>NC_089618.1:2213016-2529162 GCF_039881205.1 Euwallacea similis | reverse complement strand
GATACATGTGAATATAAGAAAAAATTTCTGATGAATGTAGACTTACGAATTTGAACATGTTGTACAGTTGATTTGAAACTCTTCAGGATCAAATGATATCTATGCAAGGAAATGCTCCATTTTATATACCCAGTGCTTAACTAGGATCGGGTTCCCACCTTTAACAATGGACCACTTAACCTGCTAAATCTGGTTTGAGAAAATTGGGCGTGAGCCCATTGAAACCTTGACTTTGCTTTTTTCCTATTAGACGCCCATGTCTGATTCGATATTGCGTATTTTTGTTATTATTTGTTGAGCTCGTTTAACCAACATGCAATTTACTGAAAGATCTGAAACACACTCCAAAGAAAATTTCTTTTGCAGTTTTATGTCTCAATCACGAAAGTGTCTGGAGTGTGAAGGTGGATTCGGGCAGCATGAATTGAGTTCGCCATTTTGTCAAGAAACAAATCATTCTCTCTAAATTCCCGAATTTCAGAAATTGCAATAAATGTCCTTAGTTACCTTTGTAGTTTTAATGTCTTCATCTCCATAAAGCCAGCAATTTGGTCTGAAAATTGCAAATGTCAGAAAGAAGTCGAACGTCCTTGTAGTTGATCTCGAGCTCTGTACGTTTCAGTCACCTTTGCTGAATGCCAAGGTTAACCGTGTTTTTGCCGAGATCCGATCATACATCAGTATCAAATTATTAGCTTCTTAATATCTCTTAGTCCGAGGCCTAATGTATCCCCTCAATCCTTGCACCGCCCGGTTAGAATCCCCTTCGACCCCTATTAAAAGCTTCCCAATCACCATTCTTCAGGAGTAAAATGAAGTACGAGGTAGTTGCAAAGGTTTGATATTTATCGGCAATTTAGAGATACAAATTGGGGCCCGCACTACATCCGCAGATAATCAAGGAGATACTTTTTGTGCGTAATTGTAACAACAAGCTCAAGTTCGTTAAGCCTTGTGTAAGTTCAAAGCCTTCTTGGTTGGGATCAAATTGCCCCATCGGTCTTACAGTAAAAAGCAGCCTCCTAATGTGCCTCATTCACGTCAAACACCTGTCAGCGATTTCTGAATAGAATTGATGTCATTTGAAGCTCAGAATAACAAACAATCTGTTTATCTGGTTTTTTGAATGTGGTACACATATTTGTTCAAGGTCTGACCATTTGTAACTCGAAGAATAATAATGTCGCTCTTAATTGAAGTAATTTTTAGGCGGCTGATTTGGTGGAGAAACCGGATGTAGGGAGATATTGAATAAAGTTAATTTTACATGGATTAGTTGGAAGAATGATTTTCTCGCGTTTCTTGATAAACTGGTGACTGAATGGTTTTTTCGAATTTTCCGAATGTTAAGGATAATTGATCGATACGCAAAATTGTATGGAGATATTTCTCGTAAATTGCGAGTAAGTTGAGGTTTCGTGTTTCCCAAATAGAGAAATGTAGCTTCGTACATGTTTAGACTATAATAACTTGAGTATTTCAACTGATTACCGTCGAGTTTGGAACTCTAAAGTTCAGCTACAAAAATTGAAGTTTGCGGAGCAGATGCAATGAAAGTCATTGGCATACCTATTCATAACACCTACTTTGGCGTAAATGTTAAAAGTTCCAAGCTTAGAGAGTCACTCAGTTATGATTGAGCTACAAGAACTCAATTGAGGACTTCCTGTTAATACTCCATATTTGTCTCGTAACTACAATTTCTTTCCGACCAAATCCAGCACATTTTTCAGTTCTTTTTAACTCCCAAGTTAACTTCCTCGAATGTCTTCACTTTTGGGAAATCAAACACACACATTGAGCCATAAACAAGCTTGATTAGCGATTCACCTAGCGATGTTTGACACTGTTTGATTATCTACGTGCGCGCCCTTGAGCCGATTGAACCGAGCATATAAATCACCTGGTTCGCATATTGGAAAAATTAATTATTGCGCCGCAATCAAAGCAAGAGATTGATAAATAACACTTTTTTCTTCCTCTGAAAAAGCCTTAAAGGAGCCGGAATGAAACAAGTTTTGCGCCTATGAGATTGGCCCCGACCTGCGACAATGGCAAAAACGTGACTTCTCGGAGAAGCTCCACAAATTTGAAATTTATTCACATTTGTTGAGCCGCGGCAGGATGCGGGTTTTCCCCATCGCGTAATACCCAAACATTCCGTTAACAACAGTTGGATGGTGTTTTGTTATGCTTAGCTCATTAATAATTCAGCATGCTCCTCTTGCATGTATACTAACGTAAATAAACAGTCATTTTGAACATCAATTGCTCTTGCTCGGTTTCTTGACAAATTGGCGAACTGACTTTTTAGTCATCTGTCTGTGTTTTTGTTTGATAAACGGTCTCACCATTTGAACCGGATTTTGACTCTCTATGTGGCGACTAAAGGAGGGACTTTTTGGAGCTTAATATCTCGAAAAAGGTTCAAGCTGGAGACAGAGCATTGCGCGGGAAGCGTATCTGGTTTAGTCTGGAGAATCCATATACGAAGTAAACTAAAACGCTGGTCATATAAAAATGATATATTTTGTTTAATAGTGACTTTCGGGCTGGTCCCACATAATGTATCTAAAACTCTTACTAAAATAACGCAGTTTTGGGGCTATCAAACGCGCAAATCGACAATTATGTCATCCCGGAACAATCATATTGTTCACTATTCAGACAAATCTGCGGTATGCATACAAAGTGCTGCTGTTGTCTTCTTATAAAAGGGGATGCAGGACTCTCAGGTAAACCATAGAACAAAGTGTGTGTTACTCAACAAGTGCGCATTGTTGCGATAAAAATATGACTAAACTGGTAAGTTTTTTAATTGCCCTAAATGCCTTAAACTAAGCTTCTTCTGTTGGCCTAACAGATTGTTATCATGTGCATGGTGCTGCTAGCAGTGGCGTCCTCATGGGCAGCAGCTCTGCCGTTAGCCCTCCCCGTCCCTGCGCCCCAACACTACGGCTATTCCTACCCTTATGTCAGCTACGCCTCTTATCCCTACAGCTACCCCTACAGCTATTACGGCTAAGAAATGAATGATTGTAATTAGTAATTAAGTGTCTATAAATATAAATTGAGCTCAGTTTAATGCGAATTTTTGTCATTGCAATGAAACTGAAAGCAGAAATAATTCCTGGTTTATGGAGGTTTCTGAAACCAGTATTACCGGACCCGCCATTATCTTCGTCAACAGCCAGACATGCCGCCAGAACCATCGATAAAGTATAGTTTGGAGTTTTTTGGTTTCATCTTCATGGCAGTTCAGCATCGAAAACAGGCAATGAATGTAATATAGCAAGGTTTTTTCGATGCTTCTTTGGGAGCCGCTTAATTAACATATAATGGGTGTTCCCAAAAAAACTGCTTCAAATGTCAACTTTTCTGGTTTTTTTTTAATGCAGAGAATTACTAACTCAATAGAAACTCTGTTCTATTGTTCAATAACGGCATATAAATACTGCAACTGTTGCTTATTCCGAACCATACACAATCCAGCCTTCATTTAGCAGCCCGAAACAACTCCCAAATCCCAACGAAATGTTCAAATACGTAAGTACCATGCTCTTAATCCTTCTAAATGAAATATTAGCAGCATTAATTTTTTTAGCTGATGGTTCTCTTCGGCCTTATTCTCCTGGCCTTCGCCCTGCCCACCCCTGAAGCCAACCCTGCCCCTGGGCCTCAGATAATCTCCTACAGTGCCGGACTCTATGGTTTCCCTTACACCTACTCTAGCCCTGCAGCATATGTCGCAGCAGGTGCACCAGGAGCAGTTGCCTACTACTGAAACCATCGGGATTTGGATCAATTGGATTTCAATGTACTGAGTGGCTAGTTCAATGTTTATGTGTGAAAATGTACAAAAAAAAATAAATTTTACTTTCTATTGATTTTGAGAAATTATTTCCGCGTGTTTCCTGACAAAATGGTGACTGTTATTATTCACTTTCGACATTTTCCTATATCAGAGTGGTATTAACACAGCCAAAAATGTGAGTTAATACAGCTTCTTACATCCTCGAGTACAGCCAGAAGATTGAAATATTTGAGTTTGTTAAAACATTAATAAAGCGGTCAGGAAAATTTTCGCGATAATTGCACTAGTGCAAACTACCGCGGTATTTGGCCAGGGATTGGTTGATACTTGATAATGACATACCTTTGTTCCATTATTAAAATAGTGAATTTGACTAATTGGATTAAAAAAGTATAAAGATTGAGGGATGTCACGGAGTTGTACTTCAACCTATATTTCAAGAGTTTTTGATAGGTTATGTCACTAGTGTTTACTGCGCAAGTTTGAGCGACTTGGTCTCAGGAAGAGTATTTTTGGGATCGCTCAGTCATCTCTTATAGCGCGGAGGTTTCGAGGTCTCATAGATGACTGTTTGCCTAGGTCTAAAGTTGTGAATATGGACATGCTTCAAGATGTGCTCGGGCCACTTTTGCTCCTATCTTTGCTAATGGTTTGCCACATCACATGCAGCAAGACACTAAAATTATATTCGTTGATGATGGGTCTATGGTGGTCTCAACCACGGATCCGTCTCACCTCAAAGAGGTGCAGGGAATTATCCTCAATTATGAAATCATTTAAGGCCTGAATATACATTGTTAGAGTTCTGCATTAGACAAGTCACCATCTACTGATCATAAGGGATATTTGTTGAATTATTCATTTGATGGGTCATTGGAACTAATTCGGCAGTTTTAAAAAAAAAGGAATTTATTGTTTTTTTTTTACGTTTTTACACCTTAAACTCTAAAATCACTGGGTATACCAATTATCCGTTGTTATCAAGAAAACAGGGCCAATCGAAGGAGCCTGGATCAGTAGTAAGTGTACCCCGCTGGAACGCCTGCTACTACAGTAGGGGCGGAGTAGGCGTAGGGGTAACCATAAACTCCAGCACCATAGGTCAGCACTTGAGGGTTGGGCTTAGGGGCGGGCTCTGGGCGGGGGTTGGCCTCAGGGGTGGCAAAGGCGACAGCCACGAAGACAAGGAAAGCCATCAACTGAAATTAAGTAATGTACTAAAAGTTGCAGTATAATAAAAAAACTTACGTATTTAAACATTTTTGGTTGGTTTTGGAAGTGTTCTGACGTGCTAATCAAAAGCTGAGAAGATTGTATGATTATTGTAGACTTGAGGCCCACTATTTATACTTTGCCAATCGCTTTTTTGTTAATAATCTTATTTCCATTAGAAAACAGGTCCTAGCTTTATATTTGACATTTGGAGCATTTTTTTGGGGAACTCCTTGTACCGGAGGCGTTGCATAATTATCGCTAGCATCGACTCGCTGAAGGCTTATTTGAGGCAGGTAATATGAGATTGTTATCTTCAGACGCACCTAAATGGCGGAGAGTTTACTACATGCAAGAAACTATTATTTAAGTCTTCTTCAGCTCTGATAAATGTCGAAGAATTGTCAGAAATTAGGTTTTTTTAATTTGAAGAGACGTCATTTTGTCAAGAAAACTGAGGAAATTCACGTTTTAATGCCTTAACTTGGAGGATTAAAAACACGGAACAGAAAAAGGTACGTACATAAAACTAGATATACATATACTAGAAATATACCTCATAGTATGTTGCCGCCTGATATTAAATAGCATGGAATATTCGGTTTAAAAAGGTGAACTTATTGGTACCTATCTAAAGCGAGAAGTGCTTTAAATTAATTAAGACATTTGAATACGTTCCCGCTTTTGAACATTCTTAAACTGCCTTTTTCAGTCTTCCTCATATCTCCAAAATAGACACTCTATAGATCTAATCACAGGAAGTACTGAAACTAATCCCCGGTTCCAACCAATACCTTGTCGATGGTCCAAAAAGCTCGTCACTGGTACTGACGTAGCAGGCGGATGCCCCTTGCTACAATTTACATTTTTCTTCTTATTTCAACGCCTTATTAGCAGAAGCCTCATGTGACCGAAAAAAAAGTTTAGAGGTCGTTCAGGCGGTCTGAACTTGGGCGGATGCATAAACGTACTGCCCTGTAGTATATAAGGCCGTTGGGCCGTGCAACCCGTATCAGAAGTTGTCTCATATCTGTGACAAGTCTTTAAGCCTAGAAGAAGATGTTCAAGTTGGTAAGAGGTCATGTAGTAGTGTTGATAAGGGTTTAATTGGTTTTGCATTGCAGCTCGCTTTTTTCGCCCTTTTGGCCTGCGCCC
Source organism: Euwallacea similis (assembly GCF_039881205.1). Lineage (NCBI taxonomy): Eukaryota > Metazoa > Arthropoda > Insecta > Coleoptera > Curculionidae > Euwallacea > Euwallacea similis. The sequence continues at coordinate 2,522,981 of NC_089618.1, read as the reverse complement.
TCTGCGCCCCAGCCCCCGAGCCGGCCCCAACTCCAGCTCCCAGCGCCAAGCCTGGCTTGGCCTTGGCCTACACCGCCAACACCATCCCCTTGGCATATGAATACAGATACCCCTCTTTAAGCTATGCCCGCGGATACTCCTACGGTAACGTGGCCTACGCCTCCTACCCCCAATACTACTACTACGGAAACCCCCTGATCCTCTAAAGAGTCAATCAAGCGGCGAAGAAATGGACAATGATTCTCTCTCTCATTGACTGATTAGCTTGTAAGGGACCAAATTCCTTTTCGAGTAATTAATTTGAGGAAATTCTGATCCGGATTTTTGCGGTGTGCAATAAAGTGTTCATTTATTAATGAGGTTTTTATTTGTGCGAATTTGCATAATCTGCCCGAACAATGGGGCATGGGCGTGGACCAGGAACTAGACGCTTTTGCTTTTTTTGGTAGCAGCCACGGTCTTGTTACGTACCTGGGGAGCTCGAGAAATACCCTCCGGAATTTCCCCAATGATGTGAAAGTGCGGCTCTATTTCAATGAAAATAGTCTTCAGGCTTCCAAGACTTAATCGCCGAATTCCGAGGCCATAAACATTGAAAAAAGGGTTCCTGTGCCTCATTGTGCTCTAAAAGCAGCTATTCCGTCGCTCCTAAAAAAGGTGAGGAAAACATTATACGAAGACACCCACTAAAATCGATCAGCGTATAAATATTAGACCGCTTATCTGGGACAACCATACAGTTACTTCATCTTCGACAAATCAATCAATTAGCCCGTCAAAATGTTCAAATACGTAAGTATCCGTTGATACCTTTTAGTTCAGGTTAGTGTATAATTTTGTGTTTATAAAATAGTTGATGGCACTTCTGGGCCTCATCGCCATGACTCTCGCCCTCCCCAACCCGGAAGCAAGCCCGGAACCTAATCCTAATCCTGCCGTAGTCTACAGCGCCCCCTACGCCCCCTATGCCTACGCTGGCCTGCCCTACGCTTACGCAGTCCCTGGCGTACTAGCCAGGTCGCCCGTAGCCTACACTTACTACTAATCTTCCAGGATAACATCCCTTTTTTTTAACGGATTTCGGTGATTATACTGAGTATTTTTAATGTAAAAAATCATTTGCAATATAAAGCAATGATAATAGTGGAATTCTTTTTTCACCAGAAGCGCGATTTTGTCAAGAAAGAGCGTAGGGAGGGAAGAAAAATGTAGGTATAAGGAGTTCCTAGGAATAATTTTGATAGCGTGTATTTTCCCAGTATCGAGTTTTTGAGTAGACTTACAAGTTCTGTTATGTATAACTACAGTGGTGTGCAGCAATGCTGAATCGTTATTAAAGAACCTCGCATTAGGCGGTGAACCGGGAACGTAGGGCGTTGATTAGGCCGGATACCATCGCATATCTGATTGACTGACCAGTGATGAATTGACCCCAGACGTACCTCCGACATTTCAAGACTTATTAAGGTTTTTTTCATCTACGCCTCTGTTTTCCAGCAGCTTGATCCGACAATTTTTGGATTTTTTTTTACCTACATAGAAGATATTGAGGGTACGGTAATAATTTGGCATCATTAATTTCGCCCTTTAACTGCAACTGATCCTTGACATCCTTAAATAATTCACGAACAGAATTCGCGGAATTAATAAATTTGCTTTTCTTGAGAAAATGGCGGTTTATTTAATGTAATAGTTCCCGACCTTCTCCGCACGTCCTTGCGGGCTAAAAAAAGGCAAACTAAGCGGCACAACGGGGATTATTCCTTCAAGGCTGCATAGTGAGATTAAGGCTAATCAGTGAACTGCCCCCCTTTACGTTCAAAACCCTAAAATAGCCCGCAAAATCGGAGCGATTCAGCAAGCAGACAATACGACTAACGAACTCTCTCACGACAGCAGGAATTAGCCACAATCGGCCTTGTTTGCGAAATCTTGGAAACTAACCTGACTTAACAAGAAGCTTGTTGGAAAGCGATTTGTAGTCGTTGAAAACAAGGAAAAAAATCGGGATTGTCTTGAAAGTGTTTTTTGGAATCATAAGCTTTGCTTGAGATGTGTAGGTGCGCCTTAAAGACCACGCCCATGGACTTATGGGTCTAACGCACGATTATTTATACCATTATTATATCAAATGACAATCTCGTGTTCGTATCATATCCTGTACTGAGTCAGACAGAAAGGTTTATTGTTTTCAACACCAGATAACAGTGTATCATGGCAGTTTTTCGTATTATAGTAAGTGTGAATATTGCTTAATTTGCAGTCAGTAATGACAAAATTGCAGGGGATGTTGCTGGTGAGTGTTATGTGTCTTCTTTGCTCGGTGTTTTCAACGCCAATCTTCAACACCTTCTACGCCTTCAGGCCCCCAGACCGAGTCTTCGATGCGGGGTTCAACATGTTTTACAGTGATTCGGGGTACAGCGCTGGTTATCGCAATGGCAATGGCAAAAATGTGGAGTATATTTCCTAAGACTGAGGAGGATTTTATGTAGAACTATGTAACATTTAATATAATATCAACATGCTGGTGATCGTAGATTGCGTTGGTAATTTTCCTGACAATATGGTGGCTGGTAAATTGGTTTGATGCCGCCCTTATTTAATAGATGGCGACAGCTTTAAATCAAAGGCGTAGAAAGAGGTTTTTCCAGGTTTAATAATTATTTATTTCGTAAAAAAGATTGTTTGATTGGTATTCAAATTAAAGAAGTGTAATAATATTTTTTTTTTATTGCTTCAAATTCGAACTATGTACGCGTCTGGTTCAAGTCGAATGAAACTGGCGGGATATTAAAGCCCTACAGGGCTAATTTTCGATATAAAACTGCTATAAAGTTTTGATTCCTTCAAGTTTATATAATTAAAAAAAGATCATTTTTAACCTAATTTTCTCGCTTATTCATATGCTTTGATTGATTGATGACGCCTCTATTGATCAACCCCTGTCAAAGGGCATTGTACCCATATAAGAAGCATATTATGAACTATCAATTCACAAATATCCAGAGGTGCAGAATGCGAAATCGCTTTTCTCCTACTCATTTTTTTGCAAAATTTGCAATATTTTCTCCTGTGTTCCTGCTTGTCGGTCCAAGCAAAAGAACACTTAAAAAGGTTGACCTTTGAGAAATTCATTGGTGTGGACAAAAATTTTCGACTTACTTATTCTAGTAAAAAACTCATTTTCTTGACAAACGGTGAATAGGTAGTCAATCGAATTTTGACTTGGGGGCGAATTAACCATTCTGCACCGGAGATTAAGACACAAAAATCAGTGATCTAATACATGTTTTTATTAACGATAAAGTCAGCTACAAGGCACTCTATTAGATTTGAAACCCAAAGAAGCATTTACCATCGTTCCTAGGGAGAGATAAGAGTCGTATACTGATATGAAGGAGGCACCCCGTAGGGCACTCTTATGCAAGTATAGTAGAGGTAAAAACGTGTAACAATTTATAAAAAAAATATATACAGGTGATAGACATACATAAAATCAGTCCGTATATACACATAAAGTCAGTCTTCTTGGTCTTATATATACCCTTGCACATGTCCTTATTGCGATCCAAACACTGGCAAGCATGATTACCGCCTGTTGAGACTGCTCAGATAGTGCATGCTGCAGCTGCAGTTGTTGTACCCCCTAGGTATCCTCTGAGTAGGCAAACCACTGAGCCCCCTCACATAGGTGTAACTAGTAGGATGCCTCAGAATGCTCTTCTGCGCCTTCTTCTCCTTTTTTCTCTTGATCTCCTTGGTGTTGCTACAGCTCTGCGACCTGTGATACAAATTCAAATTCTGGAACACCTTCTTCAGACTTTCCGCGGAGGTCGAGTGGTGGTGCCTGTTTCGCAAAATTTGCACGTCACTTCCAGAATCGCTGCTGCTGCTGGAAATGTGATTGGGAGACACCGAACGCTCCTTGGATATCCTGGAGGTGTGCCCCCCTGAGGAAGAGCAACTGTCACTACTCGAAGACCTGCTCTCGTCAGTGCTGTGAAAGCCCTCGTCATGAGGTCTTCGTGCGATTTTTCGACTGATAACCCGGAACAAGCGAATGCCCCTGAGTTCACTTTTAGGGGACGGTGTTAAGGGGGTCGCGGCCCCTGAACGTTCGCTATCGTCGGTTACATTGAGGATCAACATTGTGGAAACCTGAAACGAGCTGAAGTTTCGCACTGGAAAGGCGCACGACTTCTCCCCTATTTATAAGCACGGAAAGTTGGAAGTTGGCGCGCATGGAAGGGCCCCTCCACGTGATGGAGAGCGCGATGCAATTCAGGCTGCGAGGTGTTAATGCAGCATGTGATGTTTGCGCTCTGTTGCGGGGGGCTGAAACACGCGTAATGCTAAATATGTGCTTTTTTTATTTACCCATTAATTATCAACAGCCGACCCAGTATTTCCCTTTTTTCGACTCTCGTGAGTATGGCAATCGTCGTCCTAATGAGGTCAAGAAGCATAGAAATGCGTCTTGATACTTGGGATCACATGTTCAAACCTGATTGTTTTGCACAGCGCGACCGATTGTACAAAGGAGACATGAAAATAATGGAAACGTGAATGCATACTGCGAAACGTGTCGATACATATTGTTGTTATTGATATTACAATCTGATCGAGGAGATATCGGTTTCTTGAGAATTTAAACAAGAAGGTTATTGCTTGATTGAGTTACCATGTCCTGAAAACTTACATAACAATAATTCATAATCATAAAGGAATTTGTATGTGATTCAATCTGTGAAAGTCGAAGATTCTTCACCATTTTGTCCAGAGGCAACTTATGACAAACACTGACACTCCAAACTGTGACTAAACGTTTGGAGCCAAGGCCTCAAAACAGAGCCCCCAAAACAGCTGGAAACGTTCAACACCATGGGCAAGCTCGTGTTAGTAAATAAATTCAATATAATTTTAATCCCGCTTTATTCTCCAGTTAAAAGTCAGCACGAGGAAGAATTCTTTGCAGCAGCCCTTGTAAGGGATTTCGATGCCATTAATAATCTCATTGAGCGGGGCCTCGACCCCAACATTGTAGATTACGAAGGAATGACCATCCTTCAAATTGTAGCTGAAAAAGAGGATATCCCAATGGGTACTATGTTTCATTTAGTTTTGCTTCGGAGTAAATACAGATTGTCTATTAAAGCGAAGTATTTGCTATCCTTCAAAAAATTGAACATCAACACGCACTCCAACACGCTAAATGGAGACTCGGCCCTTATCACCGCCGTGATCTTCAATAGGACCCAAATGGTATCTTTGCTATTGCAACATGGAGCTGATCCCAACATCCAGAACCTCACAGGGCAAACGGCCCTTCATAGCGCTGTGAGGAAGAAAAACCTGGAGAATGTGAAGATCCTTTTACTATCCAATGCTCAACCCAATGTAGAGGATGCATTCGGCAACACTCCCTTGTCTTTGAGCATCATTGACCGCCATTCACCGGACATCGCTTCTTTGCTGCTCAAAGCGCAAGCTGACCCGAACTTTAGAGTCGTCAAACCGCAGCCGCTCTTAATAGGTATCATCAAAACCTCCCTTCTCAGAGTAACTGTTTAACAGAAAACTCCCAAACAGAACTAGCGCTTATCTGCAGATCTACAGAACACCTCAACATGGTGACCCTTCTCGTCAAGAACAATGCGAATGTGAACATCAAGGACCCCGTTTCAGGACTCACCTCCTTGCACGCAGTCTCGATTACCGGATATGTACCCCTGGCTAGGATGTTACTAGCCCTAGGGGCCAGTGCAATCGCGCTGGACCGCATGGGGAGGACTCCCTTTGATGCGGCCATAGAATACGAGCAAAAAGGTGCTTTTTTGGGTTGAGAAGGAAAAAATATGCAGATTAATTCCATGTAGGGCTTATACACTTCTACAGTGAGAGGGTTATGGACATGATGGGAAAAATTTCGTTTGTAAAGCGCTATGAAGGAAGAGCGTTGGCAAAGAAAAATAAGCCGCAGATAAGGACAAACGTGAGGTTTGCCGACACCCAAACCATGGTTTGTGATTCCGATAAGGAGTTGTTTTTAGAACACATTTAGTTAAATCTCTAATAATAAATAGCGAATGGTTTATCTTGGTTTAGAATTGAGACACATTATAGTCATATGGCCAGGTAGCGATTATCGAAATCTTGATGTTTTGGTGCGTGAAAAAAAAACTTAAAGCGCGATGGCGTTTATTCGCAGGAATGAAATTTGACTTTTTGCATGAGACACCCCGTATACTGCCACGTCTTTCGACCCTAGAACTCTTAAGAAATATCGAATCCATATAATATTTTGCGGCCTTCTAGAGGGCCTCGAAGTGTTGCCGGATTAATAGAAGCAAAACATGATGTTTTCGGCTCGTCAAAGTCTATTAGAAAACAGAGTTTTTTGCCCTATTTAGACCTCGTAATTATCTATTTTCTCTTATACATTCAGAAAGTAAATACTGCTTGTACATTTAAGTAAACAAGCCGGGGCTGTAGAAATTACATCCATTAGCGGTGGAAACAAAAACAGCAGCGCTTTAGCGCAGCAAGCGCCTTTTTGTTGTTGTTCATTAGCTCCATATTGATCAGCACCATTGTCGGGACTTTTCCCGAAAATATCTGGGTTACAGAAAGAAATCCATATGTGGGACATCACGGCATATCCTCTTTCAATAACAACAGATACCACGCAGGTAAAACATTTAAAGGATTTAGCAGGGAAATCGGATAAAATCCGTAGTAAAAATAACATGGGATGTTTGTACAATCGCACAAGGGAGGCCCCAAATTAGGAAAATATCAATGAATGTTGACAAACAAAAATATTTTTCAAATCGCTAGGAAGAGTGCCAAACCCCCAAGGGTATTTGTTACGGATGAAATGTCACAACGTAGGTGGACCCAAAAATAGCCGCCCTGAGGCGTAAAAAAGCCCTCTCAGCCACCCTTAATCCCGTTTTTTTCCTGCAGCAGCGAAGCAGCTCTGGAAAATCTAGAACTTTTCCATAACTCTCAAATTCAGGTGTTCACCACCCCTTTTCGACAAGAAGCGTGTGTAAACAGTTGCGTTTATATAAACCGTCACCAGACTCGCTTTGTATCCAGTGCAAATGGAATTCGACCTTCGGGTTGCAGTCACATGCCACTGAAACGTGCCCATTTCCATGGAAATTTGCGGTAAAAGTGACGATAAAGTATGGCATGTTTGATGGGACTCGATTCCGGTTGGGCTTGTGGGTGTCTACCGCTACCGAAACCGGGAATTAAGGCAAAAATACTTTAGGGACTTTTTCTTCGCCGTAAAAAGTTATTTATTTACCCTGACGTAATAGTAAAGACGATTTAGCCCTTGATAATACTCACAGACGGAAGTTTATTTTTTATACAGGGTGATTCATTAACAATGGGACAGCCGAGGACTGAAGATGTCACATGTCAAATAGAAACGATTCGAGAAAATATGCCTTATCCGAAAGTTGATATTTCGAGTATACAGGATCTTTCCGAATAAGTGCGAAAGACTTTAAACGATGATTGCTGAGGTATTTTTGTAAAAAAAATTATATAAAACATAAATCGAAACACGCTTCGTTTCTAAGATACAGAGCGTTCAATTGCTTATTTGTTGTAGTAGCTCCAGCTTTTGTTAATGACTCACCCTATATAAGAAATGAGACACTCTGTAGGTTAATTGGTTTGTGGCTCCACAGACTCTTAAGAAATAATTTACCACTACTAGACCCTACATCGAGCTTTAGTACTTTTCGTGGTACCACAGATTTCTGATTCTCAGCAAATTCCACTTTGCGTTGGGGCATGTTTTTGGGGAAAGTTAAGGTCAACCCTCATCCATTTCCCTATGACACTTAGGGGAAGTTTAACGTGTCAAAAACGAAACTTCTCTCAATCTTTGTCTTGATAATTTCGCCAAATATTCCGATTGAACGAGCGGTCAAACAATCCTCTTTCAAACCTTAATTTCCCCTTTCTAACCCGAAAGAAAATATCGATAATAATACGATGGGAGTCCTGGCAATAACTTGCGTGAGCGACACGGAACTTGGGGCTGTTATTCTCCCGATTTATCCCCAATCTCAGGAAAAAAACACTTTATTAGAAAGAATCATTTTATGGGTTCGACAGCCGCAGTGCTGCAAATCAGCCTCTTTATTGAACTTAAGGCAACATTTCTTTCTCCCCAGGAGGGAAATTGAATTGCCTCTCTCAGACATATTAATATGCGACTACAATACGAAGCCGGTTTCCTGACACCTACGATGAAGACAAGAATAGACAAAATGTATTTCTACGTGCAAAAATAGGCTTCAACCCTCGGCACTATCATGGGAATACATATGAAGGAGCATTGCCCCTACCGTATAATATTGAATGCAACCTCCTCGTTGTCGGATTTTGGAGAGCCGTTGCATCGACCCATCCCTTAGGGCCAACAACCCTTAAATAGGGCAAGAGCGACGTAATGCTTACGCACTCAACTGGGTCAGATTTCCCCCCCAATCAAAAAAATACCTCCCTTATATCGTAGCCATACATAAGTGATGGTAAAGCCCAAGTGAATGTTAGTTTAGCTTGAATGGGGACTAATTCCGGGCTATATAGGCCACTGGGTCATCGACGAATTGGGAGTGAATGGCGCTTACGTCATTACTCACTCCACCAATCAGGGCTGCAGCCCCTTTCGCTCACTTTGCCGCACACCCGAAGCTCTTTCGATTCTCTTTAATAAACACTATTGCTCAAAAGATTTAAGCAACTTCTTCGTTATCTATGATTCTATGCCACGCCGCAGCAGCGATCGCATACCAATGAGCGCATCTGCTTTATTACCAAATTTTTCGTCCTAGAACCCGAATTTGCGGCCTTTAGAGGCTTTTCTGAATCCGCAAAGAGGGGGTCTTACATAACGTATAAAACTGCGATTAATCTCGGATTTCGCAGAGTCTCAATCAAAACATCCAAACATGATCCTAATCGTAAGTAACCCACATCAAATCGATATAGAAATTACCTCATGAACATTGTAATCTAGGCCATAGTCGCGAGCCTCGGTGCCCTATGCGGAATCTCGGCTGAGCTCCCTTTGGCGGCACCAGCCCTGGCACGCAGCAGTCAATACTTCGTTCAAAGCCACAACGCTTTAATTGCCCCCTATGCAGCCCCCTACATAATTCCCTATGCAACTCCGGTCATAGCCCCCTACGTGACCCCCTATGTAGCCCCTGTCGTTGCTCAGACCACAATAGCTTCATCTCCAGTGCAATCCTCGACCGCAGCGACAGCTCCACCAAAGCCGATCAGCCCTAATCCTGATGCGGAGACTGTTGAAGTTGAGTCCGCGAGGGTGAAGTCATTGCAAAACGTGAGGCGGTCTGCTCAAGAGACGAAGGGAGATTTTAGGGCTGAGAAACTGAGACAGACTGCAGCCCCTGGATTGCTAAGCGCACAAAGATTAGTCCAGGGACAGTTATTTGTTTAAAGTTGAATGTAAATAAGAATTTTCAAGTTAATAAAGCAGATTGTGAGATATTTTCTTCGAGTTTCTAATGGTATCCAGGAAATGAGTATTCCAAAGGATGGATACTTTCCGATTGTTTCAGGTTAGTTCAGGCTGATTTAGGTTCACACCCTATGGAAGTGTCCAAGGTGGGAGATGGAGGGAATGAAGACGAGGAGGGAGGGACTGCAATTGGAGCGGAATGCGATTGGACAGGGGCTGACTGAAAGCAAGGGAAAGTAAAGGAGTTTCAAGGGGTTGGTGGAGAGGGTCATGAGAAGGAAGGTTGAGGAAGAGCGTAAAAGAAAGACAGACAAGACGAATATACTCCTCCCCTCCTGAAGTAATGCCTCGCGGCGGTTTTGGGACGTTCCAGGGTGAAAAGGGGTCGTTTTTAGTTGGTAGGCGTCTCCCTCAGGGATGAATCCCACACAACCCGGTAGCCAGAACACCAGGCCGAGTATCTATGAAAGTTTTTATCCTCTACAAAAAAAAAATCAATTCAAGTTAGCCGAGTTTAAATTACGTACAATATACAAGGTGTCTCACACAGGGCCTGTCTTAGTTAGTCCGCCGCCCTGGGAGCAATTTTTTAATCTCCACTCCCCTATTCCCAAGAAAAACTGTCGGCCAGGAAAGTCCGTCCACCTCAACTTCCCTAAGGCGGGTACTGGTCTCATATAAGAGAAATGGCTTTCACACCTGTGAATGGAAATACAAGTATGGTTCGCAAACACAAGTATGGGTAATCTGGAAGATCTCGGAAACTGCTAGAGCTGAATAAAGAACTATAAAGTGTTAGTAGATTTTCTCCTTTTAGTAGTACTGTCCAGAAGCATTGTAATCTACAGGGTGCCTCGTTTAAGGAAATGGAATTTCAGGGCTCCGCATCGAGGTATCCAAATTTTAAATTTTACCCGCATATGACCTGCAATATCCCGAAAACTAATAAAGTTCAATATAGGACCGCGTTTTGGTAAATTTCCCATTAAGAATGGTACGAATCAAAGTAATAATAATATACGGGATGTTTCATTCAAGGAACTTGGGTTCAGGGTCCTGCGTAAGAACATCTAAGATTCGTCTGCGTGAAACCTGTAATATCTCGAAAACTGCTAAAGCTTGCCATAAAGCCAAATATGTGGGTAAGGTATACCTTACGTGTAATAGCAATCAAAAACTTAATAATATGCAGGGGAGGCATTTAAAAAAATCGAGTTAAAAAAGAGAGTTGAAAAAAAGTTCGATGTAGGAAGATCTTTTACTAAATTTTTTCCGTTTAGCTAAACACCATCAAAAAACATTATATAAATTTTATTTCATATACGGAGTGTTTCAAAAAAGTGGTGTTAAACTTGAGATTATAGAAGATATGGCAACAGAAAATGTTTGCATTAAACCGCTAATCGGAAATAAGCCTTTTCTGTCCATAAATGTTGTCTCGTTGACAACAAAACACATCAATATTTAAGTGATTTTTTCTGTGTACTTTTTATTAAAAACAACACAAAAACGATTTGAAACAAAATAAACACGTTTATCTCTTTTGATAAGTTTTTTTACCTACAAGTTCTAACACGATATTGATAAAAAATGATTTTATTATACCTGTACATTTTGCTCGCTAAATGTAGGATCGCCTAAACCTACTATTTCCTGGGACTTATTAGTCGACCAGCGCGAAGTCCCGATTTAACCCCATTGCATTTTCCCTTCTGGCGTTACATTAAGTCTGTTTATAAAACCCTTGTAGCCACCCACGAGGAACTGCTTGATTCATTCTACACATATAAAATATACATGGTGTGTTGTTGTAGCGGTTTCTGCAATAAGACCAAGAACGACCATCAGAACAATAATTAAGTGAATATTTTAGGTAACATTTGTCCTGGCACAATTTTCACTTTCAATCCGATTGACTCACATTTTTCCTAATCAGTGAATGTGCCACTGTCGTCACGTATTAAACCCGGCATCGCAACATCTACACATACCACTAAGAATACTAATTAGCGTCTGCATTAACAATATTATCCGACACCCCAGACATGTTACTCAAGAAGAAGGGGCAACCCAAACTTCATATAAATACCCAGAAACCTCCAACAAAAATTATCATCTACTATCATCAACAGTTCTCTTATCACTGCTTAAGTGGCTAAAAAACACCATGTTCAAGTTCGTAAGTAAACCCATCCACATTTGTTCACCCCAGAAATTTAATAATTTCACCTCCCCTAGGTCGTCATCCTAGCCCTCGCAGTCTGCAACGTCTCGGCAGCCCCTGAACCATCAGTAGTGGCAGCCCCACTAGTAGCAGCCCCTTTGGCTCCCGCAGTAGTAACTGCTCAAAGTTCTCAAGTAATAGCAAGGAATTACAACGCTTTGGCAGCTCCCTTAATCGCTCCAGCCCCAGTTGTGGCTGCCCCATTGGTAGCACCTGCTCCTTATGTTAGGGCAGCACCACTAGTGGCTCCAGCCTCAGTAGCAGCTGCGGCTCCTTTAGTCGGGCCTGCCCCATATGTTGCCAGTCCGTATTACAATCCCTACGCTGCCCCTTTGGTGCTGTAATGGATGGGACGTAGTGAATTTGAGTGTCTTTATATCTGATGATGGAATGTAGATTTGTTTAGTGTATTTTGTAAATATATTTAAAATTTGACTGAAATTTGTTTTTTTTATCATTGGAGCAAGTTTGTGGACAGAATGGTGAAGGAAAAGTTCTCTATTAATGTGTGCTATACTGAATAACTCAGTTTTGGCTCTCATTCAATGTTCAAGCTGGCTTAAACTTGGTGAGAATGAGATACCTCGTATATTATTATGATTTAGGCTCTAAATACTCTCATGCAACATTTTGCCAATAGATGAGATCAATAAGCTTTAGTAGTTTTTGAAATATTGTAAGTTCTATGCCGACAAAACTTGAATCTTCATCTAGTGGCCTAAAATTTGATTTCTTTAAATGAGACACTTTGTATATTATGTTTTTGGTTTGAATTACTTTTAAGAACCAATTTACCAGTACATAATCCTATACAGAGGTTTGATGTCTCTATTCAAAGGGCTGAAGCTCGACTTTCATACAGGCGACACCTTATATACTTCTCTTCTGTTATAACAGTTCCCTCGGACCATCCCCCCTCTTTTATTGCAAGGATTTCCACTGTGCTCGTCCATTAGCAAAATGTACTCTAGTTTACGATCCAATTAGCACCTCCTTGAAATTGGGCCACAGTCTATGAGGTGCTAATTCCTAGCCAAAACATCCGATTAGTGTTCTCACTGACCGAGTGTCGAAGATGATCGCTACACAGACCAAATTGACTCTCTTGATTACTACAATTACTTCGGTTTTCAGTATCAACATTCCTGAAACCCAAGAACTCGCCCTGGTGAGAAATGCCACCAGAACTTCCAGACAGGATATCGTTTGTAAGTTGATGAGAAAACTGGATTTAGTGAGAGTTAATGATATATCTAACTATAAGGGCTCCCATTCTTCTGGAGTGTCGGGTTGGTTAGGTTTTTGAACTCGGAGTGCAACGCAGGCAATGGCTTCAGTGGTACCTGCTATACGCGCAGGGAGTGCAACTACTTGGATGGTTCTCGAGCAGCCTCCTGCGCAAATAGTGCTGGAGTTTGCTGCGTATGTAAGTATTCAATCTCCTCAGTGTTCTTTTATGTAAATCAGTTCAGCGCACGTGCGGTGGAAGCTCCCATCTTAACAACACTTACTTCGTGAGCCCGGGGTTCCCCGCCACATACAAAGGCGGTACTACCTGCTCCTTCACAATCGAAAAGCAACCGGATGCCTGCCAAGTACGTCTCGATTTCTTGACCTTAAACCTGGCTCAGCCCAACTCCAACGGCACGTGTATCACTGACGCCCTTACTGTCACGGGGGGGGCCTCTATAGTGCCCATTATTTGCGGGGAAAACAACGGGCAGCACATATATGTTGACTTCAATGGGAATACCTCCATCACCATAACAATCTACGTAAGAAGTGCTTCTTCAGCATCCCGATCATGGAACATTAAAATTGCCCAAATCAATTGCAACTGCCCTTGGAGAGGTACCCTTTGAGGCTGTTCCAGAAAGAGTCTTACACTGACTTTTGCAGCCCCAACTGGATGTCTTCAGTTCTACAACGAACTCTCAGGTACTGTGAGGAGCTTCAATTATGGTAGCTCCAGTGTTCTGAATGGTACCAGACAATTGGCAGGGCTGAACTATGGGGTGTGCGTGAACATGTTTCCTGGCTACTGTTCCATCCAATGGTCAGCGACCTCAGACCCCTACAGCTTCTCTATGACCGGGAATACCTTTTTGGCCGTAGGTGATAATAGTATAGGCACAGCCCTTGCTGCCTTGACAGGAAACAGTTGCCTTACAGACTTCGTGGTCATTCCTGCCCCCATTCTCAACGGCAACAGCACCCCCTTGAACACGGACAGGTTCTGCGGCAATGGGTTTCTTACGGTCACGTGTAAGGCTTGTTTGGAAGGTTTGAAATTAAGTAAGTTTAATGGGTGTTTCCTGTAGCCTATTCAAAGCCCTTTGTGCTGACTGTGGTAACTGATGGCAATGAACTGAATGACAGGGGAAATCGCGGATTTGCTCTATCTTTTATGCAGGAGCTGTGTTCTGGGGCTTTACTTACAGGCTGAAAATATGGAAAATAAAGATCTTTTTAATACATTTTTGGTCATTTTATTAGGGCTTTAGGTCCTTGAATATCGTAAAAGAATTTCAGTGTAGTTTAGATAGTCTTTGAAGATAAAGAAATTGAGATTTTTCAGTCGTTTCGGGATTCAAAAACCTGTGCCATGCCACTACTTTTTGAGTGGGACACATATGTTAAGTCACGAAAATTTTGTGATTTTAATCGCTTGAAAACCAGAGGCGTATTGGGTATAGAAAGTGTCTCTGAACATAGTGCCATAAATTCAACCACGCATTTTAGCCATGTTTTAGGACCTAGAATATGTGGTAGAGTTTGTAGCATTAAGTCTGGAGACACCTTGTATTTTAAATATTTTCTCGAAGCTACATTATGAGCAGATATTTTTCGTAAATGCCGCTGTACAAAAGTATATAGTACGCCACTGATTTTTTAGCGGCGTAGCGATTTAGGTCTCAGATGCATCATGAATAACTGGTGTTTAAATTGCTGGAAAATCAGCAGCGCATTATCAAAAAATTTCAGTTATCCGCTTGATGGACGGCAGATGGGTCATCTAACACGCTCGATTTAGCAACAATTTAACCCCTACTAAAAGTCTTAATATTTGTCCTTCCACTTTGCAGCAAAGCGGGCCAAGTGCAGCCGCTCGTCAAAATACTAATAATTACTAAAGCAAACGAAGACCCATAACGGAACCTCCTATGATTTCGAGCAAATCGATAAACGTTCATGACCCTCCATATCGAACATGTCACGTATTTTCCTTCTTCTGGTTTTAGCCAAAGCTGCTACAGCCAACGTTTCATTAGTAAAAAATTACGATGAAATTGACGACTTCAGAGATTCGAAGCAGTGTAAGTAGGTACCACAAAATTTTTATCAAGTATTAAGCGCATTTTAGACTGGCCTAAGATTGGCCTAGTGCGCTTCGCCAACGACGTTTGCAGTTCCCTTGAGGGCTACTATGGAACCTGCGTCACAAGAAGACAGTGCGAGCATATACGTGGTACTCAGTCGGGTAGTTGCACCTCCAACGGCATTGGCCGATGCTGTATAAGTGCGTCCTTATGTCCCATCAAGTAATGACCGCTAAACTAGATTAATTAGTTTACAGGACTTGCGGACAAACCTCTCAATACAACAACACCTACTTCTCGAGTAGCGGCTTCCCCAATACCTTCAATGGGGACAGTACATGCACCTTCACTATCGTCCCATGCCCTACAGCTTGCCAGGTGAGTAATATTACTTTATAATAACCTTAGCTCGGCTCTGGTATCTTATAGGCAAGGATAGACTTCTTGAGCTTCACTTTGGCGCAACCTGATGGAAATGGCAATTGCGTAGATGATGCCATGGTGGTCACAGGTTCCGGGGGGAGCATTCCTATTATTTGCGGTGATAATTCTGGACAACACATCTATGTCACCTTCATAGCGAATACTAGCATCACCATCAGTATCACCACTTCTTCTGATGTGAACTTGGCACGCAGCTTCAGCTTTCGGGTCACACAGATCGCCTGCGATTGCCCAACACTAGGTACCACCACTCTCTAATATATTGATAATCCAGTATTGAATCTTACCGTGGTAGCTCCTGCGGGATGTCTTCAGTACTACACAGATTCCTCCGCCACGGTGCGTAGCTTTAATTATGGTACCGCGATCAATGGGGCTGTGGTGACCAATGCAATGAACGTAATGATGCCTGGTACCAGACAGCTGGCCAACACAAATTACGGAATCTGCGTGCAGATGCAGGCTGGGTATTGCTCCATAGAGTGGGCTCAATCAAGCGACAGTACCTCATTTACTGTCAGCAACAATACTGCTTATGTTGAAGCAGTAATGGGACTGCCTGCGCAGCCTATCATTGGTAGTAATTGCACTACCGACTTTGTTGTGGTGCCCAACCCTTACTATCCCAGTGGGACCAGTGTGGGGACCGATAGGTTTTGTGGTAATCAGTTTCTTACGATTATAAGTAAGTTTTGTCCGTGGTATTATCCTGTATGATTGATGTTTCTTCGTACAGCTTCGTCGAAGCCTTTTGTACTGACCACGGTGACCGATGCCAATGAACTGACTAGTGATGATGTGGCTAATAGGGGGTTCTCTTTGACCTATAAGCAGCAGGCTTGCAGGAATTCGAATACTTTACTACAATTGACTTCATGAATGGAAATATATTTAGCTTATTTATCAATTTTTCTTTAGAAATTAAGAATCCTATGTGAATTGCGAATTAGTACATTTCTTCATTTAAGAATTACAAAATGCTAATTTCATAGAAAAGAAGCTTTTACCACCCCAGAGCAAATACAGGTTCATACGCGTGGCTAGCTGAACATGGCAAACTAGACTTAAAAATATCTTAAATCTATAGGACTGCATAACAAGGAGAGGTAGGCATGAGGGGCTAATTAAAATTGAGATTGTAATTGACATAATAATATATTCAGAACAAATTACTATGACACATGCACTTTTCGCCCCTTTACTCTTAACATAATAAATAATAAAACCCAAAAAAAAACCGTTAAAAACATGAGATTTCCCATTTGCTGTTCAATAAATCTACCCCCTGGCACCATCTTTAATCATCCTTGTGACTCTCCTGTCTTTCATCGGCCTGAAACAGACTTGGTTACTTCAAGCCGTAAATCCAATAAAATTTGAAGATACCTCCCGCGTATTATGCAACAATTGGGTACTCAGCCTTTGACTCATTACGCGATACTGAAGTTTCATCTTTTCATGCAGCTTAATAGGAATGACCATTATTGTGGTTAATGTGTTGCCCAAGAAAAGAATAAAGAACATGGCACAGAGCACTGGAACATGCCAAGTCGCATTAGGATAGAAGCTCAGCTTATAAAGAGTGTAGGCGTTATACAGGGTGAATATGTAACCCGCAAATAAGAAGGGATAGAGAAAGCTGAGCCCTCGCCACATCCATGAATGAAATCCCTCAATTGTTATATCCATATTGTGTCTCTCCCCCAAGGCTTTCAGCCTATAAAGTGCCCCTCTTTGGTATCTAAATTGAAGATATTGGACAAAACTTAAATAAATATTAAATAAGACAAATTGGTTTCTAAAGAGCAGCCACAACTCATTGTCAGGCCAAATAAGTAGAATGCCTGCTGCAGCTGTTGAAAAGAAGTGATGAAAGCGCCACCAGCCTTTTATTCGAGAGCCATTAAGTTTAAGGATGCTTTCCCTTATTGTTAAAGTACAATAGTACCACACCAGCAAGAAGATATAGCTGAGTTCCAAGGCTCGGAAACGTACACAATAATTAACGATTGCCATGAGGAAACCAATACCACTGAGAATTAGTTTAAATTTCTCATACTCATCCTTGTATTTGAACCTGCAAAGTTAGCCATTAAAACCCCAGTTACACATAAAAACATACATACTTGTCTTCTTTATTCAGTATAGAAACATTCACATTCCCCAGAATAATCTTCAAGTACAGACCGTTTTCTTTGGGCAATGTTTGCTCCAGCTCATAGAGCTGTGCCTTCCGGTTCAGGATGTTATTCTGTAACTCCTGGATTTTCTCCAAGTCCTCCTTGGACTTGCTACGCCTAAGCAGATAAAATCACTCAAATCTAAGCACTTTCAAACCGAAATCACTTACTTGGCTAGCGATTTTGACAAAACCCCTATTCGATATCGCTGGTGTTTTATATGCTCTTGACACTTCTTTTGGTGCCCGGACAGCTCTTCCAGATGCTTCAAATAGGCCCTGTTGGCCACCTACAAGGAAAAACACATCAAAACGGGGCCAATTTCGTGGAGATTAGCTTGTAGACCTAACCTCCAATTCCTTGAAATCCGCTGTTAACTCGTCCCATTCGTCGAATTCTTCTAACATATTTGCCCCTTCGGTGCTAGAGGCAATTTTGAGTTGGAATTTATTGAGTTGAGATAGTTATGTTGGGCATTTAATTTAGAAAATTGATACTTATTAGTACATTTTTGATATTTGGAAAAACAGGACTTTGCAATTTTGCAACGTTGCCGCGTGGTTAAACGTTAAATCTCATCTGTTTTGGGTTGATGGCTTAAATTTGAACGAAAATCGCGATATTACTTGAAATTATAACTTAGTTAAATCAAAATTAATGAAAATCTGTATGTAGTAGCTTAAATAAAGATATATTAACGGTTTTATTTTCGTATTATTAACCTATAATCACTGCTAAAATACCCAAATTTTAGATAAAGTCCTAAAAAGGCAACAGTGGGACGGAAAATGAAAAATGTCAGTTTGTATTATTGGTTACCTACACTGCAAACCGTGTTTCTATGTAAAAAATTAACACCAAAGAATCAAAAACTGAGAATATAATATTTCATTCCATTTCTTACGAAATATTTGCATTTTATATTTTACTAGTCATTAGTTTTATAAATTAATAATATATGAGAGATTACATTCCCAATCTAAAAAAGCGACATCTATTGACAATTGATCATTTGTCACTAGTCAATTACCGTCGCCATCTTTCTTTTCTTTCCTGGAGAAATATTGCTCACAGGTAAGATTTATTTACCGAAATTACCGTATAATTGACCCTAATTAACCCTTAAATAAGCGTAGTTCTCATCAATAAACCCTCTCTTAACGTCCTCAAAAAGCCCACTGTGATATAAGAACACCATATAAAAAAACATCGCTTCATAACCTAACTAACTCTCTATTCCTTAAACACACGTGTTTGCACCTTAAAAAAACGCTTTAAAACCTCATTTGATCAATTTCCAGGTAAATACAATGTCCTCTCATTTAGTCTGGAGCATCATCCGCAACAACAATGCCTTCTTACTCAAGAAGCGCAACATCTCCAAACCTTTCAGTACGGTAAGTCTTTTGTACCCATAAAACGCCCTTTTCAACATGAGCTTTCGGTCAAATTGCAGGAGTCCAACAATCTGACCAATCTCAACTCCTACAGGTACAATGGACTGGTCCACAAAAAGACACTGGCCATTGCTGATGCCCCAAAAAAAGGTTTTACAGTGTCTTATAAAAAGGCTCGTAAACAGAATAAGCCAAGGCAGAATGTGGTGAAGCGTACCTTCAAGTCAGGCCCCAGGCGGTCTTTGTACAAACTGAAGACTTTGCTGCAGGCCAATAAGTACAGAACAGATTTGACGAAGGTCAGTGTAATTTTTTTTTGTAAAAGATGTTTGTGTTATTTTGGGGATTATACAGGCCGCCCTCAGGAGAGCCAGCGCTGTTTTGAGGTCTCAGAGGCCACAACCAGTTAAGAAGCAGAAAGCGAAGAAACCAGAATAGGTTTTGTATTTTTTAAGCGGAAAATAAAGGTTCTGTTAATCCTTAGTGTTTAGTACTTATTTTATTGAAATTTTGCATTTCACTCTATAAAGCACTATTTTGGTGTTTTTTCCTTCAAACTAAAGTAGTTGGTGTTTCTCAAAGTCCTTCTTCAAGAACACATACAATTGCTCATAGTATGTGTTATTAATTCCTGTATATTTAGGGCTGAAATTGAAAATTAGCTCTTTTGCTTCAAGGGCATCGTTAGGGAAACCATTTTCATTTTTCCTGCACTCATTAACAAAAAAGTTGGCAAAATACTGAGCTACTTTAATACTGTTAAAACTATGTGGAAAATCACTATCCTTTTTAAACTCAAAAGAGTTTTTCTCAGGGTGAAACTGTATTCCATAAATCGGATAATCCTTGTGTTCCATAGAGCTAATAAACTTAAACCCATTGATGTCTTTATTAGTTGAAGAAATCCTCCAGAAGTCCAGCAGATTGTTATCTTCAAGCACTTGTTTTGTCAGACAAAATCTGTGTAAGTTATACGTGCTGTTCTCTCTTTCAAGAATAGAAATAACCTCATTACTGGCATTACCATAAAGTCTGCTGCTTTTGTAATCTATAAAAATAAGGCTAGTTGTACTACACGAGTTTTTGCATAATTGAGAAGTACCTTCTGTGAAGTCCAGGGCTTTAGCCACATTCACCAATTGGCATCCCACACGAATGTCTCGATCCCCCCTTAAAGCGGCAAATATGAGCACTTGCATACCAAGGCAGGTGCCCCAAATTGGATAATAAACTCCTTTGCCATTGTATTCCAAGACAATTTGATAGAGCTTATTGGCCGCTTCCCCATATCCCCCAGTTTCGTTGAAGTAAGTACCACCCCCCGGGAAAAACAGACTGTGACGATTAAAATCAGAAAATACTCTTTAAAAAATAAGTTACCCATTGGTGTATTTAACCACGCGTCGATAATACTCGTCATCTTGACCGATCCTTGAAGATAAGATAAAAACTGTTCTGGGATTGTCACGACGCACTTGAAACTTACCAAATGGGCAGAACTCTAGCTCCCGCACTTTCCAAGAATTTCACATTTGAGCTAGCAATAAAACTATCATAAGTCTCATTAGGAAAATAGGAGGCCACAATAAAAGTTTCTTGGGAAAGCACCCCTATTATAGGACGGTCATTAACCGGCTCTATAGCTAGAACCGAAAAGACAATAGAAATTATTATACAGACAAGTATTCTGGGAAACGTGTCCATTGTGCTGGTTGACTCAAAACGGACTGTTGTTAAGGCCAGGGGTCTTCATTAAGTGGTTTTGATAAGTGCGATAAAAATTAATCAATTTATATTAAGAGTGCAGTGCATTTTCTGAATATTTGTGGTGCGCGGTCTAGTAAGGCACGTTTGGTTTTTGGATTGATAAATAGTGCGGCAGCAGAGGAGACAACTGCCTCAATAGGTAGTCTTAAACTGGATTTTGCTTATTTTTGAATAGGTAAACTTACCCATTTTAATTCAAATTTCCTTTCCCATCATCCCCTGTCTTACTGCTGTTTCTATTGGCTGACTTTATTTGACGTCACCTTAAAATGGCGGTTTATTTAAAAGTTTTATTGAAGGCACGCTGAAAAACGAATTCTTTCACTGAAGACTATAGGAGGAAAATCAGCTAAACCAATTTAAATACCACCAGCAAGGATCAATGTTAATTAATTTAAATTTACATTTATTATCGTTTTAAAGTAGCATTGTCTAGGCAATAAACATTTCTAACCACTTAATTCAATTAAAATCTTGTTAAATATAAGTTTACACCCTTAAGCATATCTACGCGATGCGCTCCATCAGCGAATTGTGGCTTTGATATTTTCTGCTTGCGTATTGATTTATTTTTAGCTGCGCTGCCTTGAATCTCTAACAAAACTATCAATATCAACTGCCCAAATTGTGTCCCCGCAAATATTAGTTAAAGTAAGTGCATTATTGTGTTAATAATGCATTATGTTTGCAATTGTAAACGAGTTAAAAATTTCAAACTTTTGTCTTCTTGTCGGTTTTAAAATCTTTACGCTCAAGGACTGATTTTTAATAAATCATTATCTACATTCTCTACGTGAGTAAACATCATGCAACATTGCTTTCTTCAATTGGCAACCTGCATTATCTTTCGTCCACAACTAATGGCTCGTGAAACGTCAAAAAAAATTGTAATTTACAGTTGTCATCATAACGGCTAGAAGAATTTCACTGAAAAAAGTCCATTTTAACTGAAAATTGAGCCGAAAACCCGTAAAATTCTTCAAATTTCTAAATATGGAATGCATAGGTACGTAGCTCCCTAAAAATCTCCAACCCTAGAATGCTCCAAAAAGCAAACCCCAAAGTATAGGTCCTTTGTATGCCCTACTCCAAAATGACTTTCAAATTTTCACAAAACAATTAGAGCCCCGCTGTAATGTCTCTGCGGAAACGCATGAAAATGCTTCCGTATGTCTGTTTCAGGAAGTGAAAGTGACAATGTAGAAAAGACGGTTGCTGAAACGAAAATCTCAGAAACATGCACCAAAGACCAAAGAAGTGATATTAACGGTGATAACTCGTCAGAAGATAATTCGATTGAGCCCACTGAATGTAAGATACCCAAGAAAGAAGAGAACTCTATACTTGAAAACACACCTAGTGGTCCTAGTGAATCTGTAGAGAGCATTGCTATTAAAGTAAGTACTGCTCCCTTTTAAACACTTCACTTAAAATAGCAAAAATTCAGGTAATCTACAATAAGAAAAAATATGATGTCAGTGCCGCCTCAAATTTGTCTATATCCGATCTGAAGAAGCAATTACAGGGTTTATTAGGTGCGCCTTTTCATCACTGAAACCTAAAAGAAAAGCATACTAACATTGCTTGTTTAGATGTACCAGATTCCATGCAAAAACTCATGTACAAAGGTTTGCTGCAGGACAGTCAGACAATTTCTAGTGCAGGGATCACTAAAGGAGCCAAAATAATGCTTGTAGGCTCTACTTTAACTGATATTTTAGCTGTCTCCTCTGTGAGCAAACAGGTGTATATTTAGCTTCACTTTAATATACTAATTCTTGATTAACTGAATCTTTTAGGATGTGGCTGAAATGGAGAAAGCTTCCACAGTAAAGGAACCTCTTTGCCAACAAAAAATTCACAGAAAAGTATTAGATAAAGGGGCACCTGAGGATGCAATGCCTGGTATTAAAAACATTAAGGTTGTGATTCTGATTTTTATAAATATTTGCATTACTAAGAAGTGGAGATTTTAGGAAGGGTTGCCTTCAGTGCCTCTTTCAGGGATGCTCAACAAGCATGGGGGTAAAGTTAGGTTAACCTTCAAACTAGAAAATGATCAATTGTGGCTGGGCACTAAAGAGAGGACTGAAAAGCTGCCCATGGGTTCAATTAAAGGGGTTATTTCTGAGCCTATAGAGGGTCGTGAAGAGTACCATATAATGGTAACTTAGAGCAATTTTAAGGGGAAATACTGGGCTTAAGAAGTGCTTCTACACAGGGGTTGCAGCTGGGCTCTACAGAGGCTTCTAGGTACTGGATTTATTGGGTCCCAGCTCAGTATGTGGACGCTATTAAAGATGCCATTCTAGGGAAATGGCAATTCTTTTGACTCGAATGTAGGTTCAGCCCTGATGAGGCTTTGCTTCTCCTAAGTTCCATTAAGGCATTTTTTGTTGGGTGTGTCTTAAGTTATCATCAATAAAGTTTTGTGTTTTTTCTACTGCTGAAGCGAATTTTTTAAAAATCACAATTCCAATTATAACTATATTACATATTCCTTTATACAAAACTACTTAGTATACTGGGGAACTGGGATTTTAAAACCATCCTTGGCTTCAAAAAATGTGTAAGATAAGGTGATTTCCTTGCAATTTTCCAGGTAAGGATCCTCTGTAAATTCAGGGTCTATATAAAAGAAAACTGGCATGTCCACCTTCAAAAAATAGCCTCCTAAAGGTATTCTTTTAAAACAAGCTGCTATATAATTCTCTACCTGCTCATGAGGGTTGAGCATTTGCTCTTCAAAACAAAAACACTGAATCTTGTTAAAATACTGGCCTGCCTCAAAAGGTATCACATTATAAGTGCTAATTCCAACAACACTACAATCAGTGGGATTTTTAGCAGTATAAAATGCCAACGCAGTCTCTCCTGGAAACACCTTAAAGCCTCCTTCATTTCACTGCCCTCTCAGACAGTACTTTGAAACTCACCGTAATTTCAGTCTGTTGTGGACTAAAGTTCCACCTCATATTGGCAGCCTTATCTGCGTTAAACCTTACCCTAATAGGCCGATTCCTGTCCGCCTGCATGCTCTCCACTTTGCTGCTGTCATGCCCTTCTACAGTGGTTCCCCCATAACTATATGCTTGGCAAAACATTCGGTACAGAGGCACTGCAGCATAACTCATTCCTAATGTCACCACACCAGTGGCTGTGAAGTAGTAAAGAGTCGACCTGAGCCGTTTTTTGTTTGCCTGACGCATTTGTTCACCTGGGTCTTGGCTGTAGGCTCGAAAAGGGGATTTTCGAAGGTTGGTACATTTCTGACAGGGTTGCCGGAGAATGATTAGATTGGGAGCTTTCAGAAGGGACTTGAACATGCTGAGGTTAAGCTTTAAGGCTCATTTTCATTAAATTTGCAAGTATTTTTATATGTTTGAAAGGTTTTCGTGATCACAATTCTTGCCAGCAAAATAAGGTTAGAAATATTAAGCAGATCATTGGCAATTCCTCATTATTGTTGGTTAGAGCTACTGCATACCATTGGCCTAATTTTCCAATATGGCGTGCTCACTGCCAATGAGAATCATTGACGTCATTACGCTTCAAGATAAATTAGAAAATATATATAATTTAAACGACATTGCCAATTCTGAATACAATTTCAAAATTATTCTTTCTTGGAAATAAATTTACATCTTTCCACAGATTTCTATGTGAATTTAGCAAATTGTTGTTTGTAGAGTTTCAGCTAAGTCTACGAGTTTTCAGTATATTCGTTGTACAGAAAGTACAGCCAGACTCAAAAATGAATTTCAATTATTTAGGTGTAGAATTTAAAGAAATTGCAGCAAGCGGCAACAGTGCGAAGTTAAGTGAGGTTAGAAACTTATTATCCTTTAATAACTTAACTTTAATTCAACTAATATATATATATTTTAATTGTTAACAACGTTATAATTTACTTAAACTACCAATGAATCTTCGTCTTTTAACCGCTACACGCACCCTTTTACGGGCATGCTACTCGGACTACAAAATAGTCGGTACCCCTGATGGTTCAACTCTGGTGGCTTGGCATCCCAAAAAGGATTTTCCCTACGAGTGTACAAAGCCCTTGCCAGAAATAAAAATTGAGGAGAGTCCTTCTGTGTTAAAAACTCAATTAACACCAGAATTGTTGTCAATTTTCAACAAGAAAACTCCAGAGCAAGCCAGAGCTGAACTGATGGCCATTACTCACACTACAAAGCATCGTTGGTTCCCAAAGAAAAGACGGAATAAGGCCAAGAAGACTCCCATGGATAGAGAGTTTTTATAGTTTTTATTGTGTAAAATTAGATTTGTTTTTATGGTGATGTTGAAGAATGATGAGAAAGAGAAAATGAAAAGTTCTGATCAACTATAAATAAGTATGTTTTAATTTGTAAGTGAAATTAAGGCATTAACAACATTGCCATGATTCTCCCTTAATGTCCTTTCGGCTTTAAACTGTGGAATTTCCATTTCCTTCACTATAAGGTCTACATCTTCCTTCTTAATTGATACCTAAACATAAGCCCTTAACACCAATTCCAATTCAATTAAGACCATACCTACCTTCAACAGTTCCTTTTCTCGGGCCTGTTTTTCGAGTGCAGCCTGGTTCCTCCTATCCCCAATTACAGAGATGGCATTAGCCACATCTTGAGTAGAGATTTCTTTCTCTTCAGCATAATCCGTGACTTTTTCTAGGTCTGCGGCCCCACTGTCGTATTTAGCTTGCTTTTTTTGCTGAGACTTTTCGCTATTTTCGTCCGAGGTACCATTTAGAGGCTCTTCGTCTGCCATTATGTTGAGGGTTGTTTTGCGAAGAAAATGGCACAATTTAGAAGAAAGTTAAGGTTCTATTGTTGCATGTAAAAATTACTGAATTTGGTAAAGTGAATGCGGTACGACATAACCTCATTAAGTCATCCATCTCATTCATACTGAAACCTAATTGGAAGTATATTCCTCGCCTTTTTGGTAGCTTTTAGCAGCGTTGCACCAATAAAGATAGCGAGATCATCGGCGTTGCCATCATCGATTGTTATTTTGAAGTTTAATCAGCTGATTGATTATTCTTTTATTTCCCAAAAGTGACGTGTGTTTATTGTTTGTAGTTCTCTTAAAATTTCAGTGTTTCCCAATTTCAAGTACTTTTGACGATTTAATTAACTACCATAGAACTTTTCTTTAAGTGTTGGTTTTATTGTGCCAGTGCCAAGTGCAAAATTACCTTAAAACATGCCCTTGGAAACGCAATACAGCTTGAGAAGTCCTGGTAAATCCATATTTTTATCTTTGAAAATCTGGCATTTTCATAGATAAAATATTCTAATTACTTTCAATTATTTATGCAATGTTTCCGTATTTCAAAATCAGGAGTAAAACGCCTTATGCGCGAAGCAAAAGAACTGGCAAATCCCACAGAAGAGTACTATGCATGCCCTCTTGATGACAATCTATTTGAATGGCATTTTACAGTCAGGGGACCCCCTGAGACTGAATTTGAAGGGGGCTATTACCACGGCCGCATTTTGCTGCCTCCTCAATACCCCATGCAGCCCCCCAATATTATACTTCTTACTGTAAGAACTTCTGATTGTTGTAACCAATGTATTTCAAAAGAAATTGTTTTATTAGCCTAACGGTCGTTTTGAGGTGAACAAAAAAATTTGCCTGTCAATTTCTGGTTATCACCCTGAAACATGGCAACCTTCATGGTCCATACGCACAGCCCTTTTGGCACTTATAGCTTTCATGCCTACAAAAGGTAAGAAAAACATATGTTCTTAGAGATTTAACATAATGGCTTTGATTTAAAAGGCGTTGGCACCATTGGTTCGCTAGATTATACCTCAGAAGAACGGCAAGTGCTTGCAAGAAAATCAAAAAATTGGGAGTGTTCTACTTGTGGGAAAATCTCTGAGAAGCTAATTTCAGCAGATAATGCTCCCACTCTCACTCAGGAGGAGAGTACCATGTTGGAGACTATAGCCTTAAAGGTCTGTTTGTTTGAAAGGAAATTGCCTTGAGGCTTAGGTATTTCTGTGTTAATAGGCAGAGGAAGAGGTGGATAATAAAAAAGATGGAAGTCAGTTGCCTGCAGAGATTGGGGGAGATACCCCTATAACTCCCAAGGTATTTTTGTCTTCAGTAGAAATTTTAGAGTAATAAAGGAGTAATTAAATATAGGGTAGGGCTGTACCATTTTCTTTACGTGAGACGTTTCCCGAGGACTCTCTGCGGCAGCGAAATGCGGCTAGTTCTTCAGAGGTAGAGGAAGTACACCAGGAAATAACAGATGAAATTTTAAGAGCAAGCATTGAGAGGAGTAAAAGGTAATTTTCGTTAATGGTTCCAAGATGGTGGCAAGAAATTATCAAATTTTCAGGGATAAGTTCTGGAGGATCCTTGTTTATGTGATTGTGGCCGTCATAGCGGTTTTAATAATGCGACGCCTGTTTTTAATGTAGCTGCTACTTAATACTAGAATTTCTTGTGATTCAAATTAATCAAGTATTGTTTTATTAATAGGTTTAGCTTTCAGTACAGGGTATGCAGCAACATGTCTTATCTCTTATTAGGAAAACTGTAAATTTGCGTTCCAAGTTTGAACCAAAATAATTGTAGAAATGGAGCTGCTTTCTTTGAGATTTGACGCAAATTTGTTAATATTGTATAGGCCGTTATTTTTTGTAGTAATGTGACAACTAATTACATGATAAATGCATTAATTTATATATTTAGTTGAGAGCTTTTTTTTATATTAGTTAGATTTTTTTATTTTAAGGTGTAAGTGTGGTTGTCTGACTTTGACCTGCTTTATTTTTGTTTCATATCACGCATGTGTTGATGTTGCGCTTCTAGCTTCAATTCAGTTAAAATCTACAAATTCCAACGTTACACTTTCAAGTAGGCGTGTTTTTTCATTTGTTTATCAGAATTCCAAATCCAATTTGTTAATGTCGCTTTTATTGCCAGCGACCTAAAAATTACAATCACCCAGCTTGCTGCTACTCCACTTTTTTTGAAAACTTGACATAAGTTAGCAGCCCATAGTAAAAGCAAGAATTCTCTGGGTAATTGTAAGTTCCTATAATATAAAATAGTTATTTCTACTGAAAAAAAGTTCATAAACTTGCTACTAAATGAAATGGAACATGTTTCAAAATAACTTCATTATGTATAAAATTTTTTTATTAAAATAATCAAAACATTGCAGTGCTCAATACAAAAATACGAAAATCACTAATGACTAGAAACAGTTTCCGCGAGATCATTGGAAATCCTTTAAGATAAGGTTCCCTAGGAAAGTACTGCAGTAATATAGCAGCCGCTTTAACACTGTGTCCATGTACTTTATATTCATGTAGTGTTCTTGGGTAGCAGTATATAAGACTGTCATTAATAAAGGAAAGCATTATTGATGTGATATTACGGCTGCTATGTTACGGCACCGCGTTCTTAGAAAACCTTACCATTACTCAACATCCACCATGCAAATGCCATTCTCCTTAGAGTTTCTAATCTCATCCTTACTCCTACCTTTCACTGGGGGCAATTTTTTCACCTCAAAAGGCTCTTGAATACTCAGCACTTCTGAATGCACCACAGGCCTATAAAAATCCCCACCAGGTCCAATATTATTTCCACTAATTGTAAACACCCTCTCTGTGGCACTTTTAACATTCCGAGGATTTACCAATATCACTTTAGCAGCAGATGCAGGCAAGAATTCTTTAGAAAGCATCTGTTTGGAGGGCACAATTATGTTTCTATGAGTTTTGGCGCTCTGTGAACGTCCCAATTTGTGATTGTTTTGCAGTTGATGTTTTACTATTTGAATGGCGCTTCGTGGACGTTCTCTCTCTGTTGTGTAGGTGTTAACATAGTAAATTTCTGGAAATGTTGTGGAGGAGCCTGAAGTACTGTGGTTGACTTCTTTGGACTCTTCAAGGTTGGAGTAGACATCCAAGACTTCCAAGTCTTTAATTATTACTCCATTAATCTTTGAGGCATATTCTGAGAAGGTCTGAATAGCGTCTGGGTCCTCTAAGACTTGTTTTTCAGCCTTGATTCGCTTTAGCTTCTCAAGCATTTCTTGCTTGGCTTGAATTTCCTCGTCCACCATGTCTAGTTGCACTCTAATGTTCAACTCCTCATAATTCTTGTCAATGTAGTTCACAATCCATTCATAGCCCTGCTTAATGCCAGGGTCAGTTTTATGGTAGTTCATTTCATTTGCACTGGAAGGTTAAGTTTATTGTAGAGAAGGTTATGTTGTTTTCTTTCACTTACCAGCAACTCTGCACCAAAGCAGGGCATTTATAGGTGTTGACCAGCTGCTCAATTTTAAGGTACTCAATAATGTCCACCTCATCAAGGGCACTTTCTTGGTCCTGTTTGTTGGCCAGTATAAGTACAGGTTTCCCTGTGATTTTATTGCTGCTTAAAATCTCTTCAAGCACTTTTCGGACTTCAGGAAAGCGCTCAGTATCGCAGGAATCAACCACAAAAATGACCCCATGAACATCAACGAAGTATCTATGCCAGATGCCTCGAATGTTGGCTCCCCCACCTTGAAATTTCATACCTGTAGCCTAATAAATTTTGAGAAGCGCAAAGCAAACCTAAGTCAAAAATTTTAACATCATACTGCTTGTACCTAAGTTCTATCACAGAAAAGCCAATAGTGGGAATGGGTTTGTCAGTGGGCTCCCCTGCTAAACCCTTGACAGCCACAGTTTTGCCTGCATTATCCAGCCCTACGAGCAATAGGGCCAATCGATGTCTAGAATTAATATGAAAGATATAACCTGAGGAAATTGAAGATTTCCGTTTTGGGATACCTTTTTAGTCTACTTTCTTGACAGCAATTATTTCCCATGTTAGGCACTTTTCAGGCATTTCAGTCTATTTGGGGTTATTTAGAAGTCTTTTTTTGAATAATTAAAATAATTTTTGAATCAAATTTGTCTTTTTGAGTGATTATATTAAAAATTATTAAGAACTCGTAAGTAATCAGTAACAAATAACATTTTCTTAGGTTGATCCGAGAATCAAAACAAACAAAAACATCTGGGTAATGTCAAAAAGTTGTTTTGATGTAAATGGCCATTTATGCTTATCTCTTTTTATTATTTTAATGTATTTATCAAACAAAAAGAGTAAAATAGTTATTGAACTACTCTAGTGAATGTTTTGTCTTACTTTCTTCGCGTTGGTACTACGCATTAGAACGAGAAAGACAGGTAGATACATTAGTTTCATCTTAATTGTATATTACTTGAATCTGGCAACGTTGCCTTGTAGTTTTAAATTTTATAAATGTTACAGGTTATGTAAAAATAAAAATA
This sequence comes from Euwallacea similis, assembly GCF_039881205.1. Taxonomy (NCBI): domain Eukaryota; kingdom Metazoa; phylum Arthropoda; class Insecta; order Coleoptera; family Curculionidae; genus Euwallacea; species Euwallacea similis. The sequence continues at coordinate 2,492,803 of NC_089618.1, read as the reverse complement.
GATTTGTATTATTATTATTTTCAACAGTTTTCATTAATAAACTAAGTTTTAGGGCCTCGAGTCACAAAGAAGTACAGTCATCTCTTCATACTCATTAAACGTAAATCACGAAGCATGCTCAGTAATGCAAAATAGTCATCTTATAGTAAGTTACATCTACTCCATCCTCAAAAATTCAATTTTTTCCTCAAAAACAATGTTTCATTACCTTTAAACTCAAATCTTTCATAATAGAGCATTATAATCCCAATTTTCAACGCATCTCCATGGATCCAGCTTTGCTTTGAAGGGATCTTAAAACAAACTGCTTTAGAAACCCTTAGAGTTGAAATATGTGTATGTAATGATTGTAGCACTGATGACACACCTCAGTTGCTTGAATCATGGAAAGTCTCTTTTGAGAAATTAGGAGTACCTTTTAAGATTCACACCAATACTGGTCAAAATAAGGGAGGTACATATGTAATTCTTCTTATATAAAGAACCAACCACTAAAGTCTTTTTATACTTGCTTTGTAGTTGGGTATTCAAAGAACAGGGCTGTAGGGATTAGCAGTGGAGATTTTCTTTGTTTTCAAGACATTGTAAGTAAATTGTTTTTCTGTGTATTAGAGCCCTGCAGTTGGGTGGTTTTAGGATGATGTTATGCTACCAGATAGGCTTATCAAGCAGTATGAAAAAGCTCTGCTAATCCCTTTAGATACAGTAAGCATCTATGTAAATATTTTCATCAATTAGCAGAAGGAAAATGGAGTATTATTTATTAGATAATAGGTTGCCAGTTTAGACGAGAGCCCCTTATCTCTACAGTTCGCTACACTAAATGGGCCAACAATCTAACAAAACTGCAACTGAACCTGCAAGTTTTCACCTCACATGGGCCTACTGTTATAATGCCCACATGGTTTTGTCACAGAAGTGTCTATGAAAGGTAGAATCAAGTTTTCAGTGACCATTTTATTGTGGCTGAATCTCCATTGCAGAATTGGTGGATTCTGTGAGAGCAAGCAAGGCTGTCCTGAGGACTTGTTATTTTTTTATAAGCACTTGGATTTAGGAGGCAAAGTCGCCCGGGTAGACCAAGTACTGTTAATCTATACTTTTCATCCTAATCAAACAACATTTACAATAAACCAGTAAGACGCACAACAAAATAGTCATTACACATTAAATGCATAATTGTCAGGGATACAATTTGGAGTATCCGTCTGCAGCGTTTGGAGACTTTAGTCTTGCCAAAATGGCCTTCATTCACCATATGGAATGCTGGGAAACAGGGCCGAAGGCTCTATAACTGCCTTGGCAAGCAAAATAAGGATAAAGTAGCGGCTTTCTGCGACGTAGATTTAAATAAAATTGGCCAAAAGTATCAGTATTTTAATGCAGAAGAGCGGAAATTCCAAGAGGAAGTTCATATAATTCATTTCAAAGATGCAACCCCTCCTTTTGTTATATGTGTGAAAATAGTGAGTAGGGAAAGTGGTGGAAGAGTGCAGTTTAAAGGGAGCATTTTTAGGACTTGACTGAGGGGGTTTTTGAGGAAAATTTGAAGTCCTTGAATCTCCAGGAGGGAGTGGATTATGTAATGTTTAGTTAGTTGAGCTAATGCTTTGGTTTATTGGTGATGGTCCTTATACATACTTTTTTTGTATTTTCACATTAGATCTTCAGGTAGCACAATGTCTAAACTTCTCCTTACTCTCACACCCATTTCTCTGGGTTTGACAGCCTTGCCAATATTTCTGCACTACATCCTCAAAAAACGCTATCAGAGACAGCTTCAAGACCTCAACAAACCAGATCTTGACAGCTATTATGAGTGCATCTTCATTGACTACAAGAATTTCAACTGCAAACCCCATTTAATCAAACTGACAGAGTGCGGAGAAAATTGTTCTACTACCCACTTAAAGCGGCTCCTTCACTACATTGCCAGCGCTAAAACAAGTGTCAAATTATGCATGTTTATGCTAACTTTGAAGCAGGTTACAGCCGAATTAGTCGGCGTACATAAAAGAGGAGTTAAAGTGCAAGTTATAGCCGATAGAGGTATGAGTCAGAATGCCGCAGTACAGTCAAATTTTTCCTATTTAGAGGAGAATGGTGAGTTTTTAATTACTGTTGGTTGATTAGAAGCAACCAGACAATGGTTGCAGGGATTGCATTCAAAATTTCGCCTGGAGTAAATGAAATGATGCATCATAAGTTTTGTTTGATCGACGAAAAGGACGAGCAGATGAGCAAAGTGTTCTTCGGGAGTCTTAATTTGACCGTGCAGGCGTTTTGCAAGAATTTTGAAAACCTGGTCTTCACCAATAACACAAAAGTAATCCAGGGGCTCAGTGAGGAGTTTGAGATGTTATGGGAGCGGTTTTAGTATTAGAGGTTTTGAGCTTGGATGTGAAGAATGGTGATGTTGAAAATGTAATAATAAGTGGTAGTTTTATTAAAGTCAGACAGATTTTTGTTTATAAACACATACACATATTCCTCTGTTTGCTAATCTTTACGTGTGTGATCAAAATTTGAGTTAGGTAAATAACAACCTGGCACCGTTCTTTCGTTTGAAATAAGCACTGCGAAGAGCTCCTTCCATGTTGCCGAACCTTGCGAATTGTCTTCAAATTGCTTGAATATGCTGCTAATTTCGATATTTAGGGCTAATGCACAAAAACGTCGATTTGGACTAATTTTTATTAAAGAAACGTTACGGTATAGATCTCACAAGTCCATATGTGAGTACTTATGCCATAAACCTAGACAAAAACTAAGGAAAATAAATCACATAAATATCAAAAGCTTATAGATAAAAATTAACTACAATATAAAATTAATAAAACACTACGACCTTATTCGAAAATGTTCCTAGATATCTACACGAACTAAAATCAGTCTTTCCAATGTTTTTCTCAAACAGAAGCGCTCCTCTCTATTTGGTATATAAACATATAACAAATTGAATAGAAGATTTATTTTCTGGGAGAAATAGTTTAAGTTTGGAATTTTTAACGTTTACAAAGTAGTAGCTATATACAAGGTATACCTGAAATAACTGTACAACATATGGCCGAAAATTCCTGAACCAAAAATAAAGCGTTCTAAGCAAAGTTACCCTTGTAAATCCAATACAGCTTTTCCGCTACAGAGCACCAAAGTTTTCAAATTAATATCATTTACTCGAAATAATTGCTAAACATTTCTATTGATTTTCATTAATTTTGGAACTATGAATCATTACATAAATTGGCGTGTTTTGATGTCAGCTGGACCTTTTTTTAACGCGTGGAAATATTAAAAATAATGCGTGGTTTGTAGATAAAAGTTTATATTTTTATTACCCCTGTATGAATGGCTTTAATTTTTTCTCTACCATAAGCTGAATTTATTTTGAAACTTTTTCCTCTCGTGTAAAATTTTTGCTAGACATACAGTTTTTTCGAAAAAAGATTATTTACAATACCTTGTTGCAGTTCCTCACTTTTGTGAAAGCAATGCTAAAAAAAATTGCGTTTCGCGTTCCCTACGCAACAATAAAATAATTATTTCAAAACATCTGACATACCCATAGCGTTTACTATAGTTCTTATTGATCGGAGCTGAGTTTATTGTAAATTGAATGATTTTTGGTTTTCTAAATGGATCATTATTTTATCGCTGAGTATGTTTCTAGTATATAGATTTTGTGAGAGAAATGGACGTATGAGTGTCGGACTCTGTCGTAACAAATATGCAAATCACAAAATTCTAAACCATCAAACTTTCGCGAGTATTGAAACGCAACTTTGGGAAATGGGTAGTTTTAATTCAAATAATGTGAATTGAAGACGCCAATACCAATAACTGAGAAGAAAAAATATGGTACTATACCAGTTGATTGGTAGAATATTTATAGAAGTAGAAGGTACCAAAGAAACCCGTTCCTAATCAAGTTCCCAATAATTCCCAATATAAAATAAATGGTAAGAAAGCCTTCGGGAGGTTCATCGAGATGTAGAATTATGTTTAATGCAAATATTGAAAGTTACCCGGACAAGTCAAAAACGTACTTTTAACATAAATTATAAATTCTGGACAATTTGATGAATGAAAAATTTTCCCTGCAGGATCGTCATCTGATGCTTATGATTATTAGATCATAAGAGAAATAAATTTATAAGCTCACATCTTGTTCAGCCCTCGAAGTTAAGTTTTAATAATCCAAGACAAAAAGGTTAAGATTGGTAGTGGCTTTATCTTTATATAATTCTAAATTAGCATTGTTCTCAAAAAACCTGTGACTTCTTTTTTAATCAAGTTCTCTTTGCAATGGGAAATGTACTTTTTATTCCGTCGAGGTATGTTTGCATTATGAAATAACTGCCTTGATTTCGCGATTTTTCCTCCATTTAACTAAATCTGGAAACATCGCACATTACTTCTTATCGCATATCGCTTTTAAGATCGATCAGCTGTACCTTTACAAAAGGCAGGTAGTACCGATATCACTTCGTAGATGATTCAGTCGAATGTTAGCGCGGCGATGAGTAGGACGTTCGTAATACGCTCTGCACTAATAATTGGGATAGTCGGGTTTTGTATTGTTTTAAAGGCTTGTGGAGTGCCGTTTGTGTATCCATGACTTAAAGTGAGTGAAAGGGGATGTTGTTGACGTGATTCCAGCTGATGTTTTCAATGCCCAAGGGTTCGTTCTCATTGTTTTCTGTGGTTTACAGCTAAGTTTTGTCAGGTCAGTAAGAACAATGTAATTAAAATTTTGGCTGCAAGTCGAAATTAACCGCAATTTTAACTCTTCTGGAAGGTTCTTAGGTTCATTTTTGGTCGTGGACAAAGAACTATATTGCAAGTTGAACTGTTTCGGAGATAAATTTTTTTTTACGTTTCAGGTCTCAAATGTGTACGCCTCTACTTCGAGTCGGAATTAATTCGAAATTTTAAATTGTTTTGAAGATTTTTTTCAGAAATTAATATCGAATCTTTTTGCTTCAGGTTGCTGCAGTGTACGACTCTACTCCGAGTCGAAATTAATTCGAAATTCTAAACTGTTTTGAAGATTTGTTTCAGGAATTAATATTGAATCTTTTTGTTTCAGGTTGCTGTGTGTACGCCTCTGCTTCAAATCGAAATTAATTCGAAACTTCAACTGTTTTTAAATTTCTTTTTTGTCAAGAATTAGAAGTGTGTGCTTCCCTAATCGAAATGGAAGTTGAATTGCTATTACAAAGGATTTTCAACGCTGCGTATTGTTTAAAAAATAAGACCGACACAACGACGAAAGTATAAAATAATTTTTTGAAACGATTTTTTTTGTGTGCACAGGAATAAATTTTTTTTTCATGTTTTCGTTCCAACTAAATATTGATGAATTGCACGGTGTCGTAAAAAATTTTTAGTAGAGGAATTGTATGCTTGGCGAAAATTTTATAAGAGACAAAAAGAAGTTTCAAAATAAAGTCAACTTGTAGCAGAGAGAAAATTAAAGTCATTCGTACCGGGGCTAACAAAAATACAAACTTTCATTTAGGAACAACGCGCCATTTTTAATATTTTCACGCATTAAAAAAATTCCGCTCACGTCAAAACATGTCTCGCGCCAATTTAAGTGGTACTACTTAACTCTTAGTTCCAAAATTAGTAATAATTGACAAAAGCGTTTAGCAATTATTTCGAATAAATGATATTAATTTAAAAAAAACTTTAGTGCTCTATAGCGGCAAAACGAAACTATAATGGATAAGTTTAGAAAGAAATAGAGAATAGAAATAGAGGTAAGTTTGCTTAGAACAACTTACTTTTGATTCAGGAATTTTTGGTTAAGCATTATATAGTCATTTCAAGGACATCCTGTATAAATGTATACAATAAATATGAAGTAATAAAATTATAAAACTGAAATTTGCAAGCAAATGCGTTTTGCGATTATTTCATTGATTATAATTGGTTATTACAAACTGGTTTAGAATAAAATTAGGCATAAATAGAGAAAGCACAAAATGAGATTTCGTTTTGAAATAAGTAGATAAAACATTTATCCATTTTTGAAGAGAGCGACTGTAAAATCACCTTCTGTAGGTGCATATTAAACGTTTCGTCAGTGGCCTTTCTCCAACTAAATTTGAGTAATATTTTAAATTATTTTTAACTTTGATCCACCTTTCTGAAATAGTACTATAAATTAATATGAAGGATGTAAAAGTTATACCATGGAAATTTGTGTGTAAAAAAACACAAAACATCAACTCTCATTTTTTTTGCTTCATTATTTACATGTACCTTAAACTAATTCTTATAATAACCTCAAAGCTGATTTACTTGCAAATTTATATTTTGTAATTTTTTTACTTGTTTCATATTCATTGTACGTGCTTCTGCGTAAACACTAAAAATTCCAATCTTATACATATAACAATACTCTGCATTTTTGTACAAGTGCAAAAATATATAATTTCGAAGCCTCATACCCAAATTGGCAGTCAGGAGGACCTATTTATTTTCATTCCGGGTGGGAATAAAATATATGTGAACTGTAGGCAGCCTCAGTCCCGAACCGTTTCTTGCAGAAAGGACAAGGAAATCTGGACCCTTCGCATTGGTTCTTCTTATGGAAGTAAAGATGTGACTTATTTGTAAACGCTTCCCAGCAGCTGGAGCATTTGTAGGTTTTGTCATCATTAGGCATAAGGTTTGAAGATACTGTAATGTACCCCGGTTGATTTCCATTGGTCTCCACCCTCTGCACTTGTTGACTCGTAGGTGCATAAGGTCCTTGATATCCTCCGGCGTTCTTGATAATGTTTCCCCCTTGCGTTCTGTGTCCTTCGCCATTTTGTCTCGCCTGCCCTGGAGAAGATTTTTTCGACACCAAGCTAATGTTTGGATTGTTTTGCACCAGCTTCAAAATATTAGGGTTTAGAGAGGACTTTTTCACTATGGGGGTTAGTGAGATTTCCCCCCCACTCAGAAGCGAAGGGCTAGAATTGTAAATGGGAGAAGGGGAGCGCTCATGGCCCTCGTGGATCTCAACCATGGGCTCGAAGCTGTCCACTGGCTCTTCTTTAACCTTAAAGAGAACGAGAATTATCAAATATAGGTATGTAGGGTCGTTTGGAGGGCTATTAGAGGATAGGTACTAGAAATATATGTATAATATGTGCGGATTTGTCTAAGAAATCACAATTGTTTTATGATGAGAGAGATGCTCAATTTTTTGTATAAAAAAAAACTTACTCTTACTTCATCCAGTTGCCCGTAATTGCTCTGCTGCTGCGCCCTCTGTTGAGCCATCTGTTTCTGGCGCAACAGTTGCTGGCGCTGTTGCTGTTGTTGCATCGCCGCTTTTTGCAACTGAAAATTGTGCTGTTGCTGTTGTTGTAGCCTCTGTTTCAGAATATTTTGCTGAGCCACCATTTGCGGACTCGGTCCTCCGTTAGACGCGCCTTGCGTCTCCCCTTTGTGTATTCTCATGTGGCTATTGCGAGAGTATATCGTAGGGAACGGAGTGCCACATATGTGGCAAATAAAGCTTTGAGGCGGCCCCGGCAACGTTTCGTTTAGGATTTGTTTGGGGATAAACACTTCATCCTAGAAAAGCCAAAGGATATAAAATCATATACATTTGGGTTTTAACCATTACCTTATACGGGCCAATATCTCGAGCGCAATTCCTAAGAGGACGCCCAGCGTTGCTAATAATATCCCCATTAAGCTTCTTCTCCAAGCCAGGCTCCTGCTTGACCTTCACCATGGGCATTTTCGGACTGTTGGCCTCAGAGCCCGGTTTGTTAACTGCGTAATTGTTGTAGTCACAGTTTTTGCTGTGCGCATTGAACTCGTCCAGCTTAAAGAAGACTTTATAGCATTTCCGGCAGAAGTAGGCCTGGTTTTGGGTTTTATTTAGAGGGCCGAGAAAATCCTTAGGTTCTTCCTTTATTTTGAGGCCTTGGAAATTGGGCCGCTCTGGCAGACTATAGCGGTTTCTTTGGTCAAATCCGCCTTTTGTGATCACCGGAGGAGAAGCATAGTCCTCAAGTTTTATCTTTAAATTTTTATGTTAAAATCGTAAATTAGTTTGGTTTAAATTCTCACCTCTCTGGGCTGCTCAGGCTCGCCAGGGACAATCCTCTTGACCTTGTCCGGCTGTATCACCTTCGGTAGAGTGTTATTGACTTTACTGGCAGTATAAATCTTCTCCGATGTGGATTCTTTTTTCTTCTTGTGCTCTTTCACGTGCTCGTCAAAGCGGTGTCTTTGCTTGTTGAAGCGCATGCCACAATATCGACACGTGTAATGACATGCGAAAGAAAAGTAGTGACTTTCAATTGCCCAGTTATCCTTGAAGCAGTAGCGGCACAGGGGGCAAAACCGTTTTGTCTGCCCCCCTATACGCATGCACTGGTAAAACGCTTTACGCTCCTCTTTGGTATAGTCTCCAAGATAAATACCATTGACCATAGGTTTCATGTTCACTAACACTATTTCGTCCTTCTTGGACACCTCCATTGTTTTCTCGGTGTCTTCAACCAAAAGAGCTGAATCCCCTGAGACTTTTGGGTCCTCTTCCTCGTTATCTTCATCATCTTCTTCTTCGTCTTCCTCATCCTCATCAGGTTCAGATCTAATTATAAGGTAATTAACAAAAAAATCTTTTAAAAAATATAAAAATTGGTCATTACCCATTTTCATCAAAGAATGTCAACCATTTGTTGCGAATTTTGGAATGAAGTCTATTATTAGACCAAGGCAGAGGATTGTCTATCTTCTCTTCCATGTCCACTTCCATGTGTGATGGTTCATGTAGGGCTAATAGATTGACGTTCTGAAATACTTCATTGCAGGTTTTGCAGCGGCACACAGTGGATTTCTTCTCGAATGTAGTTCCTTCAAATTCGGGAATATTCTGCTTGTTGATCCAATACAGGACGATGTTCTGGAGAGTCAGAGGTTCATAGCTGCATCAACAATATGGGCATTATAAAAATTTTTCTATGATTTTTTTTTGTTTACCTAAAGTCTGGTGCCTCACTAAACATCTCCTGGCACTTGGCTTTGATCCTCTCGATTCTCTCCAATTCAGCCTTTTTCTCTTCTTCAAGTTTCTCTTTGGTTTCCTCATCTGTTTCACTGGTGTCCGCACTTGAGCTGCTCTCGGAGGAGTCTTCCTCATCTTCGTCAGCTGATTTTTGTTTGGCCAACTCTTTGTTGATTTCATCTTGAATCTCTTTGGAAGACTGATCAACTTTTCGACGTTTAGCAGGCTGTTCGTCGGAATCTGCTTCCGATTCTGCATCACTCATTGCTCCGCCTTCTCCATATTGAGACATGTCGTCACCTGAAATTTCCAGATGTATCTTAAGACTTTGGTGATAAACAAATTGTATAAATGAAAAGCGGGAAGTTAAAAATGGGCCCAAAGCATAAATGAATACTCTGAGGCATGCACTGATTACCTGCCCCAGGTAGATCAGTTAAACTGCTACACAAGGAGTCCTCTAGTTCATGGTAAAGGGGTCGATTTTTCCTCCTTCGGAGCGATTTCTCAGACTCCCCTATAGAAAAAGTGTTAATTGCATGCCTTTGATGCATTCCCGGATTTTGTTATCTTTACCAGAAGGATAATGTGAATGGATGTATAATAAATTATCTTTCAGATAAAGTTGTCTATAACCTACCAGTAGAAACTCTATTTGTTTTCAATGACTCCCTAATAATTTCATGGAGGTCAGGTCCCAGCTCCACCTCCCCGTTAACGGTGGACGCATCCAGAATGGAGCTCTTGCAATTGGCGCATAGGATCGTCAGATCTTCAGTGGAGGTAGCTTGGTCTTTTAATTCCTCCTCTTCCTCCTCTTCTTCATCTCCATTGTCAACCAACTGAAATAAAATTAGTCTTGTTAGCAGCTTCTCGTTGTGTTAGTTAAAAATTTGACACGTCTTGAAATTGGAATTGACTTTAATTTTATTTTTATTTGGGAATAGTAGTTTGAGTAATCTTCATTTTCAGACACCCTCAACACCGTAGGTCATAGGTGTTTAGGTAGCTGTATTTCATAAACTAAAAGAGGTAGGTATAACAACTCCATTTTAGGTCATTTGATCTGCAAATTTCTAGAGATATCGAGAGTCATAGTTGGAAAAATGGCAAAAAGTAAATAGCTCCACTTAGTCTCTGTAATATATTCATAATAAAGGATGTTAAAATAAGAATGCAAAATTTGAATTGTCCGCTATTTTGGCTGTAATCTTTTAATAAGTGAATAGGCGTGCTAGGTCGAGAGAATACAAACGGGAGTTAGTAAATGTGGAGCGATATGTGGTACAGCAACGTGTCCTTATTGTTAAATCTTACTATCAAAATGGTCAGGTAATATAGTAAGGATAAATGGCGAACGTTATCGCGACATAATAAGCCAGTGGTTCGTGCCTCAATTGCAAGATATTGCTCTTGGGGACGTGTTGGTTCAACAGAACGCTACCACTTGCCATACTGCTTGTCAAACATTCACAATTTTACACAAAAGTTTTCGTGGTCGGATCATCTCCTGTCATGGCGACAAAAATTGGCCTCCACGATCATGTGTGCTAACAGCTCTTAACTTTTTTCATTGGGGTTTTTGAATTCTCATGTTGGTGCCAACAAACCTACGTAAGACCACCCAAGTGTTAAAGGCCGAAATTGAACGTTGTATCAAACAAATACCCTCACATTTGTACAAAACAGTTGTTCAAAATTTCAAGAGTACATTTGTGCCTTCAAAGCCGCGGCAGCAATTTATGGGATTTGTGTTATTTCATACTTAATTCCCAAATGTCTATATTCTAAATCAATAAAGATTTCAGTATTTTATTAGAGAAAACCGTGTTATATTTAAAATTCAAATCTTACGTTCTTATCGTAACTCCCTTTATTCGGATAATCAAGTTTCAATAGATTCGAATTTTATGTTGTTTATTTGAGTAAATCGTTCCGAATCAAAATGCCTCGGAAATTGCTTCAAATACCTTAAACTATCTTGGTACCCCATAACATTTGCAGACTGCACCTAGATCCTAATTCTACTTTAGATCTCTTATTTGAGGACCAGCAATCTTGGAAATTTAGATTGAGGTTGAACTGACAACAATGGTAAATTCTTCTAAATGTCTATAATTAGGCAACAAGGCACTGGCCACCAAGGAACGTGATATGCAACTGGATTATCTCTATCCTTGTCCCAAACACGCGCCGCGTATATGAGCATCGCACTCCAACGCGGGATTCAACTGACTCTCATGGAAACATTAACTTTCATTTGTTTTCAAAATTCCTAAATGGCGGTTCATAGCGCCAAGTCTCTCGAGTTTTTAATGATAATATCGTCTATTTCGTGCTATAAAACGGGGAAGTGCAAAATCCACTTTCAAGAAGTTTTCCCGCATATTCTAGGTAAGAAAAACTGACTAATTGCATTAATAAGACAGTTGTTTCCTATAAACCAAAAATTACAGTCTCTCAGCTCATTAGATTCTAGGCTATGTCATAAACGAATACGATTTATTGGTAACCACGTTAAAACAAGAATTGTTTGGGCGATTGTAATTTCCCACAGTTGGATATTTTTCTGCGGATTTATCAAACTTTAATGCTAAAATGCACAATACAACATGCGGATTGATAAACTGCATTCATAAAAAGTTTTCGTAAATGATAATTAGAGAATTTCATTAATTAAGGGGTTTATTCCTAGAATCACAAAAAATGACAATCACTTAACTTCCTGTTTTTATCAACGTCACGTTCATCATTTGTTTGTAGCCATGTTGGAAATGGTGAGTTTCAGGGCGGTTAAGATTTTTAATTGAAAATTAATTACAAAAATTGTGTTATTTTCAAATGAGCTTTTACCAAATAAAAAAAATTAGAACATCTGGCCGCATTTCATAACTAAGTGGCTATTGTGGTCAAGAAGAAAATTTTTTGGAATGAATTGGGCCAACACAACTTTTGGACTTTTCTATAAAGAAATATATTATTTTGAGGAGAAAGTGCGGGCAAGTTTTCAGAATTTCCACAGGGACTGGAAGATTAAAGTAACCAGAATTTGCATTTTCAAGGAAATTAAGTTACCAATAGGCATTAAGAAACATGAATTTCATTTAAAAAAGTTATGTATGAATCAAATCATGTGGGTTTTCTGAGTTTCCTTGAAAAAATTCAATATAATAAGTTTGTGGAAACATGAAGTCATCTTGGAATGCAACAATCTAATAAATGTCTATTTAAGGCATGCACACAGCAGGCTCTAAATATTATGATGACTGTAAAACTTGATAAATATGAAACATATAACATGCCCTCACCTTGCTCCCTGTGCACCCCAAAAACAGCAATACATTTTTGTCAGTGGTGTCTCCCTCCGTTTTCAATTGCTGGACATATTTTTCTTGAGTTTTCCGGCTTGATTTCTTTAAACTGCTAATAATTTGCAAATTTAGGACACACTTTTCACATACTTGTTTTGATAGAGGATCTGTTTTGTAGAGCTGCAACATTAAAATTGGATAATGGGGAAGTCATTAATTTGAGGTTTTGCTACTCACCACTATAGGGAGGTTCTCCTTAATGAGGCCAATGAGTTGGTATCCTTCAGGGTTGTCCTCGAAGATGTTGAACATTTTCTCGCAGACGTTATCGCAAAGGCGACATGGCTCAAGTTCCTTTTCTTGTGAAAGACTTTCAGATTGATCCATGGGTTCTTCTTGAGTTTTGTTATTTGTTTCAAATATATCCTCTCCATTGTGACTTTCCTCTCCATGAGTTTCCTTGTTCATTTCAGACAATTCCTCTCCATTAGGCATAATTTCCCCGTTAGACACCACTTCCTCACTGGATACCACTTCATTATTGATTTCTCTTACAAGATTCTCCTCCATTTTGTGAGGTTAAATAAGTTTAAGAATTGAAAGTTTGTATTAAAAAGCGCCGTTAAAGTTAAAAGCCGGCACCCCGGGGCCCCTCGCGCAGCACTCCGCGTCAAACTATCCAGTCCGCCATGTTCGTTTCCTTCCTTCGGCGACGGACAGTGGCGCACGCCCCAGCTCTTTAATTATTCAAATTTCAACTTGAGCGGCAAATTAACTTCCTCACTTTTCACCAACCAATACACGATGAATGCGCACCGTTATCACCACTCGTTAATCACGACCAGCAAACATAATCACTTCAAGTGCAAGTTGAACACTCGTAGTTTCCCAAACGCAGAAGGTTACCGCAGCTGCTACGGGTTCAACACGAGTGGTACCATCGGGCCAACTGGAAGTTTGAGAACTGAGAAGGAAAACGTAGTGATCAATACGGTGTTCCACGGCGCATGCATACGAGCAGCGTTGGATCCCCTTTTCGAGGAAAAGGAGGTCTCAGCAACGAATTGCTTGCTGTAGGAGGGAGGGATACGGACTCTCGCAAACCGTACAACAACGAGTTTTGGTCTGCCTTGCTGAGCTCTCTCTATCGATCGTAGCACACTGCAAATACAAAGCACTAGGCAGTGAGGATCGGGGCGGCTGACCTTTTTGATAAGCACCTACTCGATTCTCTTGGGTCGCCGGCCGTTTGCCAAATGGCAATGGCGGCGCTTTATTATCGGGCTCTCTGCTTTGTGGCATTGTCCTGGATGTTTAAACCGAGTAATTCCGTCCGGCAGATATAAATTGAAGATGTTTTGAATAACTCCTGTCAAGCCAAAGCTCCCTGGAGGGGACCCCATTAGCGGGGAGACGCCTCCAATGGGGGTTGATTGCCGGTAATTGGAACTTAATAAGTATGTATGGCTCTATGACTGGACAATAATGGAAACGTTGGAGTTAAAGCTTTTTTGCTTCGTTTGACAATTTGGTACTGTCAAAAGATCCAAAGTAGTTGCAGACGATGACTGATGAAATTTAGATAAAAGATTTTATGGAATTCTACTCAAAATAAATCTACAAATTAACCTTAAAGGTACCTTTGGGCAGCAAAAGTTACTATTTCCAAAAATCCTGGAAATAGATCAGGTGGATTTCTTCCTAACTAAAGATCAAGGCATCTGGAGATTTTCTCGAAAACCTCCTCTTCAAGCGAAGGTAAATTTTACCTTCCCCCTCCACTTCATTGAACATTTTTTTAAATAAAATAATCCACTAAATTAACTTTGACGTGGGCCTAATAGCTTTCATATCAAGGTGTTTAGGTGAGGACTGTTCTCAATAATAACTTTCTGTCCTTTAATAACAACACATGCTGTAAAGTATAATTTTTTATTTCTTGACTGCAATAGAACCATTTTACTGCCTAGGCATTAGTAAACTTTTAAATTACTGCAAAATTTAGTAAATATGCCATAGCGAATGTAAAAAATTACAAATACATTTAATAAATAGATAAAGATCAAACAAAAAAGCATTTAAATCGGTAACAATTGAAAAATAAATGTGCTGTAATCAGCAAAAACGCAAATTTACTGGCTTGGCTTTATAGCCGAGTCGAAGATGAGTCCCGCATTCGACTCGGCTATAAAAGTCGCTGCGGTAATAAATTTGCATTTTTTTTTCTCGTAACAAATAACTATTCTCTATTAGTCCACATTCTTTCTAAATTATCATAAGTTCCATGTCACGTCGATCCACGATGATCCAAGCTCAACACTATTGAAATTTTCAGTTCTAATGAATGAGTTACTTACGTACATCCTTTGTAAAGTCTCTCAAGCGTAACTTCAAATTTCTAGCTTGAACATTCCAGATCAAATCAGTTACAGTCACTACATTTTTTTCGAAAAGTCCTGGATACCATTTTCTGAAACACCTAGTATATATGCCAAGTGTAAAATTCGCGAAAATTCGTATAAGTACTATGTTGGATGGGATTTGTCCGAGTTATTTCGAATTGAAGGAACTATTTGTTTATCTTGATCTGGTTTACCTTAAAAACTGAGTAAGATTCTTCACTGAGTCAGCATGGATTTTTTCAAAAATTCTCGAAAACTGGTGTAGATTGGTCTCAGGTCAACAATTTTCGATAGTCTTATCAACTTGGTTTGCGCAACTTCAAAATTCTCTTCTCGATCAAGACCAAGATATAATTAACGCATAAATTGCTTCAAAATAGAGGACATTTCAAGTTGAGCTTAGTTATTTTAACAAGCTCAATAATAGCGTCGAGCTTTATCATTGCTACTAAATGGCAACGTGGCGATGCTGTTGTGTCATAATAGGATGTCCAAAATATTTGACGTGCCTGTCAAGTTATATATAAGCAGTGTTGTCAGATGTTGATAATTGCTTCTGTTAAATTCATCTTCGACGAAAATCTCACAGATTTTTGACATAGAAATGTGACCTTTTTATTTCACAGTGTACTCGTTATCAAGTGTTGATAAGTGACTTCAAGAAAGTTCTTTCATATGTCGGGGTTCCCCTGATAAATACTCAATCTACAGATCCAACATTAGTGAAAACAGGAATCTTTCAAAAAGTTTTTTGATTTGTTTAATTTTTTTGGAATTTATACAATAAATAGTATAATCGGATTATTTGCTTATGGTTTGGCACCCGTGTAAAGGTCTTGTTGACACATTCCAGAATTTCCTAAATCTTCAAATCTGGACCTTAATCATTTTGTTGTACTCCGTTTGAGCAGGTTGTTATTGACTTAAAGTTGTGTCAAGGTTGTTATGGTTCTTAACCACCTAGCAGGATATGACGCTACCAAAGATTACCACATCATACAAAACAGCACTAATGCTGTTTCTGCAGTTCAGCATTATCCAAGCGGATATCTCGGCTGCATGCCAAACCAACTCGAGCTAATTAAAGCTTTCGCATTGTTTCACCATCATCGTCATTGCGGGTTCCACCCGTTGGTCGCCATGTTGGCGTCACGTAGGCTCGTAGACAAGGACGTGAGATGCTGTCCTGGGTCCAAGACAAAGACGGTTGCTATTTCGATCTGGCGCTGACACTCCAAGAGACAGAGAGAAAATTTCATGTTTTCGAGCTGCAGTGCGGCCGCTTTTGCATGACGACGACGAAACCGGGTAGAGAGAGGTGGATCTACTTTCCATGGAAGGTCGTCGAAGCCCACTTTAGTTCGATCGTCCGTTGTTCTCTAGCACAGCGGCGTGCCGAAGCTGATGCTTTCGTGGATTCATGCTAAAATTAGCTCTGTAGGGATTATTGACTTTGGCCAGAAGCACTTGGTCATGTTATTGCGCATCAACTAAAAACAATACCCGATGGGTTCGGTCAGGTAGAAGATTTTATACATAGTGCACGTCTACCAACAAAGGTGTTGATGAACTGAAAACTGAAACTCATTTGACCGATTTACTGAAATTCATTTGATTGACTGACAAATATGCCCTAATGCAAATTTTTCAGGGTTACTTTAGTATACTAGAAAATTCTTGATCACCTAGGTCCAGATTACCTCAAAATAAGGAGGATTCCTGTTGAGGTTGGCTTAGATTTGTTCAACATGCTTGATCATTGTGGGCGGCTATTCTCTTTTTTTGATAGATTTGGGTGGTGATGTGCAGGTGTGGAACAAAATAACTTGCTCTTACGTTGGAAAATTGCCGACGTTTCCATTGTGAGAGTTTTCGTTCTTCATCAGGGCTGCAGTAAATATAAAGAGGGCATTACACGCTACAGGAGCAACACGTATATTTTCTCGTGTGTAAACAGAACTTTTGTTCGTGCTTGCTAAAATTCTAGAAACTTCTTGATGAGACCTGTACAGGTTATCTCAAGTGTGAGTTACTGCGCAATTCTCGAATGTTCTAGATCAGATTAGCTCATGTTACTTCGCGAAAGATAGTAATCACATTGCCTCAAGCTTCCTCTAATTTACTTCAATAATGTTCTCGAATATTCCTGACAATGTCAGTTCAGGTTAATTCAAGATTGTGGGAAACTCCTGTTTAGATTGGTCGAGGTTCTTCAAAGCTGAGTATAGTTCATATATAGGTTGGTCCAAGTTACTTCAAAATTCTGGAAGTTTCCTGTTGAAGCTAGTGTAAGTTTGTTCAAAATTGTTGAATCAATTTCGCATTGGAATGACGTAGAATGACGCATTTCGAAGAATTCTAAATATTCCATGGATGAGGTTCTTTGCAAAAGTTTCTGATTAAGTCGCTTTAGATTAAATTTCTCAAAAATTCCTATTCAAGTCGGTCTTTAAAGTTTCTAATTGTTAGGTTAATCAATAAGGTTAGTTCATATCTGCAAAAATTCGTGTTTAATTGGGATTTCCTTGAACTTCATTAATGAATTGATAACATTGTTTAAAAATTTTGTTAAAGTCGGTTTTAAGCAGCAAGAGCTTAGTGGATACCTGAGCTCGATCAGGTAATTTTTATGGCTGCAGGGGCCCTTGGCCTTCGGGGAAAGTTTTTTTCTTAGCAAGGTTGGAGTTCTTTAGTGCCTATCAACAAAGACATGGCTGGAAATAAATTTGGGGCCAAACAGACCATTTCGAATTTGAACAAAATTTGAAGGATCGAACAGGAAACTCATCAGATAGCTCACATACTCTTCTATTTCGAAAGCGGAGAAATGTAATTGGCTCTATTGCATGGCAAAGAATTCCAACATAAACATCTGCATCGTGTCTGAAAGACGTCCGCCTGCTCCCCTACGACAATGTGAGTTCGAATGGGGGCCCTTCTCTCGTCCCTTTTTATCTGCGATCTTCTCATCGTCGGAAAGGAAGGAGAAAGCTTCATCTTGGAAGCTTTATCCGTCGGTTCGTTTTTAGCCAAAGGCCTTTGCGACCCTTCCCTCGCATTGGCGCACCCGATTGATGCTCCAACCAGTGCTGTAGCACGGGGGGTTTCGAGTGCAGCTCTGCCGCGTAAGCTAAGTAATATTAATCAGTCTGGCACTGGCAACGAATAAAATCGGCTGATGGAAGGCTTAAATGTCTTGCTTTGACCTCGATGTTAAACGGATCAACTGCTGTTAGATTGCGGAGTGTGGTTTTGGTTGGTTGGAAGCTCGCCTGGCTACATCACAGCGTCGTTGAACTTTGCATTGTCTGTAAATGGAAACCTCGTTTAGCTGGTTTTCGTGTAGAAATCCGAAGTAAGGCTGCGTGACGCAAGAAACGCTCGAGATGGCAACAGAGCTCAGTTGCTGCAGCCTGAAAAGTTTGTATGCGGGAAAGGGACGGAAACTTTGTGGAATCACGCCAAGACTTGTAGGGCACTAGTATCGATTTTCTGCTGGGGCTTCAAACTGAAAGCCACACCACCCCTCAACGGGGGTTGAAGCGGACGTAACAAGGGTAAAGGGTCGTTTGGGCCCTGACTGAAACCTGCCTTCAACCGCCCATTACGCATTTGTACGAGAAACTCTCTTGGCATTTTATTTGGCTTTAACTTGTCGCACAATGGAATTCTTCGGATTGCTATTGCAGAATGGAGATAATCCAATACATAAACTATTATTGCATCGTAGTATTATAACATACCACATTGCAGGTTTCATTTATTAATTACTAAAACTAATTCAGATGATTGGTCGATTCTCTGGAATGAGTCCTTCCAGGGCCTTGTTGCCAAGCGTTTCTCACAAACCATTTTTTTTTCTTTCATTTAGTCTTGTTTTAACTAATTTGGATAATACGCTTTCCAGGCGTATGCTGATTGGATTTATGCTTATGTATATTGTTATTAAAATTAATCCAGCTTTAATTACATCCTTACTTCGATTAAACGGGCTTGGATGTGGTCTAAACTGAATGAAGTGGTATATTCCTGTTCAGGTTAGTCTGGGTTAAATCATAATTCTCGAATATTCGAGATCCATCAAGCTCACGTCAAAATTCAGTAAAATTACTGTTCAAGTGGGTCAGGGTTATTTCATAAGTCCTCATAAACATAAGTCAGAAATCATTTCATTTTCGGAATAGAGGGTGTCGAAGTTTAAAAAAAATTATTGTTTAAAAAAAGCGCCTGGGCCAATGTAAAGTTTTGTCGGTTTAATAACAATATTATGGTGTGGCTTTTAGATATATTAGAGTTCGTCCAGAAAATATAAGGACGTGCCCACCAGGCAAATATGCCCTGTAGACACAATCATCGGCTTCGGTTAGTTTTTTTTTTAATTCTGGTCAAGCTGATACAGATTACTAGAAATCAAGAGATAAATCTTATTCAGGGTGGTCTAGATTCCTCATATATTTTCGATAGATCTTGATAGAGTAAATCCATGGATGATATTCGAAGTGGTACCAACGAACATATATTTATCATAGAAAGTTCACTCAGTCGTGGCACTTTGATCTAGTTTGATCAAGGCAACGTCGATAGAATCAGAAAAAGCCAGGTGTGTCCACAATTCTGTCGCTTATTTTAGCTCGTTCTTATCATTCGATAACACGCTGAAGTAAATAAGCTCGAGAAAGTAAATGCATTGCAATTCATTCGCTGCTTTGGGCGCTGCTACGGGCACTCGAGTTATCAAGGACGTATCCCGGTATTTAGCCAAGTAACTTTTCTATGATAAATATATGTTCAGTGGTGGAACTGTATAACCTCATAAATATGTGTAACTAATTATGCTGTATGTGTCCACAGATATTGATTATTTTGATGTTGTATTGGGGAGTTTGTAGACATGTCCCCATCAACATTTATATTTGTATAGGAAAACTGATCTGCTTTGATGAAATTAATGTCCTTATCAGATGTAAAGGAGACAACAGTCTATTTCTAGTCATCTTTGGACCATTTTGCGATTATGATTCTTCCGCCCTTGAGCTGATACTTTTATGTTAGTGGGCCCTATTTTGTACTTTAATGTTTCAGGATGAGGTACAACCCTGAAAGGCCGCTTTATTACAACCTTCTGTAATATATTAATCTTCGCTAGATGTTAGATTTGGTCTTGCAACATAGGACCTCTAATAGGTATTTTCTTTTCTAGTCTTTAATTCTATTTATGCAGGCCTCAATTTTGTAACTTTTTTGTGCATTTATGATCCTTCAATTCTCTATTACCCAATCATATTTCTGAAGGATTATCGTGCTGTCTGAAAGAACCCAGTCGTGTAAAATCTCGACAAGCAACTCAACCGGACAAAACAGTTGTACGTCGTGTTTCGAGGCATCAGCAACAGACAAGCTGCAATGTAATTCAATATCTCCAAAGCCAAAGCGAGTGGGTTTCTAAATATCGCCACAACCGTCCAAGTCACTCATGTCGCTCCACGTCCCATTCCACTGATAACCGTGCTGGGCGACCGCTTTGGATGTACTCCCCAACTGTTAAGACATGTGAGGGTCTGACGGCAGTTGCGGCTACATTCGATATCAGAATGTGAAGTGATGTAGGGGGGCGGAGTCGGGGCGTCGGTGACGCTCTGAGCGCCGGCCGCTTGGGAACAGCCGGAACGGGGAACGACGCAAAGATAGAAAAGGACGACATGACTTTGCAAAGGAATGCTCGGCTTGGTTCTAGAGATTAGCAGTAAAAGGAGATGGATGGCACTCAAGGGCATCTGACGACGTTGGTTTCGGGTTAAAAATAGACAATGGGTATGAGTCGTAGAGCTGAAGAATGGCAGCTGTGGGAAGTAGGACTATACGAATAATTGTTATGGGAGTCATAGCATTAATGAGGTCAGCTTGTCACACCTAAAACTCAATTTACCCAAACAAAATGCAATCTGAGTCAACAGTGGAATCATTCATGGTCAAGTGGGAGTAGACGTCCAAGGACTGAGATGCTCTCAAAAGTTATTCCAATTAGAAAATCATACATGATAATCCCCTGATAACTCCTTCAATTTCCTGAAAGGAAAACCTACTAAATGTGCCGCCACCTGTGAGTTGTCGTCTCAACATGCATTGATGCAGCGTTTTAAGACTAGGAGTTGCTGAAAATGTTCATTCACCATTCCGTCTAGAAAATGTATAAATTGCTCATATTAAAATACTGGCGCCACCTACAGATGTACGTTCAAACATGTATCACTATATGAACGCTAATTTGCGTTCGTTCGCCATTCTATCCAGAAAACTGTTATTTTAAAGTTAAAGTTTTCCTACTATAATAATCAAATATCAAACTTGCTTAATTTGCCTTTAAAAAAATGTTTAAATAAAAGACGATAGTCAAAAAACTTTTTTTTCCATTGTAATTAACTTACAACGTTAAATCATAACATCACATCGAAAAACATCTGATAAGAATACTTACTGTATCCCCCCTTTTCCAAGTTAAATTCCTTGTGAATTGGTGGGATAAAAATTAATTAAATTAATATTTTCCAGACTGAACGCTGTATTTGATCTTGCCCTGGTCGTCGATGCTGGAAGAACTAGAAGCGAAAGCCGCATTGGGTCCTGCAGCTTGGCCGGAGACGTGCACCCCGGTTCCCTGAGCCTCACCGAACCTCGAAAACAAAATGGGACTGGAAGAAGGTAAGTTTGAATTAGAGAGATATTATTGAAGAAGTTTTCTAGTGTCGAGAGGTATTTAATATTTGCATACAATGTAAGGTTATTTTGACGCTGTAAGGTAACAAAACGGAGAGTTAATTTGACCAACTTATTATTGTTAAACGTGTCTGAAAATTAATTACTGTACGAGTTAAAAATACCGCAGATTTCAATTCCAGGCAGTGTATAATTATGAGTTTTTCTCAGAAATTTTCGTTGTTCTAAATACGTCTTATTTTGTTACCCTTGATATCCGGCTTGTTGCCCCGAACCTAATCCGCCGTAACTTTGACCAGAAGACGGACCCCCGACTCCAAATCCTGCGTTGTTACTGGAACCCGCCCGTGCGAACGATTGTACAGCCCCTGAAATAATTTTTAACACAATTAATACAAATTCTTATTTCCGTATTTAAATATTACCGGGAATGTTATTCAAGAAGCTCTGTACTTGCCCAATAATGTCTTCATGGTTTACGCCTGCAACGTTAAAAAATTCGAATCACGCAAATGTTTGAAATTTTAATCAGAAACTGTAAATGGGCGTTATTTATTATAAAGTTAAGTCGCGTTTGAAGTGCATTTTTAGACCATTCCGTTATAGGACTTTGAACTTTTTCACAAAAAAATTGACCAACCACTTCCAGCGGAGGCCTGACTGCCAGCAGCAGCGTATCCGCCTCCTCTTTTGATTCGGTGGTGCAGGGGACTGCTAAGGGCCCACACCAAGTCCCTTTTGCTCCTAATCGAAACGGGTTCTGTTCTGTGACCAAATTGGTCGATGAAGTAGTACGATTTTGGCACGTAATCGCCGGCACCTGGAGAGCAACATCACATCGGTTCCATCATTCGAAAATTATAAATATAAATGGGAATTCCCAGAAGATATATAAAATTCAAATTTATGTAACTCATTAGCGCGTTTAGAGTGGTTTCCATATTTGTGCTTAAATATTCTAACTTAAATATTTGTGTAAGACGTGAAGGTTTAAAACTTACCATGAGCATTATTGGTAAAGCCCATAAGGGTCACCAGCACCACCACTGTCGTCGTTTTGAGGAGGATCATGTTGTTGATACGATTAAAATTGAGAGTGGTTCACACACTGACCGGTTTGTTATTGCTGATTCAAATTGAAAGCGGAACCGAATAAGCGATGATCAAAGTTTGCAGTGCTATTTTACGCGTTTGAAAAGAAGTATCATTCCCCCCTCCTCCATTGGGAATCGGGGACAACAAAAAAAGGAAGGAATTACCGCGGTTTTTCTATTGTTTGATATACTGCGTGATGGCGAATTGACATAATCCGAACACGTATTGGTCTTGAAAATTGCAGAAAAGCCGTAAAAGCTTTGTAAATAAGCCCGTAATATGTGTATTAATTAAGAAAAGTTTTGTTTTGACGGTGCAAACAGCCGGAAATATTTTTCGTGTCATTAATACCTAGCTGCATAATTTAGATTTAAAAAAACATTTATAGAAGGCACATTCTTTTTGGAAACTTTGAATTATCTAGGATGAGCAAGCATTTATTGAACAATAAATTCATGAGTCAAAACAGTACTATACAATGTGTGTTTTCAAATTTTGAGTTTGGATTTTCGTGGAATTACCGAGCAAAATGTATCATTTTTTATTTTTACAATGACTATCGTTTGACCGAATTAATTCCCGTGACAACAATTAGTTTTTTTTCCAAAATACTTATTAAAAAATGGCAACATGATTCTGTCCTCTTATTTTAACAAGTCAATAGCTTCATTTAGTTTCCTGACAGAGAAAAACGTTCTTTCAAACAAAGCAAAAGGACGTAAGAGGATCATTGTGATGGCACTTTCCCCGATATCGCAACTAGTGTACTATACAGGGTGTCCCAAATAAAATGAGTTCTATGGGGATTATGGAAGTGGTAAGAGATACAAGATGACTCAAATTAGAAAAAAGAAGCGCATTTTTGTGCCCATTCAGAAAATGTTCTAAATTTAAAAATATGTACAGGGGTTGTCAAAATATGAGCAAAAAACTGAAAACTGCGATTTTCGAAAATCATAAATTATGAGTTCACTGTTTGAGTAAATTGTACCAAATTTGGCAGTTCTTTATTATCGACAACTGTCAATTGAATGGCGTTTTCAGAATTTTTCCAGGCCTTCTAGATTTCGAGAAATTATATCCAACTTTGTTATTTCTTATGGCCGCCATATTGGATTTTGGTGCCATCGAATAGACAATAAAAAAAAGTTTTTTAATCATGTATCACAAAGGTGCCCTTGGACCTACCAAAGTAAGAAAAATAAATAAAAACATTTTTCACCTTAGTAGGCTTAGAAACAAGTACTTTAGTATTGCTATGGATACTTTCGTTACATGCAACGAATGTCAACAAAAAGTCTTCACTATTGTTGTATTTGAGGTCAATTTGTATTTTTTCTATTTCATTTTTATCAGTTTTACGCTTTCATTCGGCAGAAATTTTTAAGTAATAAAATTATGGAACGGTTTTCAAATGAAGAAAAGCTGGAGATTAATGACTGCTACATTTTAAGTGGAAGAAATGCAGGTAGAGCTCAAAATATGTATCTCCAGAGGTATCCAGAGAGGCGTCAACCTGGGCACGCTATATTTAATAGGCTTAGAGTGAATTTACTTAAGTATGGATCATTTGAAAAGAAAACCAAAACACGCAGAATTAATGAAGATGTTGAAAATTATGTTGTTGGAAGTGTTATTGAAAACCCTCGCATCTCACTGCGTCAAATAGAATATAATATTGGTATACCTAGATCAACTGCTTATCGGGTCCTAAAGAAAAATAAATTTAAACCGTATCGAGAACATATTAGCCAAGGTCTTAGAGATGGTGACACTGAGAGGAGACTTCATTTTTGCAATTGGTTTTTGAGAAAATTTAGAGCAGATCCTGAATTTCCTCTTAAGAGTTTTATGGTCTGACGAAACACATTTCACAAATTGTGGAATATTTAACAGGAAAAACAACGTATACTGGACTGACGAAAATCCACGAATGAACCGGGAATTGAAACATTAAGTCAAATGGGGCTTTAATGTATGGCTTGGAATTCTTAATGGATATATGATATTTGTAACTTTTGACAGAACACTTACTGGGGAAAGATATTTAGAGTTTCTACAGCAGAATATCGCACAAATAATTGAAGATTTATCACTGGTTACTGTAGCTAACATGTGGTTTCAGCAGGATGGGGCACCACCACATAACTCATTAGTTGTTAGGCAATATCTAAATGATACGTATGGAAATAATTGGGTTGGAAATCGAGGCTCTGTCAGTTGGCCAGCACGCTCCCCAGACTTAACACCTCTCGATTTTTTTGTTTGGGGATATGTAAAAAATAAGGTTTACTGCAGATCCTACGATATAGTAGCAGAGTTGGAGGCTGCAGTTGTGCGAACTATTCAAGAAATACCTCCAGATATGGTAAAAAGTGCTTGTATGTCTGTTGTTAAGCGCTGTAGAGTTTGCGTTAATCATAATGGAGAAATATTTGAACAGTTTTTATAGGGGTTAGGATTTTGTTATTAGGATTAGTAATTCCTACTCATAGTGAGTAAAGGTACCAATTCCTTCGTTGTGTTTCTTTGTTATTTTTGATAAAACCTATGGAATTGTAATTGCGTTAATACTAAAAAAAACGTATTAAGTTTTTATTGTCCCATTAAACAGAATACGTCGTACATTACTGCTCTTTGATTAGCAACACTAAAGTACTTGTTTCTAAGCCCACTAAGGTGAAAAATGTTTTTATTTATTTTTCTTACTTTGGTAGGTCCAAGGGCACCTTTGTGATACATGATTAAAAAACTTTTTTTTATTGTCTATTCGATGACACCAAAATCCAATATGGCGGCCATAAGAAATAACAAAGTTGGATATAATTTCTCGAAATCTAGAAGGCCTGGAAAAATTCTGAAAACGCCATTCAATTGACAGTTGTCGATAATAAAGAACTGCCAAATTTGGTACAATTTACTCAAACAGTGTACTCATAATTTATGATTTTCGAAAATCGCAGTTTTCAGTTTTTTGCTCATATTTTGACAACCCCTGTACATATTTTTAAATTTAGAACATTTTCTGAATGGGCACAAAAATGCACTTCTTTTTTCTAATTTGAGTCACTTTGTATCTCTTACCGCTTCCATAATCCCCATCGAACTCACTTTATTTAGGACACACTGTATACAAAAAAGGGCTTCAAAATTGTAATAAACAATACCATGTCCAGATTTTCTATTCTAATTCAGAATGGTTTCTCACCGTTACCAAATAACACGAACACGTGAATTAATTTTGAAACAGCTGACTTGTTCCCCTTCACTTGTTTAATTTGACTTTTTATTAAGTTACTTAGGCCTGTGACTCATGTTCATTTTTAGCCCAGTATTTTTACAAAAGTAAACGTCATTACTTGCCAATTTATTCGTATGAGTATGGGTTATTGATGGATATAATACAATGCCATATTAAAAAATTGAGCACCCAAAAAAAAAACATTATTTATTTCTTCAAACTAGTTCTCAAATACTGCACGAACAAATCTGCAATTTTATCCACGTCTGGAGTGTGAATTTTTGAGTATGTAATATACTGTCTCCTCAACATCATAAGCTGCTTCACATTCACTTCAGGAGACAAATCTATGACTTCACTACATCCAAAAATTTGTACTTCCCCTATAACGCCGTTATGTTTCGCTTCAACGAGTCTGTCGGTAATACTTTTAGTAATTCGGTCCAAGTCATATAGGAAGTTGGTGGAACTTAGTGGGAGGTTTTGTGTTGACTGATTGGGCTTAGGAGGACCCTTTTCGAAGAGGTTGGAGTAGATTTGTGAAATGTCTAAATCGGTCTCTGGGTAAATGGTAAATAAGGGACTGTCCCAGCGGTTTTTTCCGTCAGGATCTTCATATCTAACAGAGATTTGTTTTATTTTTGAGAGTCAAATAAATAATTACCTACCTCATTATTAAAGCATCGAAAGTCTCTCTGCAATATTTCTCCTCTTCATTTTCCCTGGATTCGTTAAATTTCCAGGCCTGCTCTCTATTGATCTCAGTGTGTACTGTGCATTGAGTATTTTTGTTCGCCTTGGTGCCACAGAACAACTCATACCGGTATCCCTTGATGTAATTAAGGGCGTCTAGTATTACGACATTTGAGGGGGTAATCAGTCGCAGCATCTCGCTTTTGAGGAGGCCCCGAATATGCTTCTCTTTATTCGAATCCATGTAAAATGGGTTTTTTTCGAAACCAGCTTTACATATCTGTGCGTATTCACTGATAATGTGGACTTCTTTGCCTTGCTCTTCGAAGAATTGTTTCAGCTGCAGGGCTCTGGTGGTTTTGCCGCTACTGGGGACTCCGGTAATTATTATGAGAGGCATTTTGGGCACTTTTAGTAAATAGGAAAGTTCTAATGGCAATGTATATTATCGTGTTAAATTTTGAGGTTATGTGGCTAATGGAGATGACAGTAATTGAATAGGGATTTATTTATTGCGAGAAATTGTTTTAGATCAAGTCAAATAGGAATCAATATGGTTCCCTTGATAGTCCTGGCTCAGTTATGATTCTTTTTTATCTGAATTATTTTCAAAAATTTTGGTATGCGCCTATTTTTTTCGGCATTCCTATGTGCAAAACAATGACCATTAAAATTATTCTTGAAAAAAACTTTAGATACCAAAATTTTAAAATGTTCAAGTACGTAATTTCGAAAAAATAACACACTAAACCAACTTTATTATTCCTTTTATATTAACAATAATTCATTACGCTTACATATTATCAAATCAAATGGGACGCGAAAAATACAAGAATCAATGAGTCTATTTTTTTTTATCCGCGCTGTTGATCTTCTTGGCGATAGCGTCCAACAGTCCGACCAACCTGTCCAGTGACTCTTTGGTATCCGGGAATTCCATTTTTCTGATGGCTGAAATGGCGCTACTTAGATTGAGTTTGATCGAGCTGAGTACGACCACGTTGCACTCTATTTCGGGCGATAGCCACAGGTCGCTCAGTTCGAAGCAGATGTAGAGGATCTGGTTGCAAATTTTCGGGTCTTTGCACCACTGATTGTTCTTAGTGTAGGCGTAGTAGGACCTTTGGTAGCGCTGCACCTTCAAAGTGGCGGTGGGCGCAAGTTTGGCGTAGAGTTCCCAGACGGCGCCTTCTCCTGAGTAGATGGACACCACTCGACCTAAAAAAATATATTTACAAAAAAGATTTGAAAAGCAAGTTTTGTGGTTTACCAAGCAACTCTCGTGTTTTTTGTAAAAATCTTGCAGCCGGCAAACCTTCGCAGTCAATTGTGTCATCGCTAACGTCACATACAAGCTCTCCAAGCACTTGGACGTTCAGATATTTCTCCTTTAAATCCAGCAGACGATGGTAGGAGCGTATAACATCAGCGTACATAGAGATATCAGAGCTAACCACCAGGAAGTTCTCCCAAACCTTCCAGTTTTCGAAATTGCACTTTAGAGCCTCCTGCAAAGCCTGGTAGGCGCTGCGTTTGTTGCCTATTTTCAAATAAGCTTGCGCCAGGTTGTTCCAGGCTTCAAAACCATCGGGCTCTAGCGTAGTATATCGCTTATAAGCCGTGGCCGCAACTTGCCAGTTCTCAGTTTGATGAGCCGCATACCTGAAAAATTCTCGTCACATAATTCTCTTCTTTATCTTAGAAAACTTACCCTAATCTGAACCAAACAGTGGCTTGCAAGGGATTAATAGAAACACTTTTCTCAAAGTGAGGAATGCAGTCTGCGTATTTTTTCCTGTTGTACAAGAAGTTGCCCCAGTGACGCTGTACGCGGTGACTGCGCCTTTTAGACAGCTCCCATGCATTTTCGTAACAGGAAATGTCATCAGTGGCGTCACCGAGCAAACACCACAACTTAATGGTGGGTTTTTTCTCCAGCTGCTGTGCAATCACATCTGCAGCTTTGTAACGCATCTTGAGAATGGTGTAGCACACGATCACCTCTTCCCATAGCTGCAGCTTCAGGTAGAGATCCAGGGCGTTCTTCGGCAAGCCGATGTTCAGCAAGAGGTTTGCATATTGGACTGTAACTTTCCACATTGCCGGAAGACCAGTAGCAAATACGTCATTGAAACGGTCGAAAGCCTCAGGTTGTTCCTTGGTGAACGCCCCCAAAACTTCTTCGCACTGCCTCAAAGCTCGTTCTATAGTCCTGCGGTTCTTGGATTCAGCCTTAGACCTGAACAATCCTCATTTACAGCCACAAGCCTCAAAAAAAGTACAATAACTTACCTCAAACATAATGCGACAACTCGAACGCAAAAGGTATTTTGCTGCGCCAATATCAGCTCCACAAAAGGAAGAAGCTCTTCATTTCGGAGCTCATCTTCAGGTTTTGCTATGAGCATTTCCTGCACTATGGTGAGAAACAGCTTTTGGGCTAAATTTGGCAACACCAAATTTTCATTGATGTTGCTGGAAAAAGCGACGTTGTCGAGACGTACTTCATCATTTAGAGGAAGGTTTTTGGGCAACACTGCATCATCTGTAGTTAAGATTGTGTCAATTTCATGGGGAAAATCTGTTGCTTGGCTGTTTTCAGGTCCCTCATCAGATTTTTTTTCTTCTACAAGGTAATTTACAAGCTAAAGTAATCTAATAATTGCTACACCTCTTTATTACCATCATTTAAGTTGACTTTCAGAGCTAGCTGTGAAATTTCTTTCTCCTGATGTTTGGTCCTTTTCCCTAGCACTCCTACATAATCATACTTTACATTGAGTGACTCAGTGGCAGAATTTATGTGATCTCTGGCCTTGGACACATGACGGAATAACAAATAGAGCTGAGCTACTTCAATATCTAGTGCCACCTTTATTGTCTCTGTACACTCATCAATCAAATTTCCTCTCCACAAGAAGCAAACACAACTTACCTTTGAGATTAAAATTAACCTGTAACAATTTATATAGTCGATCTGCATCAGACAGGAGTGAAGGACTCAATTCATCCAAGATCTGCTGGTGTAGGTACAGAGCTCGCCAATACCACCAAATATTCACTATACTGTTAACTATGCACCACTCAAAAATGATCTTGGCAGTAACCAGCAGTTGAGGGAACTCAGTTTTGCCATATATTTCCTCATTGTTGTAGCCAAGCATTTTGGCAAAATCATGTGTTTGAAATGTGTTGGATTTTAAGAAGTTTACCACCTTTTCGCAAGGATGGGGCCCCGTGAAGTTGGTTTGGGTGAAAGTGATCAGGCAGGACATGCCAAACTAAATTAAGGAATTGAGGATTTTGGTAATTTAAGTATTGAAGTTTTGCAAGCATTAGTGGGTTGCAAATCAGTTGTCTATGATTTTGTGATTGATTTATTATAAGTAGTGCTTTGACATGTTGTTTGAAATAAATTCAGCCTGAGATGCAGCAAAATCTCTTTTTAATATTATACCTCTTGTTTCTAAGGGCCAATTCCTTATTATAAAACTAATATAATTACATTTTCTGTTGGTAAAATTAGTGTTGCCATCCAACAACAGCAAAATTCATGAACAGGAAATTATTGTACTAAAAAAATTGTCAGCTCAAATGCACTGAAGGACTATTACCAGTTCACCTAATTTAATAGTTATTAATTTTACCAATGGAAACCAAATTTTATAAGGGATTTTACTTCCATTTCATCGTGTCTATGGAAAGGTAAAGGTACCAAGAATTTGATGCTTCATCACTCAAAGAATTCTCAAAGATAAGTAGCTTACCTTGAAAATTTGAGCTCGTTCCTCATCATTCTTTGAATTGAGTTTAGTCTTTAGGTTGGTAATATCATACTGGTCCTCCAAGAATATATTCCAGGTCTCCTCGTCCAGGAGTAAATTCTCTAAATCTTCAAAGGACTGTCTCAAGGCCTCTCGTGCAGAATCCCGCTCATTTTCGCCGACTGGCTTGGGCACCAACAGGTACTCTTGAAGCAGGGTAGTTATCTCGTCCATTGCGTCGCAACAAGGGGGAATTATTTGCTAAAATACCGGTTCATTGCCCTAAAAATGAACAGAGAAAATCGTCTTTTTCGCACTACTTTTTTCTGGAATAAAATCTCGAAATTTCTCATGAATACCAAAGAAGCAATGATTTGAGGTTAGGAGTACTGACGTATATCATGCCACTTGACCGTTGCCATGTTGGGGAGCGAAAACATGGCTTCTATAGTAACTATTATGATGTCACTAAGAGTAATGAAATTAAATTCCAAGCGATTATTTGTGGCTTTTTTTGCTTTCTTTAGGGTGATAATGAAATAAAACTCGTGAATAAACATATTATCACATTGTATATTTTCTGATCGTGTTACATCCAAACTTTTGATATGTCATAGAAAATCTCACGAATCCAGGAAAACACGGATAAAGATATATATTTTTTTTAAATGAAGTAACATCGATATAGAGGTAGAACCATATTATTTATTTATTATAACAAATATGTAGAAGTGCCTTTGTGTCGAGGGTCGCAGAAGCTGTACTCAATGAGACAGTTTCAGAGAACGCCTCTTTCAGAGTATCGAAAGACTGAAGATTGCTACATCAGGAACACTTTGAAGGTACATTTAATACGCTGCCATGATTGGTTGGAATCCTCAGTTCAATTCCTTAGCAATTAACGTTATAATTAGAGGTATATTGACGAGTAATTAATTGAAGTTAATATACGGAGAATTGTGGCTAACAAAAATATTTTTTCAACATTCCCGCACAACCGATGAGATTTCCTTTTACCATTTTATTGTTCTTTTGTACTATCATTCTTTGATTTTTGTTTCTCCACCAGAGAATCACATTCACAATAATTTATTATAGTAAATCTATCCGAGCTATTTACACCAACCATAATGTAAGAAACATGATTTATACAAACAGTTCATCTTGATATGATCGGGTGTTGAAGAATTGGCGAATTTTCATTTTGAAAATTGTATACACAATAATCTACGGTAATTAGTCTAAAGAGTGTTGTCATCTTTTTTTCTAAAGGACGACAACAACGAAAGGGGTATGTATCGCTCGTGCATACACGATAAAAGATTGTCAAAAAGTGATTATAAAACTGTCCTAGAAAAGTACTTCTTATAATAATTATGTATTTCAAAATGGCGGTTGTCTGCTGTGCTTCCCCAGAAGGGTTGAAAAGGTTTAATTTGGAAGAAAACATGTTTATGGAAATTACGTAACGAAGCACAGCAACAATATGGCGGAGACATTGTTTGTGCATTTTAGCTCTAAATTTCAAACACGCCCTACAGTGCTGCGACCAGTAAAAAAGTATTGCTAAAATCCTTGATCTTTCGTAAATTTAGTTCAAAAAGCAACACTGTAGAGAATTCAGAAATAATTACAAGAATCGCTTAAAAATAATTGAGGTTGTTTAACCCGTGGAAGCGATCTCCTAGTGACCCTGTGTACATCCTCATTGGGTACTTCCTTAACTAAAAAGAAGGCAAAGAAAAAAAACTGAGTTAAGATCCTTGAAAAACAGCGAAGAGACAACAATGATCACATCTTTTACAAATAATCTATCGACTAGCTATTCTTCACATTGTCATAAACATTTATTTAATGAAAATATGTCTTATATGAAAAATATGAAGTGTATAACATCTCGAGGCTATAATCTGTCCTCTCATCAATTTTCCTCGTTAATTTAATTAATTAATAGGCGATTGTCGAAATTGTAGAATAATAGTAACTATACACGTCTCTCTCTCTTTCTATATAGTATAATCTTTAACAATTACAAGGCGGAAAAAGACACACATATTCAGTTTTCTTTAAAAAAAAGGGACGGGCGTTAGACATGCCTCGTATATTATAGTAGGCCAGCAGCGTGTGACGTCAGGTTAAATTTGACGTTGACGACTTAGTCATTTGATATTTATTTGTCTTCAAGGTCAACCGGTGACGTCACCGAATTAACGAGATAGTTGAGCCCGCCCCTGGCTGTGGGAGAGGGTAGGAGTGCAAAAAAGAGGACGTAATGATTTGGTGATAGTGGAAGTTGAAAATTATTTTGGCACAACTAACCGACCTCTTTTTCTTCCACATTACAATATGATACGCCATACACAACAAAAGTCCATATTTTCTGATTGTCGTTCGATTGCCACTCTTGGGGTTGCTTTAAGTAGGGGAGGGGGACGTGTTGTCGCGACGGATGGTGCGGGTGGAGGGGTGATGGGTGCACGACACCGCCGACAACGGGATTTACTGACGTCCACCGAAAAACTGATACTGAAACACAGACAAGGTCTCAGTTTGACACATGACAGTGATATTTGGGTCGTACATGCGACAGAGACACAACTACAAACATTAATTAACTATAAGCGTCAGGTGTGAGGTGTTGCTCATATAGGTGATTGTAATTTAGGGGTCGCTTTGTTATGTCAAGTCACTATTCCTCTATATAGATTTTTAATGGAGCTAGTGGCAACACTGTTGAACGCGTTTCTTAACTCTTGTCAGCGTTGTCAGACTGTTACATGATGTTTTTATTGAAGAGGACACAACACAACGAAAATTTTGGGCTGCGTTCGAGATTCTGACCAATAAATTCGAACCTCGAAGAAATGTCATCGCTATGTTCCTATGGTGGTTCATGTCGGGTGTTTGATTATTTACACTAATAAACGTCTAAGAAATCACACAGAAAAACACTATCTAAACACCAAGAAATACAGGACAAAAAACCTCTTACGCGTCTCGGACTGTCTCGAACGCATCCCAGCGGTTTATCCAGAATGTTCTGGCTTTTTGGCGATACCGAAGTAAAAGAAATCTGGAAAAAGCCAGAACATTCGAGCGTGAACCGCACCCCTGGGAGCAGTGGCGTGCAAAGGACACTCACAGGTGTCGAGACAGAGACAAACAAGTGGTTACCGGCAACTGGGGCGGCAAAGGGCGGCGACGGTGGCGGCGTCAAGAGGAAGGCGGCTGCTCAGCTAAACGTTATGTTGAGGGAGGGGCATTTGCGGACCGGGCCGGTGGGGGCGGGCAGCCCCGCCGACGCCCGGCCGCCCCCGCGGTGCGGTGGGGTGGGGGGAAGTCTTACCATGCCGGATCCGAGCTGCTGCAGTAAGCCGCTACTGCCGCCCTGTGAACCGCCCAGAGCGGCTGATGGGCGCCTGGATCTGATTGACTGCATGCTACTGCTTAGCAGGAACGGCACGCTGCTGCTCGTGTTCGGCATCGAACCGCCCTTTAAATCGTAACATTACCATCAAAGTTGGTGTAATCTTCAGAATACTTACTATCATGTTCCTGGCCAGCTGCACCAAATTTAATTTTAGGTTAGGAACCATCTTTTAAAGACTTAGAGTTAACATTCATGTCAAGCTTTGAAGGGTTTGAGGTATCAATGGGGACCACACAAACACCTTCGAGGTTTTCAAGCCATTTTTCCCTAACGCAGACTATAAAATAACGGGAAAAGTGACTCAAACATACCTCAATTTATAGCCGATCAGTATGTGATTGATGATTTTGTGAAGTATTCGAGTGAGTGGTGATTCGCCCCGTTCACTTAGGGTGATTAAGGGCGGGTGAAGTGGAGTAGGTGGGGCACAATGAGAACACTGACATTTTTTTCTGAGTCTGATATGGGTGATGACTTACGTGTGACGTCGAAGGCACGGAAAGGCTCGAGCCCTCTCGGGACACTGAGCTGTACCCGAAGGCGCCCTGTGGGCCAATTAGATGCCGTGTTCAGTATTTTGTGAAAATAGGGCCACCAGAGGACGTCTTTTGGCGTGGCGTCCTACAGTGGCGCTATTCAGGATAGTGGCGATAAATAGTTCCTTATTGTGATTGGCTGGTGTGGTATTTGTCGCCATAATTGGGCAAATTTTAACATTTTAATAATAATAGGTGTAAAATTTTTAGGGATTTTTACATGATATCAAGGAGAATTTTGAAAATTGTTTTGAAATTAAGAGGATCTTATGGAATTTTCGGAAATTTCTATCGATTTTTCTACGATTTGCAGTGATTTTTTGAGATTTTCCGATATATGGTTTGGTCATCTTTATATTCATAAGGTTTTGAAAAATCTTTATAAGAAGTTAAAGAATATGTTATAATGTGATATTATTTACATCAACATGACAACTCACGACTTTTGTCACCACTATCCTGAACTGGGAACTAAACCTACCAATGAGGACGCTGTGAAACAATCTGAGGAAGTAACGAATCATAACCTCAAATTGAGTTCCCAATTGAGCCACTGTAATGCGCCCTCTGGCTGCATTATTTTTAACTTTCATGGGGTATAGGTATAATGTGGTGATCTGACCTTGGTGTAATTATAGTGTTTACAATGAAGTTATGTTCATAATATACAATAAAATTAGTATAATGGGTGATCATAAAAAAATGTTTTAGTAAGTGCCGATTAGTAAACGTAGGGTATTGATTAAGTCATTTGCTATCCTCCATCAATATCTGACTAACAACAAATTAACAGATGAATTTATCAACAACATGCCTCTGATATCTCAACACCTGCTTAAGTTTTTTTTAAAGATCACCATTTATATACACATTATTAATTTCTCACAAGGTCTCTCCAAGGGGTATTGAGCGGAAAAATTCGGTATTAAACAATGGGAGTTTAGGGGGTAAATGTGAATAATAGACTCACTCCCGAATGTTTCCGTTGGTACATGAGGCTGCCGTGAGAGCCACGCCCTGGCACATACCCGTTAGACAGGCCCTAAATAGGAAACATTGATTCCGGTTTTTGAATCATTTTGAACAAAAAGAAACGATGCCATCGTCGCATTTCTCAATAACTTTGCGATGTTGCCACCGCTTGCTTCTCAATGTTATAAAAACACATGAGGAAAGTTGCATTATTGTGACAGGAGCGGCTTACCGTTGGGGGGGACAAATTAACAGTGGACCCTCTTCGTTCCTGTGGACCAATGCTGGAATGTCTTCGAATGGGCAGGCCTCCTCCGGGGGTTCCACCTGGTGACGAAGCACAAGAGGGTGCTATCCGGATCTTGGGGGTCATTAGGGTGTTGTCCGATAACCTTCTGTTAGGGAATGCGTTGGCTACTCGTAGGAAATTGCTGTCTGGAGAAGAAGGCGCCCCAAACCACCAGGATCCACTCAAAATGCCGCCTGTCGAGTTCTTCCTCTGCATGTCTTCCGCGCTGGACGTCTTCCTCTGCTCGATGCGTAGATTGGGGATATTGAAAGGGGGTACGTGCATGTTATCTGAACTATATTGGTGGCGTAATGGGCGGTGTCTTTCGGGACTGGGCAGAGATAAATTATCCAGCTTGAGCTTATTGCGCTGGTTGCGGTCGATTTGGTCTAACATGTCTTGCAACACCTCTATAAGTACCGTAAACTGCTCCAGATTCAAGGAGGGATTGACTGTTTGAGGGATTAGGTGAGGCATCACTTTGGTAGCCATCAGGCTTACGCTCAGGCCGTATTTCTTGTCGCTGAGCATCAATCGATAAATATCTGGATATACCCGCATCATTAATAATTCTAGGAAATAAAGTAATATTATAAACTTACTAACAACCCTTAAAATGACCATAGGGTCATTAAGTCTGATCTCCAGGAGCAAGGGCATGATTTCGTCGATGATCTGGGACTTGTCCAGACGGTCCAGACTGCGCTCGATGCAAGAGAGGACGTTGGACACCAGCTTCAGATCATTTTGGTTGTTCTGGTAGATCACTTTGGTTTTCGGGAGAATGATCATCTTAATCGCGCTTTCGTCCAAGTAGTCCGATATGTTGATAACCGCTATCAACGCCGCGTTCTACCACATACAACAATATTAAATATGTTGCAGTTTGTCCACTCAGTAAGTAAATCGAGGTTTTGTGGGATTAGGATCGGATTATTTACTCATGTCAAATAAATTCATTCTTGTTAGTAGAACTACGTGCTTATAGTAATTATTCCTAAACAACGTGATAAAAAAAAAATATTACCATATTTTAAGTTTACTCACCTGCACTTGAATAGTAGGGCTGTCGAATGCATTATAGAGCATCGGCAAAACTTCACTCTTGATCTCCTCTCTGGGTGTCTTCTCTAAGATTATATGCAGACTTTCCAGGATAGTAACAGCCGCCTGAACAGTCTTGGGAGCGGCAAAGATTTGCCGAAAATTATGCAGAATGAATGTTTCGTATTCCTCCACAGTGGATTCCTGTACGATGAAGAGAACAGGCTGCAGGACGGCGGCTAGAACCTCTTGCGAACACATCTCCTGTCGCAATGATGGCCATACATGCTGGTACCATAATTTCTGAGAAAAAATGAGAAATGCGACGATGTTCCGTATTTTCTTTTTGTTAGCACCAGCAAAAAGTTACGGAAACTACTTTTTCAAGTATTTGCTTTAGTATGAGGTACACCCATAACTTTCATTGAGTATTGGAAATTTTCTGCTGTTTTTTTGATGTAAGTTTTAAACTCTTGCAAGATTTGTTGGTTTGCTATCGAATCTTTTTTAAAGACTATTTAAAAAATGTGCCTCGATGAGTTTTTGTGGCAACACGGCCTGGAAGAGCTTGACAATTGAAGTGGTCATGTGTCATGATAGATGATAGCCCATTGACGTATTCTGAGTTACTGTTAAGGAGTTAATAATTTTAGTAAAATGAATTTTGTGACGAAATAAATTCTCGGGGATTCATTATGCTAGAATTACAAAATAAACAGACAATCCTAGCGGCATTATCGATTTTCACAAATAAAGTTGTTTCCGCACTAAACTAAATATGCAAACTAATTTCGGACCGTAAATAGAGTCCGGGGAATAATAACGTAAACCCTTGTCTAACTTCCGATATTTACGCCCGGTAGCCATTTTTGTCCGCCATTAGTTGACCTGCTGTTGCTGCAATGTTGCCAATATATGATGCCTCAAACCGAAGTGTCAATATGACGATCTCGAAAACTATTAGAGATACTTTATACAGAGTGGATTAAACAGCGGTAACGTTATTTCTTTCTAAATATTTTTAGATGCTTTCTCAGTAAGAAATTGGCATTTGCGTCTCTCGTCAGAAAGCAACTTTCTTTCATTTGACCGACTCTGTATTCTCCAATGGCTTTTTAGATCCTCATGTTAAAAATCGACATTGAAAAAATCGAAACACCTTATTCACGTACTTTGGGAATATACGGCAGGGCGTCTTTGAGCGTGTTCCGATAAAAATGGTTCTTCTGCGTTGGATCCTTCATCATTATTGTGTCCAGGTACTGCAGGGCTTGTACCATGGGGTCGCTAATTCATACACAAATGAGTAAAAATTCTTTAATTGATTATTGTGCACTCACTCGAAGTACTTGAGAAGCATGAGCAGCTGCGCGGTGGGCCGTTGGCGCACGTCTTTGTTGACCAATCGCACGACGCACTCTTGAAGACCTGCTGGTACTCGAGGGAGAATGTTGCGAAGTTGGTCCTCTATCTGTTTGAAGAAATTGGGAACTAAAAGTACCGATGAGGGCACTGCGAAACATAAACAAACCGAGGAAAGCGTGTAACAATTTCAAATGTCAAAAAATAATTGGTTTCATCATCTTGTTTGTTCACCACTAGAAGTCGTATTCATTTTTAGAGTTCCTAATAATGGTTAAATAATTAAAACTGATGCATAATGTGTTGGAAATTGGTCGAAACGCCGTGAAAAACTAATTAGACGGTGACATCGCGTTCTCCAACATTAAATTTTCATTAAATCGTTCCCTCTCCTCCATCGGGGGACTTCAGGATTTTGGTCGCACACCGAAAGATTAGCCGTGGAATTATAACCCCTTTACCTACTTCACTTCAAAGTAATCTCCTACGGGAGATCTCGCTTTTGTTTCGCCCCTTGTCCCTTTATAGGTATAAACTCAAAGCACGCCATTTAGCATGGGAAATCTAATAATAAAAGGGTTGTTACCAGCTCAAATTGCTTGGAGTACGCCGAACTGGAGTAGTTGGCCTGGATGAGGGAACGTCCGTTGTTGAAGATAGCACACATGATCAACCCTAGCGAGAACATGTCGCTCATAATGCTGCACTTGGACTGTTGCTGGCATTCCGGGGCTGCACGTCAAAAACGCATCGATTACACCCTCAATCGAATTAAAAGTTTAGGCACTTGAAACTTTGACACTAAAAAGTTTTAATGGTGTTTTCGGAGTTTGTATGGAAGTTGGAAGTCGTCCGTGACACGGAGATTTAAGTGATTTGTCGTAACGGTACGTGTGGCAACGCGGCAGCTCACATTTGTTTGTCAAATTGCTTACGTGACGCAAAGCTAGCGAAAGTGCGTTTATTCTTTCTGTCAAACCTCACCTACAGTGTTGCCATTCAATGATTCGACTTAAGATTCTAGCTCAATGCAGGTCCTTTAAAATTTATAAGGTTTCTGCCTCTTGCAGATACATAAATAAAACATTTTTCAAGTTGGCAAATAATACAAAACCGCGTATTTTTCCCGGGAGCCCTAGTGCTGGAATATTGCTTTTCTCGAGCGACTGTTAATTCCTTATTCGGGGAGTTTATTTGGAAACTCGTGCCCCAGTTTGGATTGATTTCAGTCGCTTTTTGCCACAATCACGTGTAATAGTAAGTTACGCCCTAAAGAGAGATGAAGAGAGCCGACATAAAAAAATCGTCGTAAATGTCATTTACTCGCGTTGACATCAATTAAACTCGCTTTGTGCCTAAGAAATCTTTTTAATTATCTGTCGTCTCATTTGTCGGTAATTTCGTCGACGGAATATTACCTAAAACATATTTTTAAAGGAGCGAAATAAGTCGGCATGCTTTCAAACAAATTAGTCGCCTTTCATCGCAACGATAAATTTCCTTACGCTTGCGTGCCCTTTCCTACTTCAAACCGCACTGGTTGCAACGAACGTTTAATCAATGGACGACAACTTGAAAGACGGAAACACAATCCGGCATTGTCAAAGACAGAGGATAAATAGAGCAACATTGCACTCGTCATTTGTTCCTCACTTGACAGGCCACTGCTCCGAAAAACATACACAACAGAGTGATTCACCGTATTAAGGGCGGAAAGTGGTAAGGTAACACCCGCCGTTTTCTTTTGTTTTTTTCTTGACATGCATACATACTCTACTAGAAAAAATTTGTCTGATTTTTCTGGAAGTTATGAACAGTTTGACAAATTAATAGGAAATGGGGCAACACAATATTCACTATTTAAGTTAAGAGCAATCCGTAAATAGGACAACATCGCATATGTCTTTTTTCTCAGTTGACCAGCAAAATCATAATTGACAACTCAGAGGATACAGTGTTGTTAAAATATGGCACATTAAAGACACCTCTGTAGTTTGGTTCCCGACGTTACGTAAAGCTAGTAAGGAACGTAATTACGGCAACGTAACTTTTTTCTTTTGTTTGCAGTAAATTTATTTGTGAGCTCAACAGATTCCCGGAGTTAAAGATCCAGGAAAAATAGGGCAGCATTGTTTTTGTCAATTGCGTATTTGTTAACTGATATAATGAAAGAAGGAAATATGCTTTTTTTTAATTGCTTGTTAATAAAGCAACATCGCGGTCGCTTTTGTTTCATAGTTGGCAAACCGATAGTTACACGGCTGCCGCAGTAATTGAGTCGTTAAAAAAACATAACAGTTCGTTTCCTATTGTTAAAGATAGTTAGTAAATAAGGCAACATTGCTTTTTTGTGGCTTGCAGGTAGATGAATTTGTTTAATTTGGATTTACAGTTGTGTTAATAGAGTATTACTAATTTCTTTCTCACTTTATGAGTTATGAAGTACTTCCACATAAGCAA
Source organism: Euwallacea similis (assembly GCF_039881205.1). Classification (NCBI taxonomy): domain Eukaryota; kingdom Metazoa; phylum Arthropoda; class Insecta; order Coleoptera; family Curculionidae; genus Euwallacea; species Euwallacea similis. The sequence goes on along the minus strand of NC_089618.1, from coordinate 2,452,465 downwards.
CTCCCGTTGCATAAGAAAGTAGTTAATAAATAGGCCAATGTCACCTTTTTCAATCGAAATTAGTAGGCTAATAAATTTTCGACAATATAGGGCAACACCGCTTCGCTCTTTTGTTTCTCATTTCACAAGTCAATGCATGCATGGTGCCATAAGGACTTCGTTTGCCGAAAGTCTCACGAAATTTCTTTGTTAGTGTTAACTTACCCATGTAATCGAGGTTGGGTTGGACCATCTTCGAGAGCCGGGACGTCCAGGGTTGGCAAGGCACTTCCTGGCCGTCTTGGGCATCGTGTAGTTTCTCTACAAACGCGGCATAATTAATATTCGTCTTGTAGCCGCAAACTTTGCATAAAACACACAATCAAAGCGACCCTCTGCGAATATTCCGAATTGCGAGGAAGTTTGCTTCGCGGGAAGTTCTGAATTTAATATCGAAATGTCTCCCGATTTTATCGATTAAGTAAACAGCCATTTTGTTGGTAATTACATAATGGAGAAGAGGGTGCTACTCACCTATAAATTCCATTCCAGCCAGCTTCCAGGTGCCTCGTTTAGTGACCAGGATGCTAGCCGGACACACATTTTTGTGGATCACGTGCCCAGTAAAATGAAGAAAAGAGAGAGCCTCTGTTATCTGCGGAAAACAGACTTAAATGAGTACGTTCCTGGATTTGCGAGAAATATTAATTTTTTTTCTGAAATCCCCTTGAAAGTTACATCAAAAACTTTCTACCTTATTAAGGCGAGACAACCCTTTTACCTGCATCACAATGGAAGCGTGTCGCATTACATGCAGGCCGAAACGTCTTAATCCCCGGAAGATTAAAGAAAATTCAATTAAAACTTCCATACCTAATTAGCCCTGAGCTAAACAGAATACATTTCGGCGGAAAAGGGCGTATAGGAGCGCAGCACAAGGCGGTTAAAACTTCAAAATTAACATCCGTATTACTATGGAAGAGCTATGGTAGCTGTGAATCTGACAATGCCGCGAATTCAATATGACCGTTATTGACAGCTACTTTTTAAAGTAAGCAGTCACATTGTGAGCAATTGTTCAATATAGATATTGGAAGTTATTTCACACGCTGGTAACATTGCTCCGCCATATTGCATTGGAAATGCAATATAGCGGTTACTGAAACTTACAATACTTCACTTCAGATTTGACTACTTACTTGCAACAATCCGTACTTGTGTTCGATGTCCAGGAAGTTGTATTCCCTCTGTAGGAGTCCAGGTTTTGAGGGTGGCTGCTGGGTGCCTCCTGGTGAAGAGGTGGCCACCACCGATTCCTGGAAGGCGAAGATGTTGGCCAAACTAGCATAAACCGGTTCAGAGGCAAAGGCCAGCGTGTTGTCGCATTCCTCAATAGAGTGCAGCACGTGCAACAACTGTAAGTCATCATAGCTGTCAATGGCATGCTTTCAGCCATCGGAAATCGTACCTTGGGGTGTCGGTATATCTCCAGCTCCTTGATGCTATTTCGCAAGATTTCCGTCACGGTTTCTTTTCTTTTTGGTTTGTGCAGTTTCTCGGCGCAACGCTTTTCGAAGACGAAAACCGAACATTCCTGAAATAGGGAGCGAATTTAGATTGTGTGTGGGCGGTCACGTCAGAACTGAAATTCCCTTTAAATTTAGTCTAAAATTAAAGTGAGGGACGTACGGCGCTGAAAGAAATTTCACCTCCTACTTTGAGTAATCTGGAGTGACATTAAAGGATTTTTTTGTTGTTTTGAGTATCAAAGATGTTGCCTGAACTTAAAAGGAAGTTTTCGACTTTTTTCATATTCCATATTTTTCTATAATTTGCTATATTAAAAATCATAGAAAAGTAAACAAATTTGCTCTTGATTTGGACTGATAAGTTGAAAAATTTTGAGTATTCTAAAAGATTTGGAGAAATTTATTCTACTTTTTGAGTATTCTTGATTAACCTTATAATTATTTTTTGAGAAAAGAAAACTAGAGAAATGTGCTGGAATTTGTGTGAAATTCGGATTGACAGGGAGCGCTATTTGTTAAGTTTTCACGGCAACGTTGCCGCACGCTTTCATAGTCAAATTGTCAAGACAACGTTCCCACATGTGTTGCGAGGGGTCGCTTTATCAAAGTCGCCAAAGTAAATAGGGATCCCACGTAAACACGGCTTATAACCGAGCGCAACAAAGCCAGCGTGGTGTAAAAAAGGATTTTCCCGAGCGAGCGGGTTTGTTACAAAGAAAAACAACAAAAGTGATGGGAGTAAATAAAGCCAGATCACAGCGGACTCGAAAGAGACCTCTTACCGCCCGCAAAACTCCAGCCCGGAGGCACGACGAGATGATTATCGTACACGGCTCGGGCGGAATCGATAGCACTTTTTCAGCCTACGTTCCAATTCCAACTATGTCCGCCATTCGAATTGTCGTTCTTACTTTTAGGCTATTTCATTTTCAAATTTGGAACTAATGCTGAGAAAAGTTCTGTAAATCATAAATTTATCTCATTTTGAAACTCTATCTCATACGTCAACTATCACTCAACTTCGTGACAGATGGATTATGGTCCTGTTATTCTGTTAAATGATGAAAGTGTTTCGGTACAATCAATTTGACATGTAATATTTTAGTTCAGTTTTTGACACGAACTTGTTAGGACAGGAACAAATTTAAGGCGATCAGTAGTAATAGAGAAAGTTTCCTTATTACTCTTTGCAAATCCGAAACTAATTTTTCCCGTTGGAAGTTTTTCTGTCTTGAAACTAGGAAGCGGAAACTTCCACATTCAATGCATTCTTTTTTTGTTCTTAGGGGCTTCGTTCACTTTTCAAGAAGAATTTAATTTAAGTAGAAGAGGAGTTAATCCAATAACTTAGAAAATAGACAACATTTGGCAACAATGGATAACGGACTAATTGACGGCAAAGGTTACTGTATAACTACAACAGATCAGAGATTCTTCTTTTTTCTTTTCCTCTGCCTGGTTAGATCAGTAGGAAAAAGATTGTCGCAGTAATAGTAAAACTTTGTGTTTTATATCAGCTGACAATACTGACTCATTGGTCAAAAAGAAGTTCAAGAATGTGTCAAATTGTTTGCGATGTTGTCATATAATAGAAGTAACACTGTCAGTTAAAAATTTCATTGCCTTCTCCCTATTGTCGTGTTGTCATGTTTGTTTAAAGGTTGTCATCTGTCAAAATTGTTCAACTGTAACGTTGCTGAATTGGTTATTGGCTTAACCCACCATTAGCTTCACCGTGGGGAAGAAAGCATGAATATTAATTATAGAAACAGGCAATGTAACAAGAAGTTATCGCGCTTTGTATAAGCAGCGAAGAAATCCAGAATTGCAATTCGCTTAATTAAAACCATCTCCGCTAATTTTGTTTAGCGGTACGCGATGTTGCAACCCTGGGAAATTTAAATTTGTGATATAGCAGATTGTTTTTTTTTGACGCTACTGTACGAGGACAAATGATGATGCTTTTGACGTGTCAGACATCAGGAAAACGGCCTTTCGCGTCGGAGGACATAAATTCTGGGGCGTCGACCTGGAAGGAACTTAATTTAAGTCCTTAAAACGGCGACTTTACCTCACGTACAGAAAAATAAACCGCGACAGGGCGACGTTAAAAGGAAATTACGTCTAAAACGAGCGAGGCGAGTACGTAATGGCATTATCGCCTTAACTTCCGTTTTAACGTAATTCTGAGGCGCATCGATTGGCTACCACCGCTCTACGCCAATACGCGGCTTCTGAACTCTTTTAAAACGCTTAAAGGCTCGAAAGTTGCCAAGCCGCCGACAATGGATCCTCATTAAACCTCTCCACGAAGGCTGTTAATTATTATCTGTTGAACTAGTCCCAGATATTATAATCGATAGAGAGAGAATACCGCTGCCTGCAACGCGCTTAATACACCTTGACAACGTAAACGACGCCATAAACTGTCGGCTTTCAGCGGGGGATAAATTGCTGCCATTACCACCCGTCAACAGCATTTATCCGATCACGCACACAACAAGTGACAACGCCGCTCAAACGTTTCACGTGACGCGACTTTACTGTCACATGACACTTGACAGATTCATGTTACAATGTTGTCACGTTCCTGTCTCTCACGATTTTCAATTCAAATAACAATTTAGCGCACCTAATTGGCTCTATTGCGTACGGAGCTTAGCTGTAATCTGCTCCTCCAATGAGCGGAACGACGCATTCGTGATGGATTACATTAGCGGTAAGCCGATGTAAAAAGAAAAAGCGGTTTCGAGGTCTTTCAGGGGCTTTCGGCTTTGGAAAAGGAATTAATATGCCCACATAGTGGTCTCATCTTTTTTGCATAAGCCCTCGTTAGATTTGTGCAACTGATTTGATGTTTTTCGTTACACGTTAATTTCAGCTCCTCAGAGATTGTTATAGTATTGTAACGGATATTTCTAAGGGATGCGTAGAGATCCTGCCAGTTAATGTTGTCACACTGGCATAACAATATGTCAATTCGGGGAAAAACCTGAATTTTTGATTTATATTATAAGAGACGTCTGTCAAAATTTTCCCGTGTGTAATAAGCATTTAGTCTACATGAAATGTATATGTTATTTTGAAGTATATGTGTGGTTCATATAAAAGAGCCGTTATATTTTATTCATATCACAATTAAATGATATTTTTCCTATCTTAGTTGATTAAACAGAAATGTAAGAGCTCAGAAGCTTGAGATATTCTCAACAAAATTTCGAGAATGTCTGATCCATGTCTTAGGCCGCAGTTTTTTTGTTTCATCCATTTCATACCTTTCCATCGCTCTTCCTATAGGCCTCGTAGATCTTCCAGACGAACTCAGGTCCGGCATTGGCGATTTGTTTGCCCACATCGTAGTGGTTAGTGATAGGGTTGGTGTCGAGCGGAGGGCGCAGGTCGCGGTCGCCGCCCCCACTCCCACTTCTCAATTTTGAGAACATGTTAGTGGAGGGGACGCGCGGCTGCGCGTTCGCCGGGGGGTTACATATCTGCGCCCCCCCGGGCGGCGTCCCGAAGAAGGACGCTCGGTCTAGTAGTCGAAACGTTGTCGCGACCTTTCGTCACCTGTGGAGGGAAATCGGCGGCCTACTACTCTCTTGTTCATCGTCGAAAACGTCTGAAAGAGGAGTTCATGGATTAATTCGAGGAACTTAACCCGAATGGGTCGCCATAAACAACGCGATACGAGCAAACGAACCTTATCTCTGGAGGCCTGATTAAGCCTTTGTTATCCGGAAAGGAGTTATAAAGTTGCCGAGATTTTTCATCGCCCTAATAGCTCGGAGGGGTGCCTTCTGTCTTCTGTCAAACGTTTTAGTGTAGTTTGGAACTGTATCAAAGGATCCAACTCAATTTAAGTCTACAAAATTGCTCGCCTCGACCCTACCAAATTCAAAAGGGCCAAATTGGAGCGTCTAATAACTTAAGGGCCGAGGGTGCTACAGTATAGGTAAATAGTTTGTGCTAAATTGCTTGCTCAAGAGGCATTGTTAAGTCGGCCCTATCGACAGCCTGCAATTACACCCCTGCGCCTCCACTTCTGTATACGCATGACGTCCCGTGTAGAGAGATAAATCTAAATTATTGTCTGTTATCGCTATTAACCACACCAGTCATTAACATAGGCAACGGCGGGTTTGGAGGTGGGTCCTTTAGGAATAATGAAATATACGAAATTCGCCTAGATATGAAAATTCCAGAGTCGGGGATTTTGGTGCATGACGAAACTTGTGACATCCGTCTTTTACCAACTGTCGCTTAAGTCAATCTGTAAATTTAAATCAACGGATGGCGACATAGAAAAGTGTTTTAAGTAATAATTTCTACGGCACTGTTCGTCACCCTGATTAGAATCATCGATCGTCCCTTTTTTTGGATAAAAACCGCTTTGGGGCTTAATAAAATCCCAATCAGAGGGCCCTCCCGACTGCTTTAGCCGTCAAGAGATATTTATTTATTGTGGACGACGTTTCGGTGGGGCGTAAATTAAGCATTCTCGAGCAGTTTATTAGGTTTTCGACGATTGACATTAAAGGTGACATATGACACAAAATATATAGTTAACAGTGAAGTTTACTTTCTAATACTTTTTTTGGACTTTGCATAAGAACAAAACATATAAAATCAAAACTAGAAGTTAAACTTATTGAAATTTCAAATTTATTAAGTATACCCTAGCATACATTAAAGACATAAAGATAAATAAAAGTTTCTGTATTGTGTGAAATGTTGTCAGACGTCAATTGTCATTGTGGGTCGCTAAAAGATCCATAATCGCAAATAAATCCATATCCTATTGTAACTACTTCGTTTTCTTTCCGCTTTTTTTGCTTGTTTTACAGGCGACTTTACAATTTCAAAGTTGAGAGGTGCTAACGTGTCTCCTATGACGCACTTTCAGGTACAAAATACATGGGGCAGCGGTCCCGTGGGAGGCCCTTTAAAAGAGCTTTCAGGAATGACCGATAATGCGGGGTTTAGGAATCGACAAGTCGAGTTTGGTCGCCTTTTATGTTAGTAAGAAGTATCCCTTTTTAGAGGGTGGGAGGGCGGAGGGTAGATTTATTTAAGGTTTGAAGAAAAACAAGAGTTTGTTAGGAGAAGTATATGATTATGACGCATTTTTTGAGGACATTCATAAGGATTAAAACACCAATTCCATTTCATAAATTTTGGCCTATTAAGCATTTTTATAATTTTTGAATGATTTTGTAAGATTTATGAAGTATTCTTAAGGCTCTTTCCTCGAGTGTTACAAATTTTCGCTATTCTATACTTAGCCTTTAGGGCTAAACTGAAATTTCAGTTTTCTCAATTGTTAAGGTGCCGTCAACTTTCACTACTGGCTAATTTCCATAGGAACGTTCATTTTTTTTTTAAAAGGAAATCTGCCAGGTAATATTGGTGGTTTCCTTGATTTTTTTGAGGTTTATACTATCAGTAGAAAGCGCTAGAGCTACTTGGGAAAATTCCGCTTATTTTGTTTTTTTTTTTTTTAAGGGGAATTTCTGCCTGTTAAACTCACTTGCGAGAGTTATTATACATATAAATTCACTTGAGGCTCTTCCCCGTACAGTAAAATTCGATTTATTCCACCGAAGGGAAAGTTTATTTTGAACGTTCCAAACGAGGAAGGAAAGCGGAATAAAATCAATCTTGTCTTCGAGAGTGGCTGACAAATCCCCGCAAATTTCACAGGCATCCTAGATATTTGGAATGGATAATATGATGCGATCGGGCTTTCAATAAGTTCCCGACTCGCTTTCTAATAATGCAGACGGTAAATTACCTTCCCTAATGGACCAGGCACAGTTTTTAGATCGTTCTTTTCGAAGATGCAAATACCGGAGCTCAACTTTCCGGTCTTCCGCTCGACGTAGAGCAAACAAATTGATAGAGCAGGAGCCACCGAGGTAGGTAAACAGAATTATGTTTGTAAACTGACTTATTTATCCATCTAAACGTAATCCGGTCGAGTCCAGGTTATTCGATTAGCAAAAACAGATTTAAAGCGGCAAGATTCGATTGGGACCGCGCGCCTCGTAAATTAATATTAAAATTTCCTGCTCAAACTTAATTAATTTCTCGTCAATCTCATATACAGTCATACCGATAAACAGACACTTATGTGAAGGCAATAAGATGAGAAATAGCATCGTTACAAAGTTAGATGACAGTTGTTATATAAAGATGACACCAGACTAAGCTGTTATCAAGCGAAGTCTTCGCAGGTTTAAATCCGCATAGCAGTAACTGCTTGTATATGCTTTCTTCTTAACCTATGTGGAAATATTTAAAATAATTGATTAATAGGTATCTTAAGAACGTTTAAAGGTAAGCATGGGAATATGTATTAGAGAAATGTTACAATTAAATATAGACGGGTCTAATGGACAAATATTCTTACTTCTTAGTAGATTATAGAACCTCATATACAGGGTGTTTCTTTTAAATGAAGCGTTCTGCAGTCCAAGGTTTGTGGATCAAAAACTTGTTTCAGAATCATTTCATTTAACAGCTGTCATGATCGTCAAGTGAGACTTGTCATTTTAAGTCATTTTGTCGTTTACACTTATCACAATGTCATGTTAAGCGTGGCTTAACTAAGCTAAGTTTACGTTGACGGGGTGCAAATAACGTTTATAAAGATATCGGTAAATGAATTCCGAAACTAAATACCTATAATGGTAATACATCGCTTGACGTTCGACGAGCATCCCGATCCCTATCGGGCTAAAACCATCACCTAAATGAAAACAGGCAGCGCCGTTAAAAATTCATCGAAAAGGGATCGGGGAAATGATTTATTAACGAACATGTTCCAACCCGTCAAAGGGAGGCCAAGGACGATGATGGAAAAAATTACCATCACTCTTTCGTTTCATGATAGACGATCCGATGACAGAAGATATCTCTTTGAGATTGCCTTGGAATCCACATGAGTTGAGTGACCCATAGGAAAAACTGGCGATGCGGAATGAAAGGCCTTTTCCCATGTAGCAAATGCGATTATACACAGATCCGGACTGGGATTGCGGTCCTTAAACTAATTGATGTCGACGGCGAAGACTGGAAAGTACAGCTTTGCCGCCGATGCTTTTAATATATATCGCTGCAGCAGAGCATATAATGCTCGTTTGTTTCAATTAAAATGGGAAGATTGGTTTTGTTTGTGGGTGACAAAAATTGGCTTGGAACTGTTACTAAATCGGGATATAACAGAGTGATGAGGAGGAGGAATTATACAACTTACCAAAATTTAAATCCGCATGTTCGGGGTGTGCATCATCTCGAAACACGAGGACGCTTTTTCGACGGTCTCGAGACCCGAAACTTCCCGGCGATTTAGCGTTGGGGCCTTGCGAGAGATGTGCTCGAGAACTGCCGAAAGGACGCCGGACCTCATACTACCTGTTGAGACGGCCGGGGCCCGTACCTGTAGGGCCACGCAGGCGCCCCTCTGGCCACCTGCTACCCTGGATTTCTACCGACGCCCTGTGGGACGCCAGCTCCCCATACCACTGGCCAAACTCACTTGTTGAGCTTCAATTCGTAAGGGCGTTCCTGTGGGTTTTGTCCAGCCATTTTCGTAGGTGTCTCCCGCAGGCCTAAGGCCGCTTGTCCCGAAAGTAGGCCGTTCGACGTCGCACACACACTGCGAAATGGGTCATCGCAATCTATAAAATTCTCGATCTCTTATTGCTTGTCGGCGTCGTCGTCAGCGGCCCGGATAACGTTACGAGAAGTAACAGGTTATGACATTCCGCTGAATGAGAAACTTCTCGTAAATGTGGGCGATCCTGATAAACTCCGCTCGTTATTGTGCGAGTCTCGTTGAGCATGAATAGAAGGCCCTTTTCGCTCACACGTACACATACAGAGCGACACATTATACACGGTTTCGTTTTTGGCACTGTTAGGCCGGAGATTAGGCCGCTTTTAGAGTGAACACAAATTCAATTAGTAAAGGTAGCGAAGGGTCTCGACAAATTTAGCTTGGGACGTCACCTGGTTGAATAAGTCCTGCAATTTATCAAAACATAATAAAGAAAGATATATTGACGAATTTCTACAAGCGAAATGTCCCTTCGTAGACATTTATTAAATCCAGTTTTATTGCACTTAATATTGAGGTGACTAGGAAACGAAATTAACAAGAGTACCTCATCTCCATTCATTCGTTATTTGCCCACCCTCCATGACTAAAGGTTACTTTTAAAGGAAAAGCTCAGACAATTGCCCTAATTTGGCATTTAAAAATTATCTCCTATGGTATAGTTCACGTTACTATAGTAATGCAAAAACTCCTCGGAGGTCAGTTTTTCAGCTGTGACTTGGGTTAGTCTAAAATTTGTTTGCTCGAGCCAAAGGTTAGTTGAGAACAGTTCAGGTTAATTTTTTCCATTCCATTTCTCTAAGATAAGTAATCATGAAGGTTAGTTCCGGCTACTACAGTTGTCTAAAATTCAGCTGATTTTCTTTTGTTTAAAAATAATGTAAAATTCTCCATAAATTAAGACATTTAAGGGTTACTTCTTTAAAATGTGATAAGTAATCCTGAAATTTGGTTCAAGTTATTACAAACTTAAGAATACGCTCCTCTAAGGTAATTCGAGGTCAGTAATTCGACAGTTCAGACTTTTCCGGGTCGCTCAAAGGTGTTGTAGAATTCCTGGCAAATAAATTCTCTCGGGGTTGCTTCTCTTCGATCAATAGTCCTGAAGTTTGCTTAATCTTCTATTAAAATTACGAAGCTCTGGCAATGGCAACTGTGTGTCGACCTCTGTCATCAAGTCTACAGGGTGATTCAGAAATATTGAATCAGACTTTTAGAGATTGTTCAGTGTAACAATAAAAGACATCTGAATATAAGAACTTGTCTCCGTAAATGTCTCCCTAGATCGCTACGGTCTTATGATTCTTTAAGCCATTTTAAGCTAACACGATATTTTGAACAATTACTGTAGTATTATTTTGTACAAACAAATTAAAATGAACTATACTAAAACTCAATAAAAACATTTTTTCACATAACTGTTTTAAAGCATCATAAGGCTATAGCGCCCTAGGAAGACATTTGCGGACAAGGGTTCTGATATTCAGATATCTTGTATTGTTGCACTGAACAATACCTAGAAGTTTAATCCGATAGGTCTAAAACATCCTGTATATTGTCAACCTCCCTAAATGTCAATTGAATTATCAACTACAAACGTAACACATCAAAATGCGGCGTTATTGGTGGTGCGCTATTTTATTCAGAGTGGTGTTACCCTTCTCCGTGGTCACCGGTAAGTCCCATCATCTCTCCCTCCATTTTCTAATCCTTCAATTAAAATCCAGCTGTCTTTATTCGACCCATAATCACCTCCTACATCTATCTGGTGGTAGGGTGCTATATGCCCTTTTTCTCGGTACCAAGCAGCCACTCCATGGCCAAGAGCACTGGTACTTACATGAAGATATTGATCATCACGTGCATATTGACCACGACATTGGTGCTCAGCTTCTACATTGCCCTCTTTTTTCGCACTAAGAAAGAATGTGATTTAGAGGTGAGGTTAGGACAACCTTTAAGAAACTTCTTCTTCTATTAGTTGGTTTACTAGCTCTGCTCTACGTTAGATTCTGCAGGGCGCATAGTAGGAGTGATGGAGTTCGAGAGGTTGTCATTAGTGGACGCAATTCCATGGTTTTTGCCAGGTATATGGTGACAATGAGGTTGGAGCAGATATAGAATGATTTTAGAACCTTTAATGCTGGTGACCTCGTTGATCCTACACATAGCCTTCAAAAGGCTCTGCGCGTGCAGTGCAGTTATACAGGCTACCAAGGATAAGGAAGACACTGATATGGCCAAGGAGCTGAAAAGGAAAAATATGGCCTCAATGTTAGTGAATCTAGGCAAGTACTACGTGGTCTTCCACTGCTGCTTGACGGCAGTTTTAAGAGCCACAGCCTTCGGGGCCATTTACTACCTTGTCTTCCTCTCGGTGATGACCTATTGGACCTGCAATCAGAGAATCGACAAGGTTTTTGGAAGAATCCTAGTCACACTTATCCCTATCATCTTCATCAACATGATCGTCATGATCGGATACCAGTTCCAGTACTTTTATGGCAACAGACAAATCATTTCTGACAGCATCTGGGGCAGGTGCCTTATTTCCTTTTATTTTGCTATAATTTCTACATGACTATTTTGCTGTAGGTTGTTTAATTTAGTACCCTTGAAGACCTATAAAAACTATACAGATCCTAAATTACTCAAATTCCGTGCCCAGCCAACGCACATATATGTGGTTCCTATTTGTTTGTACGTTTTGTATATTTTAGTAGTTTTGGTGTCGAGAGAGGTGTTGAGGGCTGAGGTGAGTTCAGAACAACTCTTAAACTTATTTGATAAACTGTAAGCCTCTGGAAAAGTTCCATTTTCTTTCTAGGACGGCTTCAAGAACCTCATGACTGCTTGCTTCAAATATAAGCAGAGCAACTATAAAATGCAAAGGCAGAAAATTTTGTTGATACAGGTTTCTACCGAATTATTAGTCAATTTAATGTTCAATCCAAGTTTTGCAGCAAAAAGTGAAATATGATAAACTAGACAATATCGGTGCTTCACTCGCAGACAAAATCAAGTTGATAATAGAACAGATTTTACAATTCATCATCAGTATCTCCTATTTGGCGACCAACTTCACCATAATGGTACTCCTCGAATTGACTCAGATGAATGTTCATTTGAAGTATTTAGGTTTGGGCTATTGTTTATGTGAGCTGGAAAACCCTGATTCTATTGATCTGGGCCAATTTAATATGGCTCCTGCCCTCCAGAAAGCGAGTAATCCTCCTCACCAGCCCTTTAATTGTGGCTTGGGTGTGGTTTCTTTTAGTAACCAGCTACCTGTACTCCATGGACTTGACATCTCAAGAACTACCGTCACGCTTTGGTTTCGTTAACATGAAATCAGGTCATTATTGCCTCAACAGAAGTAGCACTGAATCAAAATTTTGTCATCATAGGACTTGGTGAACTAAAGAAGTACAAATGGCTGCATCAACTGACCCAATCCTTGTTTGGGATGATAATATTCGTCACCATGAGACAATTGTGGCAGGAGAGAACTTTCATGAAGCAACAGAGGATGCTGATGAATGAGGTGGCTGTGCCAACTCCGATAGCTGCAAAAAGTGTATTCTTTCATTTTACCAAAACTCTATAATCAATATGCGGATTCAAGAGCTGGAAGAAGGCGAGCTCAAACTGGAATTTTTAGTAAGGTTCAAGAAGGCTTGTTTGGAATTCTTCGCTACCTGGTGGATTTGGGTGGTGGTGCTCACTATGATTTGGATGGGATTTTGGACCACCAGCAATATCTTCCGGATAGTTTTTGTTGCCCTGGCCATGGTGCTCTTGACTACCTTTCAACTGTGCCGTTTTAAACCCTGGAAAAGATTTCTCAGTGTTTACTGGTGGATTGTTATTGTCTACGCCATGCTCAACTTATTTGCAGTGTACCTCTATCAGATTTCAATCACCCGAAACGTCATGCATAAACTGTTTTCTGAGGAGCAGTAAGCGCTTTGTAACTGAGAAAAATACAAAGAAGTTCTAAGCAGGATTTTGTAGATTTCGTCTCTATGGCTTCGAGAAGTCCGACCCCAAAAAGGTCACTGCAGCCCTGGCCATTCCCATCTTTTTCCAATTCGCAGTGATTATTCAAAAGAATTTCCTTCAGAAGGAGTTTGATCGGATAACTTCCCCAAGTAGTCCTGAAGAGCTCTTGGAGCAGGAGGAAAAGTTATCTAGTGGTATTTAGGTTTAATTTGGAAACAATTGAAAAGTAACGGTATCTGGATATAGGCCCTAGATTGCGCAAGCTTAAAAATTTTGTCAACAACTTCATCGATATGGTGTGTAAAATCTTGGAGGTGCACCTACAGAAGGTCACCCTCTTGGTGGGATGGTACATGTGCCTCTTCGATATGTGTGCAATATTCATTCCGTGCGTGTTTCTCTTCACCGCCTCGTGCGTCTTTGGACGCACCTTTACCAATATCACCATGTACTTTGTTTCCTGCATAGTACAGGTGTTTATAGTCTGCAGGTTACTGTATATGAACCAGTACAAGTATCACGATAGCTGGAATTATGTTGGCTTTTATGTAAGACTTTTTCAGTGAGTTTTTTAGTAATAGTGAGTGAGGTTTTAGAAGCGTGATGGTAAAATGTACAATAAAACATTGAATACTGCCGATTGGGTTGGATTTCACCAGTCCCAGCATGGAATGGAATGGGCTGATTTCCAGCAGTTATATTGGTGCTTTCTGTATGTATTTATGGTGACCATCACCAGGATGGTCACCATTAGAATACAGAACTATAGAGAATCCTGGAATTTACGGCCTGCAAGACGTAGGGTGATCTTCCCGGAAATTAATTTCGAGAACTGTCATCAAAACACCATTACTATCCTGAAATATTTGGCCAATTATGGGTTTTATAAGTTCGGGTGTGAGGTAATTTTCCCACTAAACCACCCCTCTTAAGGTTTTTAATTATTTCTCATTGTGATATGTAGATATCTCTGTTTTTCACCACGATAGTAATAGCGCAACGTATGGACGTAGTGGCGATCATATTACCTTTTTGGCTTTTGCTTATGTTCGCCTTGAAACGTACCTGGGTGCGCATTCTTTGGTTGCCCAGCTTGGTGATAGTAGCAATAGTGGTGCCTGCAGAGTACATGGCCACCTTAGGCTGGTGGCCCTCTTTCTGGAAAAGTCCTATAATCATCCTCCTTTATTCATTGGAACCTTGTCAACTTTTGGAATTATTTCAGACACCCTCACTGACTACTGGAATTCGAATAATTTCCTACTACGCGTTCAACAGTTCTGTTATATGCTCAACATGGCACATCCTCCTAACAAGAAGAAGATTATTCTAGATTTTTGGCTTCTTCTGCTGCTTTCGAGGCAGTGGAGATCCTTCAGGAAAGAATGGATGTTTCGCGGGATATATTTCTTTCCTGGGAGCAATGAAGATGTCTCTGGATTTGTCGATGATGTCGAAGTTGAAAATCCAGTTCCGGATTTCGTCACTTACACTCGGTGGGTGACAGTCTTGCCTTAGCTAGTCCTGGAAGAAAAAAAGTTGATACATTCTTTCAGGGGATACCTAGATACCTTCAAGAGAGTCTTTTTCACCTGCTGGTTCTATGCCTCCCTAGGTGCTACCTTCCTGGCAGGCACTCTCAGACCCAGCTTATATTCCTTTGGCTATATTCTAGGGGCCTTCATATTCGCTTGGGAAGGAACCGATATGTTTTTGCGTCCCCCTAAAGTTATTCTAAGAAGGTTCTCTTATTATATATAGGGTGTCCAGGCAAACCCTGGACATAGGGGATAAACATGGGAAATCGGTTTTTATTTTTTTGCACCTGGACGGATTATCCAATTGAAAAATTTTTACGTAGAGGTCATAGTACTCAAGACTGACCATCAATCTCGAATTTTTCAATTTTCTAATTAGAGCTGTTTTGACTCAAAACGCCTCCAAATTTCAAAAATTTGAATGTTCCATGTAATCGTTCGAAGCCATGATTGGTCAGAGTCAAGGTCAAAATTAAACAAACCCAAAGTCACCAACAGCATAAGCATAAAAATTCCATGTCAAATGAGTTTTCTCTTTTTGTTAATTTCTAAGCAATTTTTAACTTATTTACGAGTTAATTAATTAAAAAATCAATGGAAAACCTGAGGATAATTATCATGTGATTTGCTTTAATATCCCCATAGTAAATAAATAAGTTTTTTATTGACCTACGATGATAGCACAAAGATATAACCTATATCTTTTATCTCACTCACTAGACAGAATCTCCGTGGGAAATTTTAAATTTAATACGAAATACACATTTCCTGTTATGATCATTTTTGAAAAATTGTCTATATGGGTTGTGAAAATAAAAATGCTGCAGAAGGTGGTCTCTTCGAGCAATTTTTATAAATGTTTTTGCAATGTTAAAGTTTTTTGTTTGTGTTCACTTAATTTGTTTAGTTGAACGTTAATATATAGGTAGTTGTTTAATTTATTTGTTTTCACTTTTTCTTTGTTGCATCTAAATAAAAGGTTAAATAAAAAAAGGAGAAAATTCATTTGACATAAGGTTTTTATGCTTATGTTGTTTGCGACTTTATGTTTGTTTAACTCTGTTCTCTGATCGTGATCTCGATTGTGCCGGTTAAGCCAGACATTCAAATTTTTGAAATTTGGAGGCGTTTTAAGTCAAAACAGCTCTAATTAGAAGATGGAAAAAATTGCGGAATGGTAGCCGATTTTGAGTACTATGACCTCTATGTAAAAGTTTTTTAATTGAATAATCCGTGCAGGCGTAAAAAATAAAAACCGATTTCCCATATTAATCTCCTATGTCCAGGGTTTGCCTGGCCATCCGGTATTATCGCACATTTACTAAATATCAGTTGTTTTAGGTGGAATTTTCTCATCGCCTACACCATCTTGGTGATGATGATTGGCACCATTAATCAAATCTTCGGATGTATTTTCATTTATGAAACGTACATTCCCTTTAATTGTTACATTTATCAGTGAGTGCGGTTGGATATGCCTGAAATAAAAATTATCTGAAGTTTTACCAGATTCTTCTCGATGGGTTGTGTGGACAAATTTCATACAACTAGAAGTATTCCCAACATGAATACAACTGGAGTTTGCTCTGTCGATCATTCCTCTTCAGAGTTGAGTTTTGACTGCACATGTTTTTTCTTCCTTATCTTCCAACAGAGAATCTTCAAGAGCTTCCACTTTTTTCATTTGGTTAACGACGCCAAGGCGCAGACTATTCTGGCTGATAGAGGTTTGTGTATTGAGGCTTAGAGTTAATTGTTAAGAGAGTTAATTTAGGTGTTGGCTTGATTGAGAGGATTAGGCTTGAGAAACGTGCAGCTTTAGACGCGCAAGATGCACAGATTAGAAAGAACATCAAAAGGAAATTGGATAGAGTGAGAGCTGCCCACCAAAGAGCACAGGGAGAGATTTATGACCGCAGAAAGAAAACCCATGACTTCAGTGAGGATTTAATTGAGACTCAATAATTAATTTACGCAAATTTTTCAGTACTGAAATCTAGTGATTATTACATGTTTGATGACGAATTTATAACCAGTGACATACCCTTGCTACCTCCTAAGGAGGAAAAAGTGACTCCTGAAGATTTTGATCCTTACGATCCTCCTCCCTTGAGCGAATATTTTGCGCTGTTCCACTCCACAAATGTGCAGACAGTATTAGTCGAAAAAACACTCCGCAGACACCAGAAAGTTGCCGTCAAAGAGGGCAGGAATCCCGAGGATTTGAGGAAGGCCCTTTACAACAAGCCTGGAAGCAGCAAAGACCCTAATTTACCCTTTGGTAGTATTTTCCTTTAAAAAGTGCTGGTTTTGAAATTTTGTGTCTCAGCAATGCTTCAGCCCAAATGGTATAAATTTGACATCGTTTTGGTTTTCCTTTGGGGCGCGTTCGAGAGTTGGGTAGTTAGTGTTACAGGATTGATCAATCGAAGCACCAGAAGCTTCCGGGATATTCTTAATAATATGTTTGAGGAGAAGATGGCCCTGAAGGTATTGGATAGTTGTAATATTGCCAGATGAATCGCAAGTTTTATTGCAGGAGAAAACCAAATACTCGGAAGGAGTGCGATTAGGGAACAATCAAATATGGCACCCCTCTCAGAATTACACGGAAATTCTCGAATCCATGTACTTTATCAAGTGTCTCATTTAAATTTTTTAAGGAAATCAATTTTTTGCAGAAAAAAGGGCAATGAGGTCGGTCTTAGCCCCATTCAGTACTCGATCTACGTGAAATTGCTCAGAGCGCTCTTCTATATGTTTCTGGCTTATTCGGAGTGGCTCTGCTACCTCATCATCATCATCAATCAAATAACGACAGCAAGTTTCATATCGCTCCCTTTGATGATAATCACCTTTTGCTGGGGCGCCCTCACAGTGCCAAAACCCAGTAGGACCTTTTGGGCCACTACCATCGCCTACGTGTTGGTCAGTTTCAGAGATTTACTTTATTGCCTAAATTGGCGACGTTACTTTTTCATTCATACTAGAATTATTCGGTTAATTCGGCAACATCGCCGCGCTTACTTGTTTCCACGCCAAACTGCCTACGTTTACACCATAAACTTATGGTCGATTATTCTCGGCGATTTCAACTAATTATTTCTTAAATACAGATAATGCTGTTCGTCAAGAACTTCCTCGTGATGACCGTAGCACAGTGGAGTTCAGAGCAACAAGCAACAAACCTGTTTTTCCCGTCCGTCGTAATAGGGATCACCAGAGACACTAATGTAACCTTCAATTTTTTGATCCTGGTGATCTTTTTCTTTCACAGGCAAGTTGATATCAGCACTGCGTTTTCGCTCAATTTAATTAGCTTCCCCAGGATGGTACTGCAGATGCAAGGTCTATGGATGACCTACACTGATCGCTCCATTTCGTTGATTCCTGATGGAGATTATGTATGCAAGGATGGGAAATTGGTAGTGTTGGCTGGGTTGGTAAGATTGTGTTTTCTTAGTTGGTAATTTTAGATGTTGGTTTTTATAGCGAAAACAATACGGGTTTGGAAACGTTACAAATGAGGACGGTGGAGGTAGCCATGAGCGACTATTTTCAAAAGTCGATAGGAAAAAGGTACATATATTGTATTTCTTGTACGTGCTGCAAGCTTGAAGAATTCTTTTGCATTCTTAGAGTGGGTAAATACGCAGAGAATTTTAGGCTATTCATGCAGCAGTTGATTTCACCCTCGTCGACGCAAATCCCAGTGGACGTGTATACCCCAATGTTCCTTTGCGACTTGGTCAACATCTGCCTCATCCTCTTCTACTACGGCAGCTTTCATGTAGGTGAAATGGTAATGTCGCTAAGGTGTATACATATGGTAATTTTGCCTCAGACTGAAGACAAAAACCATGGCGTGATCTACTTCGTTCAGAACAACACAGTGCCTACCTCGTTTATCGTCACGGTTTTGTTGTATTTTGTCCTCATGGTCATTGATAGGGTTATTTATTTGAGGAAAAACCGTTTTAGCAAGCTGGTGTTTCATTATTTCCAGGTGGTATCCTGCCACCTTTATTTCTTCATTTTGTACTCGTTAATTAGTAACAAGTGAGCGGTTTTCTTGATCCTTTTTTAATTGAAATTAATGTGATTATCTGCAGGAAGTTTACTGCCACTCCAGTGGTACAAACATTCTACGTGTTTAAATGCCTTTATTTCCTCTTCTCGGCCTATCAGATCAGAAACGGATACCCGCCTCTAATTTCATTCCATCATTTATGGTTTGGAAGAAGCCTTTTTAACAGGTTTTATTAGACTTTTTGCCGTCACATTAGACTGAAAGAGTTTTGCAGATTGGGCTACAAATTCTACCGCCTGATTCCATATTTCTTCGAGATCCGCACGCTTCTGGACTGGATCTGCAGCGACAGCTCTTTGGGGGTAAACGACTGGTTCAAGATGGAAGCGATCACTTATAATATTTTTGATCAAATTGTCAGAAGTTTTCTCCCTCACACTCTAAAAAATTTCAATTTCCATCTCTCTTCAGTGCTCTAAAGAGTTTGACGCAAAATGGAGCCAGCCTGCAGAACAGGCGAAAAGCCGCCTCAAAAAGTTCATAATGGGGGGCCTACTCTATGTGCTACTTATCCTTACCGTGATTTTCCCCTTCTTGCTCTTCTCCCTAGGAAGTACAGTGGGGGTGCGAACGCACCCTGCTAAGTTCAAGATAGAGCTCTACATGGGCAGCGCAGGAACCATTTTCGAGGCGTATGCCTTGCAAAGGAATCTCAAAATGTAATTTTAATTTAAGTTATGTATTTTTTGGCCTGTCACGTTAAAAAATGCAGAATTTGGTGGTTTGGTGTGTCGTTTTCAACACGTCTTGTTTTGGACATATGGATTAATGATTTAAAGGAGAAAAAGAGGTTGTATCTAACAGCTTCTTTGCCTTTATTCTTAAGTATCTAGAACAGAGTGTCTTCAAGCGACCACCCTGTATATTACATAAGTCCATGCATTGCGGTTGTAGCTTATCTCAGGAAGACTACAAGAACTTAACAAGTACCTTCAGAAACATCCAATCATCGGAGGAGATTTTTGGAGCTTTTCAACCCTCAGATGTGGTAGTAGTTACGTGGTCTGCCCATAGTTTGACCAAGTGGAAGGTGTCTCCGGGTAACCTCAAAGAGCTCATGAAGGACGTAATGTCAAGTATGAGAATTTCACTTTCTTGTTTCTTTGGATTTTGTTTGAAGTGTTGGTAATTATGGTTCCTATAGACGAACCCTTCACATTCCGAATAGAAATCAGCTATACCCACATAGGGCACGGCAATCACAAAGTTCAAAGAACGTTCGGACAGATGTCCCGAATACCGCCATTGCCTAATGTTCATCGGCAGAACCTTATCACCATTTTGCAATCCAATAAAACCTTAAACAGCTCTACGTGGCTACCCTTGATTTTCCCCAAATTCCTCTTCATTACTAAAGAGGCAGAGCCACGTCCTCTGACCATCATGGGAGAACTTGGACGTAATTTCTTCAACATTCTTTTTTATAACATTCCATAACCAACTCTCTACAGACCCGGAAATTTACGAGCAATTTAAAGAACTAGATGGAAGTAAAGAAGATGATGATGACGCTGATATACCTGCAGACCCGAGGATTGAGAGGAACTTAGTGGCCTCCCTTCAGTTTGACCCTGAAGGGGAGATGTGGTGGCATATCGCTGAAGACTGCACAGATGATGATGACAATTATTTTTATTACTTGAAAGATTTGGTCCATAATAGATGTGACATTTTAGTGATGTACACCTTCAACGAGAGAGTATTTCCAAGCGCTATTAACTATATTACGCAGAGCGGGTAAGATTTTATATGGAACTATACTTAGGACTCTAGAAATTTTTCAGAATTCTCGGACTTTACTTGTTGTACTTCATGATGGTGATCGGTATAATCCGGAGTTGTCGCGTTAAGATTGGTAATATTTGGATCGAAGATCTGCCCAACTCTGAGTTAATAATGCAGGTTTGTTGGTTGGCGTCGTTGGTGTTTATGTATAGAAATGTTATTACAGAAATGCCTGGAAGTATACGTGGCCAGAGATATGCAAAATTACGAGCTCGAAGAAGAACTCTTTGCAGAACTGATTTTCATAATGCGTTCCAGAGAGGTTTTAATCAAACTGACGAGGTATAAAGACAACAAATACGACCCTCCCCTCTCTGTCGTCACAAAAGAAAGAAATTAAACTAGTTGGTAAACGCTTTTAGCCTTCGTTTTGACGCGGAAAATTTTATTTAAACAACCGGTTATTAGACAATCAGATAATGAACAGTGACTGTACGAAATATCCAACTAGAACTATAACTAAGTCAAGTCTTCATTATTAATCAATTAAGTTTATTAAGTTTCTTTATAATAAAACTTTATTCACACAAAACATACAATCATTATTATCACAAATTTATCGCTCGCCGCTGTCTTTATTTGCCGCTGAAATAATAAAAAATATTAAATGAAAGCGGTATTGCCACCTTAGAGCGGAAACTCACTAGCTTCCAGCTTTGGCTGAAGCCGATGCGCTGGCAGAGGCATATGCGCCTCCTTTTCCACCACCGTCTCCTCCGTCACACCCTCCCCCGCATCCTCCGCCGCCTCCAGGGCCGTAGGCACCACCGCCACCTCTATGATGGCCACTGCCTCCGCCACCTACTCCTCCACCACCACCTAGTCCTCCACGGCCGCCTAGAACAACCCAAATATACCAAAAATTTCGAAATGATTGTGATGATTTCGAACCTCCGCCAAAGCCTCCGGCATTACCGCCGCCGTAGCCACCACTGCCGCCAAAACCGCCGCTACCACCTTTGCCCCCGTCAAAACCTACGGAAAAAAACAGTAAATTTTTAAATTTTTGTTTTAATGTTAAGTACCACTAGTTCCTCCTCCACCTCCATAACCACCGCTGCCGCCAAACCCTGAAAACACATTCAAATTCAAGTTGTTCCAAATTTAATGTGAAATAACAAATACCTCCAGCACCCCCAGACCCGCCTCCATATCCGCCTCCTAAACCACCGCCCAGACCTCCACCAGAGCCTCCTTCGCCTAATATTAATGCACCTGAAAGAAAAGAAAATAGTTTCTTTGATTGTTAATAATTAAAATCGTTAATTTATTTACCTGACGAGCTTCCTCCTCCGTATCCACCTCCTCCTCCAAGACCTCCTCCTCCTCCGTGGCCTCCGGCTCCGCTAAATCCTCCTCCACCGGATCCGCCATAACCACCCCCACTTGATCCGCCATATCCACCTCCACTTGATTGACCATGTCCGCCTCCATTTGATCCTCCAAAGCCACCGCCACCACCCTTTTCACCTCCACCCAAAATCACTACGCTGCCTATTTGATGCGGATAATTGACAAAATAACTTTTTGGGGTAATAATAATTTGATCTACCAGTAGCCCCACCACTGTTGTCACCAGCGCCTCCGCCATGACCCCCGCCTAAACCATTTCCTCCGCCGAAGCCTCCACTGCCTCCATAACCTCCTCCCAATCCGCCTCCTTGGCCCCCTCCTAATCCGCCGCCTTGACCTCCTCCTAATCCGCCGCCTTGACCTCCTCCTAACCCGCCACCACCATGGCCTCCAGAACTACCGCCAAAGCTTCCGCTGTAAGCGCCACTATTGCCGCCCCCAAACCCACCTGCAAATTCCCCTTTGATATTCTCAATTTCAATTTAATTTATGTAATACCTCCACTGCCGCCTCCTTTGCCACTTCCAAGGCCTGCGAGTAAAGTACCAAGGCCGCCCAATCCTCCGCCGCCCCCTGCGCCGAATCCGCCCCCTCCTCCGAAACCACCACCTCCACCACCACCACCGCCTCCTCCGAAACCTCCTCCGTAACCACCACCATATCCTCCTCCACTCGATCCTCCGGAGCCATAGGATCTTTTACTTCGAGTTGGTTTAGCTATAAGACGCTGAAAATGTTTTAGTTTAATACGCAGTGTTCTAAAAAAAATTTATAGGCTGTTAATGCACCATAGGCAATTCCAAAAGTTGGTTTGCCCTCAAATAAGTCGGAATAATATACAGAATGTCCAAATAGTGGGTCACTAGTTCAATTGGAGGGGGCAAGTTACGAGCCAGAAACACGAATAGAGCGTCTCAAAAAAAGTAATAATAAATGTATCATACCTGTCCATCCTGAACCGGAGTTCCACTTTCCGGTCTAAAATATACCCCATCTCCGGCTTTGTCCTCGTCAATCGGATTTGTCAACAACACTCCGCGTTTCACCCCGTCGCCACTCTTAGGGATAACGTTACTCTGGTCCTGGTGATTTTCAGTTGATTTATGATCGTGAATATCATCGATTAAGTACACGATGCCCCCTCGTCCTATTGGGGCGAGGACCGCCAGAATAAGAGGTACCAAGTACAACATAATGGTACTATATGGTACTTTGAATCGCAAAAACTGGTATATATATGCCGCCGAGTGAGATGAACCGGTCACGACTTTCTGACAGCGGCTATTGTATTTTTTTGGACGTCTTTTTCTAACTTATTCACATGGGTTTTTGCGCTTGTTTTTTCACTAGCTATATGCTTGAGCGATTAGCGTTCGATAATTAAATTAGCGAAGTGGGATTTCCCGCAAACATCCAGCCACAGATAGTATTCTTAAATGTTTTTCCTTCAACTGACTATGAACACGTTTCTTTGATGTATATAAAATCCACTTTTAATAGTTCAGTTTAACGCTCTATTTTTCAATAATTATTTTAACAAGGAAACACAGAGTCAATAAACGCAGTATTGTCTGCCTACTTTGCGGTTACTCAAAAGAGAGAGATAAACTGTAAAAATTTAGTTTTTGTTATCTGCCTTCCTGTTTAATGCCATGGTTCTGTCACTATCATCGGGTTTAAATTTTTAAAATAGGCTACTCGCATGCTGCCAGCAATACTGCCACGAATAGGCGGAAAAATATTGTAAGTAACTCGAGTACTAATGGGCTATTAATACATGTACTGATTAAACAACTAAAACTATTATATTATGAGTATGCAGTTAAAGATTTCACGGTAATTAAAATCATATTATCTCTGAGGCTTGACAATCTTGCGTGGTAAATCATTACGGCAGCAAAACAAACGTTAATTTCTCCTTTCACTTAGACTCCAATCACATGACAGAGGAGACCCCTAACGTCCCGAGTACAATAAAAACAAAAGAGGGTTGCAGCGTTGTCGTTTTCCCACTCATTTGCCTTGACAAGGAATTTTCCTCCGCTAGTAAACAATCATAAATTAATTGGTATTCTGGAGTGTTATGGGTTTTTTCAATGCATTAATCTATGTTTCTTCTTATATGGCATTTAAGATTTAAATAACTAATGAATATAATACTTAATTAAAGCTCCCCTCAGGGGGTTTTCGGTGGAATTATATTGTACGTGGTTTGCGGTTATGTAAATGTATGACCCAAAGAGGATTTGCGTGTTTGACCATTATTTTAATACAAATTCCTTTATTAATTATCCGTAAATTTAACTAACAAATTAATGTTCATTTCAGCTTTCAAGCGTGAAGTGAAGGTTCTAGTCGGCTTGATACTGGTAGAGACCTACAAATGACCATTCAGACTGGTTTGGTGATACAAAAAAAAAACGGATTAATGGACCTTCAAGAATTTCCGACTTCTTTCTGTAGAGACCGCTGTTCAATCCTTGATGATAGCTTTGATTCACGTCCCTCCTTGTACCGGAAACAGGGTGCCCTGCCACGTACCTGGACACACTTAAATACTGGGACCTGGCTGTTCCTGAAGCATTCAGTAAGTTACACTAACAATAATAATTATTCCCAGGCTCACCGGCACTGGCCTTGGCCAAAGGTTCCAAAAGGTCCTCAAGGTTGATCTGACTAAGATTGAGCTTCTGTTTCTGGTACTCTTTATTCAGCTGTTTCTCGTGGCTGGGACGCTTGATTTTCCTTCTTAGCAAGCACCCAGTTACAACCCTGCATAAACTCACCGTTTCTCCTCACCCTAAAATATCCGCAAAGTCGTCCTCCGGATACTCGAAATTCCCAAAATCCCAGGAAATTTTCTTGCGGTTCTGCGACAGCGCCGAAGGCAGGTACTTGGATCCAAATTCCGGGTAATCGTTTAACATTTTCTTGCCAAAGTCAGGCTGGCCGAAAGTGTACACTACAGGCTGGGCTTTCTCCGGAGTTTTTATGGGTTTAATTAGGGATTGAATGTTGATCTGCACGCTAGGGGGCATTTGCTGTGGCTGGAATTGCATTCCTGAGGGTTCCAAGGTCGACTCCATTTGAGAGGGCATGAGGGGCATTCGAGCTGAGGCCCTAAGGTTGTCTTGCAGACCGCTAGGAATGGATAGGTGGTAGTGTTGTTGCCCTATCTAAAGTGAAATTAATAGGGCGGAAGGTGTTGGGAGGCAGATGTGGTGAGCGTACCTGGAAGTATTGGTGCTTTAAAGCCCCTTGCGCGGTGGGCCGATGCGCCGGGTTCCACTCCATTAGTTGATCCATCAAGTTAACTGCCACGGGACTTGCTTGGGGTACCACCTCACTTAGAGGGGTCTTGGAGAAATAGGGGAATTTGAAGCCTACGGCCCCGGAAAGTTGGTACCCTTCAGGCCATTTTTTCTGTAATTTTATTCTACCAGTTTTGATATGTGTTTGTGAAGGGCATCCAAGATAAGATGCCCTACTTCCTGTGTGCCGTAGCTTTAAATCGGTATGAGTAGCAACAAAATGTCTTTATTTTTTCCTAATATTTAACCGCGTCCACTTCGTCTCTGTTTCTATATTTATTAAGCTGCAAGTTTATCTATTTACGCACATTATTTTATTAGAGATTATTCACCCTGAGATTCTTTGTCGCAGGAAGGTTATTTGGGGCAATTAAATATTCCTAGGTATTCAAAAAAGGGATTATAGCATTACATCTCACCCTGTAGAGGATGTCCCATATTCGACTCTCAACATGTGGATCTCGGAAACCGTGGAAGATACAGAGTTGGTTAATGAAGACAAAGTTGTGCTTTTATGAGAGTATTTTGCCTTTTTATAATTGTTTAAGAATTCCCATCAATTTCTGAGATATCTAGAAAAAGCCAAAAATTGCTATTTTCTTTTATTTTTTTGCTTCCTTAAATTACGTGCAAACATGAAAATTGAGAACACTTTCTTAAGGCATATTTCCCCGCGTTACAACATGAAAATAGTTTTTCGTAGATGCGATGTTTCTACTTTTCAATATTACCATCAACTTTTTTTTTTCAAATAGGGACCTTACTGTTTTTTTAACGATTTCGGCTAGTCGTTGATAATTGAAAAATGATGTGCTACACTAGCCGATTTGCGACGTCTGGATCAAAAATATTCATTGTCAGGAGAAACAATACCTTAACATTTTCACATTCTGCATTAGTGCATCTAACTTACTCAACTTTCATGATAAAAACTGAAAACCTCTATGTTAAAATGAATAACTCAATAAATGTTAGATATTGATCACATGACAGGCATAGACACATTATAATTGCTATCACAGACGCTGCCCACTTGTCTATTTATTTTATTTATATTATTATTGCTAAACCAAATATTTCCAAATAAGTGGATGGCTAACAGTTGTTGCGGTTCATTGGTTTGCCCGCGGTCCAGTTCTGAATCAACAATCAAAATGTTTAAAATATATTTTTAAAATTCTGACAATGAATATTTTTGATCCAGACGTCGCAAATCGGCAAATGTAGCACATGATTGTTTTTCAGTTACCAACGACTAGCCGAACTCGTAAAAAACAGTAAGGCCCCTATTTGAAAAAAAAAGTTAATGATATTGAAAAACCGAAACTTCACATCTACGAAAAACTATTTTCATGTTGTAGCGCGGGAAAAGAAAGTGTATTTAATTTTCATGTTTCTCTGTAATTTAAGGCAGAAAAAAATTTAAAAATAGCAATTTTCGATTTTTTCTGGATATTTAGGGAGGTAATCAATTGTTTTTTAAATTAAAAAGACAAAGTATTCCTCTTATGAAGACACAACTTTGTTTCCATTTAATCAACTCTGTATCTTCTTCGGTTCCTAAGGTACCCACGTTGAGAGTCGAATACGGGACGCCTTTTACGTCCCTAAAATAGTACCTTGTCTGGGGTTCCCATGATGGCGCAAATTTTATACAGCTGATCAGTTTCAGTAGTACCAGGAAACAACGGTCTGTAGGTGTATATTTCGGCCACAATACAACCTACAGCCCACAGGTCGATGGGACTAGTGTAGGTGGTGGAGTGCAGCAGCACCTCAGGGGCCCTAAAATCATCAATTATTAATATCTTATAGGCTGTTTGGGGATATTACTGACCTGTACCATCGGGTTGACACATAGTCAGTGTAAGGAGGTCTTGAGCGGATTTCTCTTACTAATCCGAAATCGGCGATTTTAACCAAATCCGGCCCTGAACAGAGAATATTTTCGGGCTTCAAATCCCGATGGAAGAAGCCGTGTCTGTGGATAAACGCGAGGCCCTGGAGAATCTGCATTAAAAGAATTTTACTTTGAAATGGCAATTTTTTTTGGTCGTAAATGCAGTATCCATTTTTTTATTGATTGTTGTTTCAGGACAAATTTAGCTTCATCCTAAGTTTATTATGTCGATAATTATCAGTTTATTTATTCAGAAGGTTTGGAAAATTTGTGTCATCCTGACGTATTGATTCCAGTTTTTCTTACCTGATAGAGCATGTTCCGAACTGTGGCCTCGGGGTAAGGCACCCTACGGTCCTTGATCAGCTGATATAAGTTCTCCTGCATGTACTCAAAAACGAAATACAAAATGTCATTTTCTCTGATCACTTCTTTGAGCTTGACCACATTGGAATGATGCAGCTTCTTTAGAGACTAAAAATCCTTCTATTTTAACTCTTTGAAAAGTATTTTTTGAGGTTTTTCCCTCACCTTGACCTCCCTGAGATTCATGGCCTCGTCCCAGCTATAATATTTGCGCTTCATTTTTTTGATGGCCACTTTCTCCCCTGTGTCCTTGCGCTGTCCCAGCACCACCGATCCGTACGTACCATCGCCCAGTTGGTGCAAAATGGTATATCGATTCATTGTCTGGCTTGCTTGACCCAAGGCACGACACCCATCATTTTCATCGTCACATTTTGGTAGTTAATAGAATTGCAAATGAGGTTCAAGCAATGTTCAAATAAACTGAATATCCATCTACGGTATAAGAGAAACCAGCACTGTGACACATATCGTGGACGTTTGTTGTGTTTGCATTGGGGATTGTCGTCATGGATTCTGCACTAGTCCGAGAGCCCGTCCCTTTTCAAAGCTAATTAAGGAAATTTCTGAGTTACTATAGTTTCGGATCGCAGACTATTATTGAGGCGCCTATACCAACAAACAATAAAGAGGGTTAAATTGGGACCTATTTTCACGGATGCAGATTGGGAAAATACAAACATGTGCCCTTTAAAGAGCGTTTTTGCACTGAAATAGTCTCTGTGTTAGAAGCATTCTAACTCAATCCAGTTTTGCTATTTGTACTTTGTGGTTCTAGATGGTCAATAAATGCATGTTCGCTGGACAGGAACATTCATAGACTTATTTCGACTGCTCCAAAATACACCACTGTGTTGCCCTCCAACACAGTTCAGTATGTAACTGAAACAAGATGAAACGTCTGTTTGTGTACTGGATTAGTTAATATTTAAATGGCGCATCCGTCAAATTATCAGTAAATAACATGAATGTAGAAGAAAATTTGTGTCAAAATCCATTCTGACATTAAGCGTATTTAATTTCAATCATGACATTTCTGGAAAATTTCTAGTTTCCATATGTAGAAGGATTATTTACCAAAATGTCTTAAATAATTTGTTCAAGCTGACGCATTCACCAAATATCAAGAAAATATTTTAGAACTCAAAACGTTTAATTTTTTAGCTGTTACTATATCTACCAGCAAAATATTAGGTATCAGGAAACTTATTTTTATGTTTTAAAGACTGAAAAACAATATTTTGTTTGTTTTATATATTATCTTTCGACAGTTATAAAATAAGAAGGAAGACATCTGCATTTTTCATTTAAATTAATTCCTCTTTTGCTTACAGTTTGTGGAAATTAAACTAGATGGCTCTGCCTAATGCCCTATGGATCAATACGTTGCTGTTAGATGGCGCCCCCTGATAAAACTTCCTTACAGCCTTTTGAGCCTTGAGTTTATCGACTTCGAGTATGCAGGTGCCTAAACAATTTCTAGAGGGATGTTCGCACTGAATCATAGAGGGATCTACAGGTATTATTTAACGGATAAACTTATTGGATAAGTCGATTATACGTTGTTGGAATCTTGAGTAACGTTCCCCCTTCTAAGTAAGACTGAGTGCTTTTATTACCGAAAGCCTCCATCGAAAACAATAATAATCTGACTTTTCAAAATTCTCGGCAGCGCTGACGGAAACTTCAGGGAAACTCTCATAACGAAGTAATACTTATTTTTTCATTACCGGTGCCGACATGTGCGCGAAAAGAAATCCCGACTTGGGGAAAGTTTGACCGGCCCCTTTATTGCATCTGTGCTGCCCTTTAAGTTTTATTATTAAATATTACAACAATACTAGCCCGAAAATGTGGCAGATGCCACGATAGCGGTGTTGCCACTCCGTGTAATTTCAATCACGAGAAATTTAATATTTATTGAAGTTTATCGAAAAACGAGAAAAGAGGAAATGGCAATTATGGCCTCCATGACAGCTAGTGGGCCGGTAAATAAATAATTTAGAATTCCGCGGTCTACTTGACATTTTCATTTTCGATAAATAAATAAATCCCCATTCATCGGCCCGACGAACGCTTCGACACAAGAAATTTAATTGGCTTTTTGATTGAAATTCTCCCGCACCCCTCCACTCGTCTCAGCAAGACTACTTCTCTTGTTTCGACGTTCCTAATACGCTTTATGATAAGGATCTTATATCCAATCAATTAAAATTTACTCATTTTGCCTGCAATTACTTACTAAGGTTTAGATATGACAAGAGTGCCGGTGCTTGTCAGTGTCAATGTCAAGCAATTGATTGATCGGTGACAGTTGCATTGTAGATTGTCAAACAACAACAGTGTTGATTAATTGATATTATTGCTACTTTTTTACTCCCATTTTCCCGAATAAAAACACATTCAATCAGCTCACAATGGAGAGAAAAAAGTGAAAAAGGGGCTCCCATTTATCGCTACACACACATACGTTTGCGCCCCGGACAATCCAATAAATTAAACACGTAGCATCGATCCTCCTTAAACCCTTAAACATGATACATAATTCAATACCTTCCCCGTTCAAATATCCTTAATAAAGGGATATTTTTAAGCCCCCCGGTATTCGTGTATTTAACATCTACATATAAAGCGATTCCACTTTGTTAATCCGCCCTTTTTTATCATTTTCTTTTATCCGCCGTTGCTCGGATTTCGCCTCTCGCAATTATGAGCACGTATAACCGGAATTTATTTCTTTCCTATATTAAAGCGCCCCCTGTTGTTCTCTTTTGCGACGAGAACACGTTTACTTACATTGTGAATAATTATTTAGAAAGCGATTGGCCTGTTGATGTATTGCCATATATCCTCCTTATGGAAACATTGGCCCACACTCTTAAAGTTGTCCATCTAGTCGGAATACACGCGATTTTTTTAGCAATTTTAATTTTTTTAAGCGCCCTCTGTTTTTCAAACCCTAACCTGAACTAACCTGAACTAACCTAAACTAACTGAAACGTATTTTCCTGAGCCCATAAAACCTACCGTCCACATTCGACGATGATGCCAGTTGTGCAACTGTTTGAAGTTTGCAACAAAAAGAACGTCATCGCTCACATAAACGTATTTTAAGAGTAGCGTGTCACTCTGCAGCAACAGTTGCTCAATTATTGACTTTGCTGAACAGGGCCTATGACTTTACTTACCTGAACTGTGGTTCTGCGTATAGGAACGTGAGAGTGAGAATGAAATTTTTGGTGAAATTCTTGGACCAATTAACGTCGTCAAATATTTCGTGTTAACTCTCACATATTCTTATACATAAAATACGATCCTGCACATTCTAAAAGTATTCTTACTGCTGCCTGATGATGGTCACATCGAGATATCGTCACACTGTTGTTTCTCGTTCCTAGCAATGACGTCCCAACACAACCCTTGTTCAAATGCACCAAGAATTGCGTTTGGACAATCAACGCCAAAAAACTTTCACATATCCTCCATTGGCACCCTGCAGCCCTATATGAAAAGCAGCAATTGAAGCCAAAAAAACCTATAAAGTTTACATCGAACGACCCCCAGTGCCGATAAAACGCTTTACGGCTTTTGATTTAAAGTTAAAAAGCCGCCCGTTTATGGGGGACGCGTAATGGCCCCATTTATAAGTCGGAGTGGGCGCTGAGGGCTCTTAACGGCGCTCCAATGCCCCGTGAAGGGTTTTTTTAAGAGGCGCATTCACCAAATTGTCGGGAATAGTATTGCAGGATGTCGTAGTATGAAACTCATCCACCGATTTGTCGGGAATGACATTGTCGCATGTCGCGTCAGTAATGGTCGCATCTATGAATCTATCAGGGGTAACAGCCCTACGGGTGTCTTCGTTGATTGTTGTTCTAGTTTCAGTTAGGCAACGGTGCCTTGTCTCTCTAAAACTCACTAAATGCAGGTAGAAAAACTAGGAAAACATAGACACATCAATGGTAATTCCTTTTTGATGATGACTGGCTCCAATTTAAGGGGGGTGAATACTGATGGTCCCCGAGTTAATTTACGCCAGTTGCCGGCGATATCTTAACGAGGGTTCGATATTCCGGGCCTATCGGGCCCTGCTTTATGACTGCCATTAGCAATTTAACCCAACTTACTTTATGTACGCGAAATTGACTATGTATTTACGGGACGGGGACTCAATCTGGAGCACATTAGGACGATGAATTGGGCCTTTTTTCTCTCCGGTCTATCGTTCGCTTTTTGTATCTTTCTATTAAGCGAAAGATGGAGTTGGAGGAAACGGAAGGGAGGCAAAAAGTGTGAATGCGGAAGAGGATTTGGATGCGTTAGAGTGTGTTTTGGAGATTGGGAATACTTGACGATGTATTAAATATGCCACATTATAGGGAATGACGAGAAAATTTAGTGATTGTTTCAGAAGGTTTTGAGTAATTCGAATTAGGCAAATTTCGAAAGAAATCTAATTCGATGTCATGGTCATGTTCTTTACAATATCGAATATGTTTTAAAATGAATAAGAGTTTGATGACGTTACCCCGCATGCTCGTTTAAAGGCGCGAAATAAATTAAGCAGGTTGGTCCTACGTATTCGGGATCCATTCTGGTGAAATATCCACACACAGAACCGGGCAGAACTGCATACGTAATTTCCTCCCATAAAGGCGTGTTTGGGTCAATCAAAAGATGCTCCCGAAAACCTGAAACATCACAATAACGTTCTGAAGGTGCGCCCTAACGACCGAATTTCCATAATTTTCCTTTACCGAGCGTTTTGCAAACACAACAACCCGAGCACGTTTGCTCGAGCATTAGCACTCCACCTTAATGTTGTCATAACAGGGGGGGACAGCTGGAGAAACACTACTTCTTCCCGGTGCTGGCTTCAGGGCGCGTTCCAGATTTTATTGTCTGATCCGTGTTGTTTGCACATCATAATTTATGCCCCGAAGTAGGAAAGTGCGACGGCCCGCGGGCGGCGTTTTTAATTTGGATCCGAAGCGTAAAAAAATGTACTTAAAAGTGAGAGGGGGGATTCGGGGTTCTAATCCTCCTTTTTATTTGCCACATAATCAGATTTGGTAGTTGAAACGTGCTGAAAGCGGCGCTCTCTCGTTACGAGGAGTTTTATTGTTTTCCCGTCCATAATTCGAGAAATAACTCGAGGGTTTACGATAATTTCCCAGTTTTAGGGGTGGAATTGCCACTTTTTGATACATTTTAGCGATAGAAATTTTAGTACTGAATAGAGCCAGGCAAAGAGCAACCAAACAAACTCAAAAATGGAACAGTACGAAGCTTTGACAAGCAGCAATTCTAAAAATTACAGTGTAGTTTTCAGAATTTATGTCTCCAAATATTTTCTGTAAATCAGAAAATTAACTGAAAATTACACTGTTAGTAATTAAATTTCAGTTCAAATTCGAAAGACTTGAAATAGAACTAACGTCGTTTATTTTTCAAATCGTTGACTAATGACGTCATCGGGTATGCTGTTCTATAGTAATATAAATAAAATTTTTGAAATAAGGCCAAATGAATACCGAAACATGTTATATTTATTAAATTTCCAACCCCAGTTTTTGTCACCATTTAAATTTTTAATATAATTTATTTTTCAAGTCCTTGGCCAGTCATAGGATATGCTGTTTAATAATGAAAGTAATTTTACATTTATTAAATTTCTAACTTTACTTATTTGTGAAATCTTTGACTGGTGACAGCATTGTGTATGCGGTTCTTTGGTAAGAAAGGTAAAGTAAAAGTAGAAAAACAATTTTTCACTTCCATGGTATGATGATATTTTTTCTAGCTTGGAACATGGAATAATTCTAAGTGTAATTCGCTGCAGGGGTGTAGGTTGTCGGATGTCTCTGAAGTTGTTAAAGCGTCCAAAATGGTTTTCGAGGAGGGGTGAAATGTAATCATGCAATACATCATCGTCGGGATAGGCAAAGCTTCTCCTGGCTCATTTTGCGGCTTGTCAGAATTGATTTTGGTAATTTGTTAAATAAATGGAGCATCTGCCTTCGCGGAGCGCGCCTTAATCCGTCCTAATTCCGCTCAGTTTTTACAGGGATGTATCGGTGTCAGGACGGACCCCCTTGCCGAAATGGTCCCAGGAAAAAAACTTCTCTCCGGAGCAGAATGAAATAATTTTTCATCGGGTTTCTAACGGCCCTTAAAGACAGCAAAAATCGGCGCAATAATCGTCCTCTCTCGGGTTTGCCGGAAAAGGGCTCAATTTTATAACCCCGTGGAAGGAAAAACATAAGCGTTTGATGCCGTTTCATTTATTCGTCGGCCATCGTCTTTAAGACCGAGCCACCCCGAAAAAAGCAGTTTTCGGCGAAATCACCCCCTGGGCTTAACGATATGCGTTGCCCCATTTGTCATAAAACACCAGCTCGACAATAAAACCGAGTCTTTTTTGTTGAGTTTCAGTTCTCTATGATGAGAATGTTATCCCGAGTTTAAGTCCTCCTCCGGGACCCGGACCCGAAGCGGGTCTTTAAAAAAATCGTTCCAGTGCTACTGAAATCGATATACATGTAACTGGGGGCGGGTAGTCATTCCCCCCTTAATAAACTCGGGATACTATCGAATGCCAAAAGTGGTTTGCGCCAACCAGGCGGTAAATTAGTAGCATTTGGGACCGGATCGGCATGCATTCCGGCCATGTTGAGTGTGTATAATGACACGTCACACGTTTTCACGATAATTACAGACTCGGTGAGCATCAGGCACAGTTTCGATGCAGCACAAGTCGGCGATACCGCGGATCACGTGCACAATGCAGACCTCATTCCTATCATGAGCTCAGAAATTGCATATTTTGACACCACCCCAGGGAATAAACGCATATGCGATTATATCATATTCGAATTTCGAACAACATTGTCACGATCATCAAAATTGTCTTTCACTCTCATCGCATTTTTTTTGGGTCACCCTGTATCAATGAAAATAATTTTAGACCGTAGTTTTCATAAACATCATATCCCACCCTGTACATCTTCAGGAAAACCTGTAATTAAAACTGGTTAATTAAAGAAAACCCTCCCTCGAATTTATATAGTCATTTGCCGAAGAGTCTTACTCTAAACTCTAAAGTGTATTTTAATTAACGGATCTCCCGGCTTTGTCAGTCAGGAGGTTTATTTACGACGGATTTCACCCTCATTCGCATTCACATTAACTAAGAAGTTTTGTTGATAGAATAAGATCAGCTGGCAGCATTGCGGTCAAGCTTGACATTTGAACATGATTGGCAGTTGAACACGTGAACGATGACATTCAACATGAATGTCAAGCTATCTACAATTTTGCGATCGTCCAATTTAAGATCCTTTATCAGTTCTTTATTAGTCGGGAGGTTTATTTACGACGGATTTCAGTCGGACTTAAATTAACTGAGAAATTTTGTCTGTAAAATTAGATCAGCTGGCTGCGTTGCAGACAAACTTAACACTTGATGTGATCTATGACGTTTGACGTGAATGTCAGACCGTCTTAGCAATGTTCCCTTTCTTGAATTCAAATTACTCTATCAATCCTTTGTCCAGATTTATTTACGATGAATTTCTCTCTTATTCGAATTAACTGAAAAGTTTTGTTAGTAGAATCAGAGGAGATGTCCGCATTTTGGTCCAGCTTAACACTTCACGTGAATGTCAAGCAGCCTCAGCAATGTTGCCATTGTCCGATTTAAATTCTTTAAATTTCTTTGTTAGGTCTTTGTCAACCAGAAGGTTGATACTAATGTATTGCACCCTGATTCGAATTAACTGCGGTCAAGCTTGACACTTGACGTGAATGGTAAGACCTGGCGTGGGCGCCAGGCCGCCCGAACAATGTTGTCATTGTCTAACTTTATTTAATCTGCGATTGGAGCAGTTTTATTTGGAAAGTTCATGAGCTGACAGTGGTACAAATTGCCGCGTCACCGAACGAGTTGTTTTCGTGTCGCTCCACGCCCGACGGGGTTACAAATATGTCCGAGTTTAAATTAATCCTCGGTTGCTCTGTTGTCGTCTGACCGCAAGCCGGTGGCCGGATAAATTCTTGCAAGGTGTCAATCATGCTACGAGAAAAGCAATTTGCATGGAGTTGGCAACATCGCTAAAGACATCACAAACAGTGTTAAAAATGTTTGAGAAGAATATCACGTCATCGAGTATGCATTGAGACAAATAATCCAGAGGTTTTGCTTCTACATGGGGTAATTGAAAGGAAACGTAATTACCGCAAACCTAGGTAATGGGACGTCTGAAGATCAGCCGGGAATGCAGTTATCGGCAACTTTATTATTAACGAGTTCCACGGAACATTTAATGGAGTTTAGGGCTCGGTACCTGTTTGGCCCCTAAATGACGGATCCAGGCTCTTTGTCGCTTTAATTGGGGAATTTCGCCTGAAGGGAAATGCGCGGGTGTTTCCCAGATGGCGCGCCAATACGAATGGAATGTCATTTGTCACTGCAGCACAATTCCGTATTTCATTTTTATTGTCACAAATAACGTAACAATGAGTCGGTCGATCCGCTCAAACAAAAACAACTCCGACGTTTAAACGAATCTTTCAATTAAAGCCCTCGATTGTTCGGCAGACAATCCAGAAATTTGCATCACAATCGCTCTTCCTTTGGCATTTGCGAAATTACAGACGTGGATTCTCTTTTAACTGGGTTTTTGTTTGATTGTTACCGCGCCAGATTCGTATATACGACAGAAACTACTCCGATTACAAAGGAGGTATGTGGCAACGTTGCGAATTCAGTCATCAGTGTCATCTATCAGGCATCAGTTGATACTAATGTTACGCGGCCAAGCCCCGAATTTAATCCTTAAAATCGAAGGTAAGCTTAGCAAATTCGGCAGAATTATTGTGATCAGTCTCAGAATTAATCCGTCAGTTGTCAATTAATATTATGGTCTAACGGTTAGTTTAATCCTTAAAATGCTTCAAGGAGTGAGTGGGAAGAGGCGGAGTTTCGTCATGTTCTCACATGGTTTTATGTTCTGGGAATTCTGTCAACTGTCTGTCAAATGTCGGTCAAAAGCTATGTTGCCGATATGTCTGTTTAATCTTCAAAGCTCTAGGTAAGTAATTCGTTTCTAATCGAAGTGACGTCTCTGTCCAGTTTCCATCAATTTCATTTATAAAAGCAATTGGAGACCCGAAATTCCCTCGAAGTGATGGAGGTGTGATTGAATAGAAAGGAAAGCTGAAACGCCGTTTACCTCAAAAACAGTGTTTTCTCTCCCCATCGAGTCTTTCAATTTGGGAGATTGTTTAGTTCCCGCGTTGGCCATTTTTCGGTTTCTCCTCGCTTATTTTTCTGTCTCGATGAACTCGAAACGTTCTCCCTGGAAACCGGATTAAATCCTCACTCACTCGCGCTCATCTAGAGTTTGCGGCATAATACGCAAAACAAGTGCTAAGCGTTTCGAATGACAATAACGGAAAACAAAACGGAAAAAAAAGGGAGCAGTTTTCCGGAAAATTTAAAACGACCCCGGATTATTCGAAGCGATGTTTACCCAATTTGGCTTCTTTCAATTTAGAGAATTGTCTAATTTCGACGTTGGCCGCTTTTCATTCGCCCCCAGTTTATTTCCCCGGATGGCGTTACGTAAAGGCGCTTTTTCATTATGCCGGGGGGGAGGGGTGCCCTAATGGGCTTATAAATAAAACTTTCAAAAAAGTATTAAAACTATCCGCGGCAGCCCCGTCATGCATACTAAACGGAGAGCCGCTTTTTTTCGTTGCTACTTGTTATCCGGACGGCAGCGAGACGTAATAAGTATGCCGGCGCTTATTTTGCCCCCCACGAAACTTCCATAACGAAATTCCGAGTTTAACTTTCGCGACGTACTGCATCCATTGGGGTATTTTGTATGCGTCCTTAACGATCGGCACCTGAGACACATTTCTGATACCTCCTTTACTTTGATAGTCTCGATGGATGTTTTTTATCAATATCTAACGCAAGGTGGGAGAGGCGAAATACGTGGAAACAGAAATTTTCCTTTCAATATTCTGAATGTTCCCTTGCCCCAGGGACTACTATTGCGGCCATGACAGTTGACTGGCTGGTACCCTCTGGGTTTAGTTGTTATCATTATTGAATTTTGATCTTCATTCAATCCAATTAGAAATTCATTAGATTGGTGTATTTTCAATTTCAAATATGATTCAATATTTTGCTGCCACAAATGTATATTATAGGTAAAACCAACTGCCCGGTTTCATTAGAGTCTACTGAAGTGGCCAGTCTTTGTTCTGTAACGCCCCCTGTTTTTTACTTTGTGAAGTTCCAGGTTCTTTATTGTGACAAAACTGACAAGTGCCAAAAAATATTTTAATATGATTGCCTTAATCAGAAAATTTCTCTAGTTTTTGTAATTGTCGCCGTGTTGTGGTTTAACTTCAAGTGAATTTCAGTATTTCATTGCTGGAACATAGAGAAAATATATCCAACCTACTGAAGGGGAGCAGTTCCAGGGAAAATGGAGGTAATAATAGAAGTTGAGGGCAGTGCAAAAAAGCAGATCTAACCTAAAAAATATCTGGTACATTTTTCAAAAAATCAATTTTTAATTAAACATTTTCAAAAAGTTTTCTGGGAGCTATTTAAGTCACTAAACGTTTCTGTCCTCAGTAGACATATTGCCTTTAAATTGTTTTTGTCCTTATTCATAGCATCTGTCCTCGCCTCTATCTAGATTTAGTATTATTTTCTCAGGGCTAATGGCCAATAGATCGAAGCACTGGTAGCTCTACCTAGAAGAGAATTTTCATGAAAACTAAAAAACTTAGCAGCCTTTATTTAATTATGTGGGAGTTACCCTACAGTGTAGTTCAACCCCCGAAGCTCAATTTGTTTATCATTTAAAATTTACAACTTAACCGGAATTTTAGGCTCCTGCTGAACAACTTCCTATTCTATCAATTATTAGCAGGAAAATTCATTTTTAATCCCCTTTAGGGTTTTGCCGATATGTAGATATAAATTAATCAAAACAATGTCTCTCTTCCTTCCAATTTCCCAGAATTCCAGTAAATCCATTGAATTTATTTGTAA
This sequence comes from Euwallacea similis, assembly GCF_039881205.1. Taxonomy (NCBI): domain Eukaryota; kingdom Metazoa; phylum Arthropoda; class Insecta; order Coleoptera; family Curculionidae; genus Euwallacea; species Euwallacea similis. Next base: position 2,413,917 of record NC_089618.1, on the reverse strand, counting down.
TATTCCATCAACAGTCTACATATCTAGGAAGAGCGGTAATAAAAATTACACTACGTAATATACAGAGAGATCATTTAAATTTCATATTTAGTAAGCTGTAGAATTTGTTGAAGAAAAAAACGTATGTCGATAAAAGTAAATAAAGCAACGTAACATCACTTGGCTCCTTTATCGAAAATTAATTTTAACGTCATTTTGCAGTATATGATCAAGCTACGACTTACTTTTTATGTTCTATTTCTCTTATGTAAAATTCTACAGCTGGCTAGATATGAAATTTAAATAATCACTCTGTATAAAACAAGTTATATCTGAACGGTTTGTATAAAACACCACCGCAGATTTCTCAGGTCAATGTGTGAAAATTTAATCAAATTTATTTTAGATCCATGGGTTGCAGTCTTCGAAGTACAGGGCTTAAAAGTAAATATTTTTTGCAGTTTTCTAAAAATATTTTTTCTGAAATGACTGTAATTGAGCAAAATATATCATTTCGAGGTTTTTAGGGGCGGAAAACCGCAGTCTACAACATTTTTGTTGCGCAGAATTGTCTATAATAAAATCTTGTACAAAATTAACGCCCTACTAAAAATACTTCTAAATCTGTTGTCCAATTTCTACTGATTTGGATGATTTTTTACCTAATTGTAAGTTAATTCTCTAAGAATGGCATCATGTCTCTCCCCTTTTAGAGAGTCTATTATTGTTGCAAAGTAGGTGAAATCATTATGCAGCGTTTTTCCTAAATTTTGAATCCCTTTGTAACTTATTTCAGCATTTACAAAATATTGCAGCAAACATTCCGTTTCTTGATTGACTTCGCAAATCCGACGTTTCGATTACCGGCGATCATCATCAACTTGTTTTTTTCTTATGGGCGCCATTTTGAATATCCACATTTGGGAATTTGCATTCACTGAATTGTTCTTCTGATTACGAAGATGCATCACATGTTGAGGTTCAGTCTTGCAATTTAGCGCAAATATCAGAAATCTTGTATTTGCAAAGAACGGGTGTCTTGGAAAAAACGTCCATAATTTTGTTTAATTAAGACATTTTTGTCAGGGCGGCTGAATTTCGTTTAACGCCTTCTATCGTGCCTCACAATCAGGTCAAAAGTAACTTCTATTCCTTTATAGAAACTCAACCGAGTTTGGTGCACTTTCTAAACCTCAAAGGTGGCATACACAGGCCAAACTGGATCAAATAGAAATTCTACAGACAATTAGCAAAATTCTCGAAAAGAACAAACGGCGGCTATTCATTGAATTCTCTATAAGATTCAAAATTAATCCTCCGACTATGGCAAGGGTCATACCAGAAGAAATTAACGTATCTCATCTGGCAGTGTGGAGAGTCGTGAAAAACATAAATATCGCTCGTTTACAGTTCACGTCACCCAAGTCTTGCATTCAGGAAACACTGAACGGAAGGTCGCCTTTTGTAGGAATATCATGGCCCTGCTGGAGTAAAAATCCTCATTTTCTTTCCGACGTGATATTCACGGATGAGTGCAAGTTTACCAACTCAAGCGTGTTCAATCGTCACAATGAGCATGTCTGGTCCACTGAGAATTCACACTAATACCAAGGACATCGACCACAGGCACGAGCTCAGATATTTACAAAGGCAATACAATTGGACTGCAGATGGATATTTGCACCTTTGAAGAACCTACCTGCGCTTGCGGATTAGATCGATTTTCTTCAATCGCTTGGATAACCTCTGGTTCCAACAAGATAGTGCCGTACCACATAACCCTAGGAGAGTAACTGATTATTTGTTGGAAATATTTCCCAGTAGTCATTTTGGATATACAGGGTGGCCGGCACATTGACCAGATTTTACCCCATTATATTATTATTTACGAGGCATTATGAACGAGCTCATTTATAAATCTGTGCTCGTTAAAATTAATGAGCTGCAAAGGAAGGTCGTTACAATCTTAAAAACTAAAGTCATTGAGATTTTTTAGATCCAGTTTAAGCAACTCGATCATTTATGGTGACCAAGATCCCCATGGTTGAGCTTCAGAAACGGACACCTTGTAGATGAACTTGTTTATGAGCTCGAATGTAGGAAATTGTCGGTTCTGGTTCCTCCGTGGTGTGCGAAAGCCATTTGACGTTGCGAGCAGAAATTAATGAAGAAATCCACTTACTGGCACGTAATTTTCAGAAGTCTTCCTCGCCCTAAGGTTGTTTTTGAGTCGAATTAGCACTTCTCGCCTCGTCACAGCCTCTCGAATTACATATTATGAAAACTCTCAACCGCGCGCCCGACTTAAATTGCAGCCTCTAAACCAACACCGATGCGACGGGAGCTTTAATTTCGCCTAAAACGAGAGCTTTTCCAGCCGACAAACGTGCTTTAACTCACAACACCAGTAACTGCGACGTTCCACTTCCGGGACCGGGGAAAATCGGTCGAGGATCTTACGGCACACTTAAATCCGCCATTCATTATTCGTCGCCGAATTAATTGAGTTAACCCCACGAATAAAATTCATTATCTGCGGATGCTGCTGAGAAGGCAAAAAGGGCCGACTTTGAAGAGATGTTAAAGGGGAGCGAAAAAAAGATAAAGCTCCACAAGAAATCTGTGAAAGTGGCGTCGCGTCCATCTATCTTGCCTTGTCTTGTCCATATTTAGCCGGGAGATAATTTATTTTGTGTACATGACTACTCTTTTGGGACCTAATCGCTTTTCCGGGGAACTTTCATCGATCGCCTGCTCTCCAGGCACCTCCTAATGTCGTTCGCCAGGATTTTCCTATTCTCCCATATACGTATCGTATTTTATGAAACGCATTGTGCGGAAGATAAAGAAAAATAACAATGAGAGGTTAATTAATTAATTCCCTGGATAGCTCAGGCGCAAACCGCACTTGTGCGGTAAAAAGTTTTGCGGCTCGCAATTCAAAGTGGGAGGTGTCGGAGTCATAAATCTTTGTGGGTAACTGCAAACTGTGGCCATTGACATATGTGCGGCAAAATGTTTTACCGCACGCCAATATTTAATTGAATTTGGTGAGGACTAGAAAGTTCACATACATCCGCTGCTGGGAAGTATATAGTGTAAAGTGTCTGTGCCGCACTCGATTGTTGATGAGCTCTACTTCGAGTCTTCGGGCCCGCTGCATTTGGCGTGCGGTCAAGTATCACTTTCCGCACTCTTTAAACGAATAACTATTGGACGTTCATTCCTCGAAATAATTGCCGAACTAGCAGCGATGTTGTGAGACTATCAAATGCCATAGAGTTTTCTCAAAATCGCTCCATTTTAACGAAGTCCCTACTAAGTCTTTGTTTAGTGCATAAATCAGAGTCGTACCAAGGAGGGTTGGAAAAGGGGAAAAATAAATCAGGAACGATGTTTATCATCAATTTCTCTGAGTTTGAAAAATGTGCAAGAGTCCTTGGATCCTAGGAACGGCAGGGTCGTCGTTGTTAGATTATGAGCTTCATAGAGTTTTCTCTAAAATCCCCCCATTTTGAGACAGAAAAACCATGATTGTACCAGGGGGAGAAAAGTTGGAAAACGTAAAAAACCAGAAAACGTCTTAGATTTCAAAGTAAAAAATTCACGATACCTTCGGACATACACCACTGTTTTTATTGATTGTGGAAGGTCATAGATTTGGTTGTCAGGTTCTCTTTGGTCGATATTATACAGAGTGAGTCAGAAAGAATGGGCCAACACTAAACTGAAGATACTAGACGCTAAAATATTGTAATTGAACTCAACATGACTTATACCAATGTCGCTGGTTTAAGAGGTACACTGGGTATTCAAAGCTTAAATTTTATTCTGAAATTTCTCAATAATTTTGTTTTGATAGTCTAAATCTGAGAATGAGTAATTTTATGTTCTTTGGTGTGAGAATTACGAATTTTAAGTTTATGACGTTATTTTTAGAGGCTACTAGTTTCGCTCTATTAAATAAGTAATTTTAAACATTTTTTTTAAATCTGTCAAGCCATGCTTGAAACAAGTCGATAATTTAATAGAACGCTCAATTCTACAGAGAAATGTACTTTCAATTAGGTCATCTAAATCTATTGGTTTTTAAGTTATTTGTATTTAAAAGGTCCAATGTATTTTGCTATGAGTTTTTATACTTAAAAAATGAAAACACACGAAAAACTAATAAAAGCAACAATAAATAACAATAACAATTATTGGAAATAGGGATAAAGACAAATTTCAAATCAAATGTTGGAAATGTCCTCACCTCAATACATCAATACGCCTACCTCAATACATTCTAAACTACATTTTTTTTTATGTTTCTAAAAGTTAAATAAAGTTTCCCTATTATTTTTAAATGTATTCATGGCTTCCTGTATTCTTTGCCGCAACTTCTGAAGAAAATGGAACTGAAAAGGAATCATAGCAAAACACATTGAACCTTTTAAATACCCATAGATTTAAACGACTTAAACAAAAGTACATTTTCTCTGTAGAATTTTGAGCGTTCTATTAAATTATCGACTTGTTTTAAGCATGGCTCGACAGATAAAAAAATGTGTTTTAAATTACTTAATTAATACAGTGAAACTAGCAGCTCCCAAGAACAACGTCAAAATAAACTTAAAATTCGTAATTCTCACACCAAAAAAGATAAAACTACCAATTTTCAGATTTATATTATCAAAACTTTCTTAATTATTGAGAAATTTCAGAATAAGATTTAAACTTTGAACACTCTGTATTTCTTAAACTAGCGACATTGGTATAAGCCATGTCGAGTTCGATTACAATATTTTAACGTCTAGTATTTCCAGTTTAGTCTTGGTCCATTCTTTCCGACTCACCCTGTATGAGTCACAGTCCTGCCTGAAAAAGTTGGAAAAGGGGACAAATAAATTAGGAAAAACATCTGTTGTCAATTTCTCCGATTTCGGAAAATTTATAAAAGCTCTCAGAGGCGTGATACGCCACTGTCATTGTTAGACCATGAAATCCCATAGAGTTCCCTTAAAAACCGTTCCATTTTAAGGCGATGTGAAATATAAAATGCGAGGCTTTCACTCTACTCTTTTACGATTCCTCAAAACTCCTGGAAAAGTAACGTAAAACGTTCGTGTGTCGGAAACGGAGTTTTGGAAGTATGTCGCCAGTCTAAAACCAGCAAAATGTCCGCCGGTGCTGGCAAGACTTTAAGGTAACTTTGCGGCCCATTTGAATATTTCGAATGCCGCAGTTGCAGTCGTAAACATGCCAAATACTTGCGAGGTGGAGGGGTCGAATGGCGGAGTTTTGCCCCTAGATGAAGCCGGGTTCTGACAAAATTGTCGCTCCAATCGAAAACAAACGGCCTGCAATTAATGCCGGACATAATCAGACTGCAAAAACTAATTACGTCCGGACCGATGGCAACAAATAACGTTACATTTGTCGGGATTAAATTAAAGTCTGCTGTAAATCAATGCCTATCGCGCTCTGTCCTTTTTGGGTCGCGGATATTAATGTGTTTTTGATAAAAAGCGTGGGAGTGGGGCTACTTGAAAATTCGAGTCTTGCATGTAGAGGGATTTGCCCCTCTCCCCGCGAAACGTGCCATCAATCGTAATTTTTTACGATAAATTTATCCCGCAGGATAATCACTTGCCGAGGCTAATCTGGGCAATCAATCACCTCGAAAATGGCCTAATTGACGGCTCAAAACCCGCATCACGGTATTTTTTGCGGGTTGCACCGTATTCAATAATCTGACGAGGGAGTGGGACGCGGGGAAGGAGTTCTGATAGATGCTGTACGTATACATATTTCATCCCCGAGGATATTTATTCATATCGTCTACTTCCAGATGTCCCAATCCCCGCAACGTTGCCGACTACAGTTCTTGGTAATTTTCCTGCGGTATCTGAAGTAACGGAGCTTCTAAATCCTGCTGGAACAAGTATTTGAAGGCGGCCTTATCTTCGACTTGCAAGCAAACGTAAAAAGTAACGCCCTATTTTTACGGGCGTAGCTTTCCTGGTTATCCCGGATCTTAGTGCCGAGATTTCCGGTTTTATGACAACCCTTGTATCGTACGTACCTCTCTCCGTGTTCGGCCCTCGTAAACCTATACAATGTGTTTGTGTTTAAACGCCTTTATTGCCGAGAGTAAAATTCATGTGCTTAGGAAACGCGCTCTTCCTTAAATTTCGTTAGACGTTAGGGGGAAATATAGAGAATCGTCGCAATGGCCTCTATTTCTTTTCGTGCGCTCTCGACGTGCCTGTGACGTGCACGGTGAACGCTTCGGTTCCACGAATTAAATAGAAATAAATCCCTCTATTTTGTCGTAATTCTTTCTTCCTGCGTAGGTGTCAAATTGGATTAATTCGCCTTCATGTTGGGCGACAGGGCGGAATACCCCAGAGCCAAACCGCAAATTCCACTGAGTGTACTGCTCCACAGCGTGGGACAGGAGACGGTGTTACGATCTCCATTTCATGAAGGTAATTTTTTTTAACCATTTCTAGCATTCACGTTTTAAATGGCTCTAGTTAACTTTGCGAATATCATATACACTCACTTTCACATGAAATGCACCACCTAGTAATAATAATAATTAAGTCTTGTAATTTTGGCAAAATAATGCTTCATAATAGAGTATCAAATGATCAGACTTTCAGTTAAAAGATACAACATTTGATAATGAAAAAATTAATAATAAGTGACATCGCCTCGTACGGCAATGCAAGCACGTACTCTTCGCGGTATGCTTTGCAACAAATGATCAATATCTTCCTGGGGTATTTCATTTCATGCTACCTCAAGATGATGTCGTAGGTCATCCACATTGTTTGGAGGTCTCGGTAAATTTCGAAGACGGCGACTCATCATATTCCAAAGATGTTCGATGGGCGATAGGTCCGGTGACCGTACAGGCCAAGGCAGTATTTCCAATTGTGCTTCTTCCAGGTATCATCGAGTAATGTCCGCACTATGTGGTCTTGCATTATCCTGTTGGAAAATGCCATTTGGTAAAGTTTGCATGAAAGGTACTAATACTGGCCTCAGAACATTGTCAATGTAGCGACGTGCGTTTAGGGTGCTTGGAACGAACACAAGAGAAGATCTTCGACCACCACATATCGCACCCCAGACCATAACACTAGGTGTTAAAGCTGTGTGGCGCCTTTCAGAAAATTGCAAATTTCTTCTTTCACCTCGGTATCATCTGACTCTTCTACGCCCATCATTGATCCATAAACAAAATCGCGACTCGTCACTGAAGACGATATTGTTCCACTCATGATTCCAATCAATTCGTTCTTGACACCAGGCCAATCTGGAACCTTGGTGTTGGGCGGTTAGTGGCAGTCGTAGATTTGGGCGGTATGAATGCAGGCCAAAAGACGAAATTCTTCTGTAAACTGTTGCCATCGACACCCGACGATTTAGAGCTCCCATCCAATCTACTGCAACAGACGTTGTTGTTTGGAATCGATCACCAATGGCCATCCGTCTAAGAAGTCGATCTTCACATGCGTTGCTGCTACGGGGAGGACGTCCAGCTGGACGATGTCGCTGAACCCTCTCTTCAGACCACGAAGACCATATTCTCGCAATCGTGGTGTGATTCCGATTCATTCTTCGGGCAATCTCACGAAAAGAAAGTCCACCCTTCTTCATGCCGATAGTTCGCCCTCTATCAAAATCCGAAACGTGGGAAAAATTTCGACGCTGTCTCACTGGGGGCATTCTGAGATGTCTTGTTCACAGTTCAACAACAAAATAAACTGATATTTCGATGTAAATATTATTTTATTTATTTACAATTGAATAAAAAATCTAATAGGTCGATGACAAAAAAACCAGCAGCATTCTTTCTTTTTTACTGAAAGTCTGATCATTTGATACTCTATTATGAAGCATTATTTTGCCAAAATTACAAGACTTAATTATTATTATTACTGGGTGGTGCATTTCATGTGAAAGTGAGTGTAGATAAAAAGAGGTAAATTCAACGTTTCGAGGTTAACGAGGTTCATTTGATATAAAAATCACATATTAACGATACACGTGACCTACTCATTCAGTTACAACGTTGTCTTTCGTTCAAGTACACTCGAGTAAACGTGACTATTTCCTTCAAATATGTTGAGAAATGGCATCCTTGCCGTCAATGGATAGAGAAATGTGCCGTTTTAATTATTATTCTTCGGGAAAAATAGATCAAGGTCCTGGCAATTTTACCAAGAAGATAATATCCATGGAAACGAAGGAATAAAAACAGAACATTAGTCGGTTTCGTAGTTCATTGATCTACTGACCCTTACTATATTATGTGAACTGTAAATAATGGTTATTTGGTTCTCCCCGTTTTTTCAGCTATTTTTCTTATTTCAATAGGTTTCACATAATTGATTATAACAATGTTCTTTTGCAAATTTCTACTTCACAAAGAGGCCTCTCCTCTACAAAAATTCCCAATCTTTCGAGATTATTGTGATTCCAACTTTAAGTTGTGTATAAGAAATTTATATAACAAGGTATTTGTTCGCAGTATTTAGATTAACTAAGTTCACAATTTGCAACAATTTTGTTCCTGCAGGATTTAATGTCCTGGACACTTTTGAAGATGCTTTGCATTATTATTATACGCCCACTTGCTAAAGGTTTCATGTTGAAGAAATGGCTAATCCAGAGCCAACTAATTACTAGATTTTAATTAATTTCCTTAATTTCCATTATTTCTATGTCGTAAGTTCCTCGCACTTCTGCTTTCCTGGTACGAAAGCGACAAATATTGACGAAATGAATATTTTTGCGCCATTTCGACGAAGATTCAAATTTTAATTTAAAATCTGCGATTTTGCTCCCAGAGTGGTTATATTTATATTATTGGTGCTCTTTGCTTTAGAATGAAATAACTTGCCATATTTTTTATTAGCATGTTTTCTTTATTTGTCAATGTAGTATGTACATTAATCTAAAAACTGTAGCAACAACATCGCAAGAGTCAACTAACATATTGATAGAAATAACTAACATATTTGTGTGACGACTTTATGACTTTTGACTACGAGAGTGGTTCTAGCTGTAGAGGAAGGAGGGCTTGTTAAGTCTTCATGGCCGCGTCACCGAATTGCTCTGGCACCGTTTTGTCATCTGCGCATTATAAAAAAATATGCCTATTGGAGAGTATAATATTAAAAAATTTAAGAAAATGGAAATGATTAGAAACAAGAGAGCTGAGAGGAAACTTTGTAGCGTTGCCAGCACCATCGCGGTAGAGATACGCATGTTGCGCACGTTGCGTTTATCTATACATCGCTGCTAGCACTTTTGCCAGCATAGAGACATCTCATTCGACCCTTTAAGGCCATCAGCCCTTGTGGCTTATCATCCATTACGCAACGGTTATTTTTTCGACGTTTACCTAACCCACAGCCAACGTTAGCATAAATTTGCATGGGAACGGGGACAAATTGTTTTCCACCACGTCGCTTTCAATAAAAACAAATCGTCCCGGCTTTCAATTATGTCACCTTGTTGTTTCCCTTTCTGCGGCAGTCCGGTTCTTCTCGAAGACCCCGTAAATCTTCGATATATTTGTTTCGAAATTACAGACTTAAGGAGGAGGCGGATGGAAATAAGCTTTTTCCGTTATTTTATTCAAATTGTGGGCTCCGAGGGACAGTCTCTTTATACAGACGTCTTGTAAGTTATTAAGACGCAATGAAAGATTTATCCTTTGAAACGAGGTATAAACCTTTCTCACTCGATCGAGTTTCACATTTATTGGCGAGCGCCAGTCCGGTCGGACATATTTTCTTTTACTTTAAAATCAAACTGAGTGGAAGGCCGTATATTTCTCTCTGGTTTGATTCGGACTTCGATTTGTTTAACACGTAAAAATATGGAATCTCTATTGAGAGATAAATGTGGCAACGTGGCACTCCTCGTCAAACCGATGCAGGGTTGCCGACATTGTCTCTGATTATAAATAACAAACGATCTGTCAGGCGGCATGGCATCACAGCTGGAAATGCCCTTCGGAAAGGATTACAAAATAATCTATCACACCTTCGATTTGCATCTTCAGTGCCGATAAGACGTGGACAAATAGTCGCACCGGATCACGTGACAGGCGAGCGCGGCCGTCGATCATTCGCGCGAAATTATCGCGTAAATCTCCATCGAATAGCTAAAATATAGAGCTGCAGATATCGACCTGAATTACGACCGGGAGCCAATCAGAATCGGACGGTCATTTGTCCATAATTTGCATATCAAAAGCCGTGCCTCCGATAGACGCGGATATATGTCCTATTGAATTAATCGGAAAATGATAACAAATGGCGACGAGGTGCCATTGTTTACTACTGACGGCACTTTTCGAACGACTCCGGTACATCATACTCGGAAATATAGAGGATTTACTTTCACTGAGAACGACGTTTACGGCCGAAATGGAGTCTTAATGGAATCGGTCTTGAAGGAGAGAGGAAATTATTTGATTTAGCACCGGCCTGCTGGTGGTCGTTAAAATTTAAACCCACTCGTTGTGCGAGTTTTTATCCAAGCCCGAGATGAACTTTATCCCCTGTAAACCAATTAAGTGCAACATCCTCCCGACAAGAAAACCGCTCCATTGTACCTCGACTCGGTTGAGGTTGTTTATCGCCTGTACACGAAAGACGTGAAAAGAATGCGACTATTACCAGCCTTTCGCCTACATACTCTTGAGGTCGATATGAACCCACAAATTCAACCGCCAGCTACGACGATAATTAATAACTCCAACAAATACGGAAAGGAGGCATTAGCACTGCCCTGGGACCAAAAAATACACGATTCCCCATTAAAAATATCTATATATCTGCCTCCAAATAAGGGCTTTAAAGGACTTTCCCTCGATTGCCTCCATATTTATGCGCTTATTTCCCCGGCGCAAAAAATATGTTTTCTCTTCGGGCACACCGAACCGTGAAAAACACATTTTCAACGACTTTTGTCAATGCCTCTTCTCATTTTTATACGATTTTAGGTTCTCCTTCTTCGCGTTCTTATTTGACGTTAGCCGAGAAAGTGTTACTCGATCGATAAAATATCGAGCATTGGTTATTAGCCGAATAAGAATAACACAGAGACGATAAACTTAACGACACCGTTAAATTTTACGCCCTTCAACCTTTTAGACGGATTAAGGGACTGTTTAGACCCTAATTAGGGCTTCGAATTGAATTGGAAAACTTACACTATAAAATACCATAAAACAGGACCATTAAAACCACGGAAGGATTCAAGGATTTAAAACGCAACTCGGCTACGCAGAATCAAGCTACAACTCAAAACATACAAAAGTAAGTGTACAACGAAATTTGGCAACATGACAGTTAGATAGATATAATACATGACCGAAAAACACGACAATTATGCAATGTTGTTGGATAGTTTTTTTGAGGATAATCTTTGACTGCTATTAAAACAGGGAAATCTAAATGATGCAATGTGGCAACGTCTATGAATTAAAGCTGACGTTTGTCAAAAAGCAAAAGAACGCCGCAGAGCTGTTAGTTCCCTATATATTTTGGTAATTAAGTCAGGATTTTTAAACGATTTAAATCGCCATTTGACAACGTCGAAGGAAGAATGATAGGAATGACAGTTGAAAGAAAGGAAACAAAGGAAAGTAGCAGTGTCGCCATTTTGCTTTTTAAAAGGTTTTTAAGTAATTTTATTAGATAAATTTGTATGGAAAGTTATGCCCTTCCTATTATAATTAAAATAGCAGATAAAATATTGAGACGATTCAAAATATAATTTGGCAACATCGACGCAGAATTGACAGGAATGGCAATCGAGGAAAAATAAATGGCTATCATAGTGTTGTAGGCTCGTGATGGAATGCAAAACTTTTTATAAAAATGGCAAATTTGGTTCTAAAGGAGCAAAACAATTTATACCTTTAGCGAACCTTCCCAAATCTGCGAAATATTGTTTAATCAACTTCCTAGAATCTATAGAAGAAGTATCCAAAAAATGCTAGAAATTACGTATAACCACATCTTTTACTCAAATGTTTCACCTTCACAATCTCCCCTCAAAAAAACACAGGTAAAACTGAATATTCTACTATTAAAACATATGCATTTAGTAGTGCCTACTCGCCCACTTTACTATTACATTGTGACAGAAACTAACATCTATTTTAGGCAGCGTTGCCATTGTTTCTTATACTCCTGAGGTTTCAGGAATTCACAATTTAATTAAGCAACTTCGTTGCATTTAGATCAGCGTAATCTACACGGAATTGATAAGTGGATTAAACCGTGTGTGATTGAAATCCTCATTGAAGTAGTGCATGATCGATACATCCTGACACATTATCCTTAATCGATACCTTTTTATATTAAATCATGATTTCCCCTTAGGGCTAAGGCTGACTGAAATTATAAGGATTTTCTTACCGTGTTTGGAAAGATTGTGCCCCTAAACGTCAGCACAAGAAAGGGAGGAGGAAAATCTCCAGAAACAAAAGCAGGACAAACTTGGGGTTCGCGACTTTGTTCCGGATCGGCCGGAACAGAACCGGAAGTGACGACACAAACGCCTCCGAACAACTGACTGTCGGGATCCTCGAAAGGCCGCGCCGACAGGCACAGCCATCTGGATGCCAGGAGCCTGCGGGTCACTATGGCAACGTCGACGAAGTGGGACGCTCACAGTTGACAACATAGCGAGGAGCGGGGGGACCCCCAATTGGGAAGGGGGGCAGCCCCCCCTGGTCGTAGATTTGGGTTAGGAATTTTTGTTTCGTGTGAGATGTTTCTCGTTCGGACTGACGTCGGCTGCGAGTTTCTTAATCGAGCTCCGATTAATAAAATCGACGACGAGTTATTAAACGGCGCATTAAACTAAGTTTCGACACAATAAAAAATCGATCTAAGAACCGGGCCGAGGCGCCTAGATTCCGGGATAATCAAATTTAAAGGCGCTGCCTGCCGAGCTAAAGTGTGCCGTAAGCACTTTTGCACTTCCCCGATATTGGGTTTCTATTTGTAAAATTGGGCCCTTATTGAAAAAGGGCCGCCCTAACCGGCAAGGGAAATTTATTCCCAACATCGTTGTGCTACCTCATTTAACGCCCTCTGTTGTCCAATCATTATCACATATGAAGAAAAAAAACTACCAGAAACTAACCACTTATGCTTAGCCTAACAGTGCTCCTTCTGGTTAGTAAGTCTGTCACTGGAACAGACACGGGGCACACTAATGCTTTTTGATGTCAACTGATGTCTGAATTAACTATCTGAAAATTTGAAAGCTTACACTTAATCTACAGTGCGTCCTTTGGCTGAAAGGTCCAACAGACTGGAACAGTGACAGAAAATCTGGAAACATACATTGAACTCACTAATGGTCTCTTAGACTGAAAAGTGCACCAAACTGTAACAGTAATAAGCTACTCTAATGCCCACTGAGGGCAACTGACAACTCGACAAATAAATTACCTTAAAATTTGCAAACTTGCACTGGTGCTATCTTTAACAGAAAAGTTTATGAAACTAAAACAGTGACAAGCTACACTGATACCCTCTATGGGCAACTGACATCGCAATAAGTAAACTGACTAAAAATTTGAATACTTACATTTCTTATCAACGTCCACTTCGACTGAAAAGTGTATCAGGCTGGAAGAGGCAACACGAATACCTCCCGATTACAGCTGATGTCTCGATCAACTATCTGAAAGTAGGAAAACATATCTTGAATCAGTCAAGCTCCTCTTTGGCTAAAAACTACATCAAACTGAAACAGTGATTATCTACCCTCACGTCTGCTGATGGTCGTTGACATTCCATTAAACGAACCATCTGACCATTTGGAAACGTACACTTAAAGTGTTAGCTACCTGTTTGGTCCAAAAGTGTTCCAAATTAGAAATGTAATTTTCAAAGAACTTCTTACACTCTAGATCTAATCCCTGGAGACTGTGCTGATGGTGGAATCCAGTCGAAATGGAAATTTATGGATTCTGAGATTTCCAGCATATTCGAGGATGATGCAAATACACATGCAGTAGCTTTCTAGAACATTCGATAAAGTTTCCAGAACATTCGACAAGAAAGATGGCGCTACATCAGCCATCTATCAGCTCGGCCAAGATCTGAGACCTGCGGCAGTAATATCCCAGTCGCTGCACCGCCGTTTCTTACATCTGATGGAGCGATAAAATTCGAAACAGGGAATGAAACAAGAGAGCGACATCATCATCATACCAGACACAAGAAGAGAATGCATCCAATCCAATTTCGCGGGCGAAAAATAAATAATCTCCGCGTTTCATTTCGCCAACGGCGATGGCGCAATAAACATTTGAGCTAAGTGGAGTCTCTACTTTAGTTCCGCCATGTTTCAACCCTTATCTCATATAGGATTTGCGCGAGGAATAGTTCCGCGGCAAATCCCTGCCCCGTGGCGGCGCTCAAAAATGTTGTCTTCCGCTTGTTAACTTCGTGAAATTCTTCCGAGCAAGAGGCCAGACGTTGTTATCTCCCCGATGTAGCAAAACATCCTCAAGAATAATAAAGACCTGGAGGGGGCTCGATCTTATTAAGCGATCGTCCTCCGGGCCCTTCAGACTTAATTTCCACGGACCGACTAAAGAATAAGTTCCTTCTACCTAAATTATGCACCCTCGGCTCCGAATTTACATGTGCTCGTCTTTTGTCACGTTTCCCACTCTATTTTTCATCGCTAAACGCTTTTACAAGGCTTGTGTTTTTGGCAGGTGGGTCACCACCGTTCATGCCGCCCTCTCGTGACAGGTAGCCGAAACTCATCGCCCTCTAGTGACGAGCAACTTTTTTAAGAGGCAAAAGAACTTCAAGGACATCGGCAATTGTTTGACGCCCTAACGAGGGTAAAATTCACGCCACCAATTTCGAGGGTGAAACATAATCTGTGGATGAAACAAATACCAAGCGTCAATGTCGTTCGCGGTACAATGCGCTTTTGTTTCTAGTACCAATATTTACTTATCCTCTCGATGTGAAGGGAATTTTATCGGCTTTGGAAAATTCACACAAGAGCGGATTTCTTCGCTGGAATCAGCATAAAACGGGGAATAAAAGATAAAGAAACGACGTTATGTGCCGTGTAAAAATTGCAACGCCGCCCCCGGATCAAACGGCCAATCTCGAAAATTTCGATTTCGGGGAAAAAGCTGACAATCGCACTAAATTCGATGAGCCGATGGAGTCGGTCAAGGAATGTGTCTGTGTGTAACACTCGCCCGAGGGCGGCAATTTGCCACCCCCGGTTTTTATTTGAAGGGTGATTGAACCGTTTCAGAAAGTCCTGGAAGTGACGACTGGAGAGTAATGTCATCTCTTGCGGACACCAGGAGCGCCTTCTAGAGGCCGGGTTTTAAACTCCAAGAAACATAGTCACATCGCGCATGCGGAACTCTGTAATTACATCTGAACTAACCAGAAGTGTCACGAGGTCGTTAATTCATATTTGTTCACCAGAGGGCGAGTCGATTTTGAAATCGCCCATTGTAAGCTGTATCGAACCCAAAATTTCTCTTACTTTTTAAAAATTTTTTATACTAAAACACTCAATGGAAACTCATTCCAATTGCTTTGTTCTACATACTGTCGCCAGGACTACCGCAACATCAGAACCCACACGCCACTTTTTGACAACCCAATCAATAGAGGGGATTGCAGTTTTCAGTTGACTTCCTTGGTATACCCGAGGCGAAAGCGTAAACAATACCCCTGAGGGGGTGTTAATTAAACCGCGGCGAAAAACTTATTAATTTTTGGAGGGCATAATTAAAAGGCCGGCAAAGTTTGGCTCGGGGGATTAGTTTTTAATTTTCGATGAAGAGAAAGAGAGGGAGAGCGCTTCTTAAATGTGTTGACACGGGCTGAAAATTCAAAGTCAATATTGGTACGACTTCGAGGAGGATTTAATTATATCCGCCATGGGCGGGGGCGAAAAATCTGTGCTTAGGGGGCCAATGGGGGACCAAACGAGCATGTAATAACGTTTCGGAATCCGGGCGCAATTAGCCATTATTCAAGTCTGAGCTAACGAGAGGTCGCCGGCTATGTTTACGCAAACAAACTGCTGATAAGTTCCATGTAATCTACTTATTAGTCTGCGGGAAATCTAATTTGGGGCCGGGCTTTTCTTGCACACGTCCCTTATAAGGGCTATTGAAGGGTAAAAGTTATTTATTTCGATACGTTCCCCTGCAGCGCAGATTTATACCTGTCAGAACAACGGGTTTAAGAAAAATCTGTGCCATAACTTTAAGTTATTCGCATCTTTAGCCCCTGCAACACTCGCAGCGATTTTTATCCACTCATATCTTTGTCTAGCTCCATTCTGATAGACGAGCCTCGTTTTCGACGTTTGACCGGTCGAAAAAACGAAAAACAAAAGGGACGAAATTTCAATCCGGAATTAGCCCCCGCTGCCGACGAGGAAGAATCCGCCCTAATGGACCCCGAGCGGTGGGTATTAAATATCGAGCATCTTCGCTTAGGACTATCATTTTTCATCAATTCTTGTCAAACCATCATTGATGGAACGCTTTATTTTATCTCGCATTGTCGGCGAACGAGCGGAGAAATCGGCCCGATTTTGTGGGTTTGCTTATATCGGGCCTATCCGGTTACCGCTGTAATGGGCTCTCCTTAGAGGAGCTTTTTTTCAGTCAACAGGGACAGATTTCTTCATAATAAGGCAAGAAGTTCATGGCTGACATTTGATAGAATTTCATACCATCGACATTCACTCAACTGTTAGTAATATGGCAGACATTGACAACTGACAGGTAGCACTTGACGTCACTTTGCAGGACAGTGTCTCAAGGGTTTTATAATGCCCGATTTCACTGTGACAAAAGCAATATGGTCAAGATTAGAGTTTTATATTTTTCTATTAATATTAAACGGACTGATGCCTAAAGATCCAATATAATGTAAAAAATAAAAATAATAGAAATACGTAATAAAATATTCTTCCCGCTCTCTCTTTCTCTCTCTCTCTCCCTCTCTGTCGTGGTCTCTGCATTCTGCATCGTGATCGCGATATTAATTTGTTTAAGGTGGGTAGGGGCCAGATCGCTCGAGCAAAGCTTCGTGTAATTAAGGTTAAACTTTGGAAAAGTTCGTTTAATCTTACACTCGTAATTATATTCACGTCTTCTTCTCATAATCAAAAATGTAGATGTTTATAGCGTGACTTCCTTATTTGGTGCTCGTGGAGAGTACGCGCAAACCAAGAAGACATATTTCCTGTTGCAGCGCAGACAGGAAAAAAAGAAAAAAAACGGTATAGTAAACACGATGGAAACCTTAAAATGAATACTGCAACAAATGTCTAAGTCATATAAGTATTAACAATAAAGTATGGAAACGCAATCGGGGCACTCGATAGATGAGAAAATCAAGACGAATTAGTCAGCGTTCGTTCTAATGTGTGACCATCAGAGATACGTTATAAATCAATATGATCAAATTAAGCTTTAAATCAGTGGCAACAGGGAATCCAGTGGTTCCTTTGCATGTTATTTTAAGCAATAGAACCGTTTAACACAGGACGGTTTTTGTGAGGGTTTATCAAGGATCGATCCATGGTAAAATTTTGCAAATGCATTGGAACTACCAGACCAACCAGCAGTTTTCCTAATTACATCCACATTAGTTCCTTTGCTGCCAGCTAACGAAGTGGAGGCATGTCGAGTGCTATGCCCCTTAAAGACATTTGTGTCCATTCCACTATTATGTAACGTAACTTTTATCCACTTGCTAAGAGTTTGTGTGGACTCTGGTACAAAAGGAGCTTTTATCGAAACAAAAGGTTCCCTGTGGTCTTTCCTCATTATGGATGACACGGTTAAATAAGCTTCCAATACTCTCGAAACACAAACAGCTTTATTGGAAAGGAAATATGACACATGAAGTGGGGGTTTAAGGCGTGAAAATCTAGATAATTTTATTATATAGGGTGGCCCAATGAAAACTTTGCACTCCGATTTTCAGTATTTAAATTGAAAAGGTGTAAAAAAAGCTTGGGCCCCCAAACCTAGACCTCTAAACGTGATATATGTATGTACATGTATACAGTGTGGCAGTTTTGGATGGAACAGTCCATATAACTAAGATTCCGAACATATGCGGCCAAAATCCTCGGACACATCGATTTCTATTTTTTCTCGCGGCTTTTTTTATGGTAAATTCATGTATACAGGGTAATCCAAAAAGTGGGTACCACCACCAACATTGTTTTTTCAAATGGAAACACCTGTTTTTTATTTTATTTTTGAATTCCACGCAAAATTCTAAGTGTGTTTCATGTACTATGTCCTATATCTGAATGCAACAAGTCTCGAGAAATTTACAATTGAACATATCAAAAACTAAAACTTTTGATTTCTTTTAAAATTTCTTCGGTCCTGAAAAGGACCGATTCATACAAAATAGCACCCCCTCATTACCACGTTGATGTTAGGGCTTATTTAAATGACATTTTTCCTGAACGCTGAATTGGAAGACGAGGGGTAATTGAATAGCCGGCACGATCACCTGACCTCATGCCTTTAAATTACTTTGGGATTACTATGGGGTTATCTTAAGAGTAAGGTATACTTTAACTAACCAGCAACTATTATTGAAGCTTTAAAAGAAGGAATCCGTAATGAAATAAGAACAATTACCCCAGCAATGCTTCAAAATGTCAAATAGCAGTTCATTCATTGTCTTGCTTACTGTCAAGATCCAATTTGAAAATTTGATTAAATTGTTGCTTGTTGTTTTATTTTGTATTAAATCGGTTCGTTTCAGGACCAAAGAAATTTTTTTTTAAATCAAAAGTTTTATTTTTGATATGTTCAATCGTAAATTTCTCGGGACCTGTTGCGTTTAGCTATAGAACATGGTACATGAAACATATTTAGAATTTTGCGTAGAATTCAAAAATGAAATAAAAAATAGGTGTTTTCATTTGAAAAACAAAGTTAGTGATCGTACCTGATTTTTGGACTATCCTGCATTCATGAATTTATCATCAAAAAAACCGCAAAAAAAAATAAAAATTGACGTATCTGAGAATTTTGGTCGTATATGTTCGGCATCTTAGCTATATGAACTGTACCATCCAAAACATTGTATATACAGGGTGTTTTTTTTTTTGGTATGCCTACCATTGCTATCTCCGAAACGGTGAGAGTTACAACTTCGATTAAATTAGACTGAATTGGCTCCTTATAGAGCTGATTAAGGAAATCGCTGCAAAGTTGCCACATTTTCAGTAGTTTCGTAGATATTTGAAAAAGTATGAAAATGGTCCAAAACTTCAATCCCTCGTATTTCGTATACTATTTGTGACAGAAAAGAAGTTTAAATTACAAAGTCTCACAACTTTTTACTCTCTATAAAACGACATATCGAACGTCATTGTACAACTTTTAGTAACTAAGTAATCGGTATCAACTTCATTATTTTAAATACAGACCTGGAATTTTTATTTCATATTTCGAAAGCGCTCTTTATTCCTGACAGACCCAGTATAATATGTTTAAATTTATTAACGTTTCAACCCGCATAATTCATCATCAGACTATTTTTTATTTACCCTTTTAAACTACACTACATACTCTTTCTTATTAATCTATAATTATCCTAAATGTTCAAAGTGTCTCCCATTCGCATTTAGACATAACCGTACATTATTTATTAGTTTTTTGTGGATGCTTCTAAGTGTTCTGGGTTTAATGCTTTGACACGCAAAGATAATTTTATTTTTTAAGTCGTCAATATTTTCTGGTGGGGTTTTATAAACTTTGTCTTTAATTATTCTCCAAATAGAAAAATTCATTGGAGTCATATCGGGAGAACAAAGTGGCCATAATATTGGGCCGTTATTTCCTGTTCAGCGGTTAGGTTTAAATAAATCTAAAAATAACTTTATTTGACAAATAAATGTCAAACTTGTTAAAAAATCGTTTCCATAGTGACCTAGTACGTAGTGTAGTTTAAAAAGGTAGTAAATAAAAAATAGTCTGATGATGAATTATGCGGGTTGAAACCTTAATAAATGTAAACATATTATACATAGGTCTGTCAGGAATAAAAAGCGCATTCGAAATATGAAGTAAAAATTCCAGGTCCGTATTTAAAATAATGAAGTTGATACCGATTACTTAGTTACTAAAAGTTGTACAATGACGTTCGATATGTCGTTTTGTAGAGAGTAAAAAGTTGTGAAACTTTGTAATTTAAACTTCTTTTCTGTCAAAAATAGTATACGAAATACGAGGGATTGAAGTTTTGGACCAATTTCATACTTTTTCAAATATCTACAAAACTACTGAAAATGTGGCAATCTTGCAGCGGTTTCCTTAATCAGCTCCATAAGGAGCCAATTTAGTTTAATTTAATCGAAGTTGTAACTCTCACCGTTTCGGAGATAGCAATGGTAGGCACACCAAAAAAACACCCTGTAGATAAAGTATTCCCATTACCTCCCATATCAATTTATTAAAATGCTGGAAATGATCGCGGTTTACCTCCATACAATAAAATAAATTTTATTCAAAGCGTTATCTTACATTACGTAAAATTTCGGGTGAAATTCGGTGACATTCATGAATTACACAATATGAGGTAAAACTCTCCTCTGTCATAACGATTCAGTGATATCTCACTATTAAAGGTCCTCCTACCCTCACTTTGAAGTTTGCAGCTCTTATTGTGATAAATTAATAACTAAAAGCTTTTTTCCCCACATATTTTGACAAGCTGTCATATTAACGGGGATAATGGCGGTAACTTCAAACTGGGAAGTTATAATCAGTGTACAATTACCTTTAAAATGAGGTGTCACCCGACACCCCTTCTCATTAAAAATTTTGGGGGTAACTGCCGCTTGTGTTTAGGGGTTAAAGTTGAAGGGTTAGAAACACAATAGAAAATTGTCCCCTCGAAACAATAATCGACCGGCCCTAGCGTTTTTACACATTTTTTTACACATAAAAGTTGAAGTGCAAAGTTTTCGTTAGATCACCCTGTATGTTTCACTAAAACCACATAGAATGTTTGTGTTTTTTACATGTTATCTAATTTTGTTAGCGAAAAGGACGGCCCATCGAGCACCGGCCAGCAAGAGTCGTTATCAGTGCCAACAGCAGAAGGAGTTTATATGATAACAACTTCTGGGACAGTTTTTCATTCGGTAAGGGAGTTTCTAAGTAAATTAACACTATTGCAGGGTCTCACTGGCCTGGAAATCATTAGCTGCCAGGAAACTGGGGGAGGGTGTTTCCTCAACTTCCTCTGTAAACGTAATTAAATCTTATGGATTATAGGAGTGGATTTTTTTGACTAGGGGTCTGGCCAGGGTCGCCCCGAATTGTTCATCACCGATTTGGAGAGATGCAATGGTTCCCTGGTCAGACACAGATATAGTGCAATGGCCCATTCCAGGAAATCTACGAACCAATTGCTCAAAGTCTTCTTGGGGAATTAGCCGCCAGGAAATGTATTTAAATGTGAAGAAACTTCCAAGTGAACTTGGCTTCAAATCACCTTGAGTATTAATTTTCATCCATAAGTACAAAATACTTAAAAAATTACCAACTTTTTAACCTCTTTTTAAAGGCAATTCTTGCTATTCAAAGTCAACAATAGACTTTATAGCTATCAGGAATTACCCTTCTTGTAAAACCACTTGTGGTCATAGGACGGCCCCCAAGGACGGACACACATTACGAATAGTTTTAAATGAATGATTTATACGAGGATTGGAACCCAATTCCCCAGGCAGTACTACTGCTAACGCTTTAGACACTGAAATTAATGTACTTTGATATACACATAGAAAATGACCCCGAAAAGCTTCAGCCCTAAAACGTACTGTTTTAATGTACTCTTGGATATACAGGGTGGATAAAAAAAACTCTCCGTGACATCCGAGTTGATTCGTGGGAGCAAATCCCTAAATCTCTTGTCCAAATCAAAGGAGGCAACATTGTTGCGAGCCATGGGATCTACAGCGGTCAAGGGAACGTAAAGTCCATGATAATCCCTGCTGATAGTGAAATTTCTTTGATTTCATTTTCTCTCCATTTCCCTGGGAATTGATTCAACGCACGAAGAAGTGCTCAAAAAGGGCTTTTACCAATATTTCACCAGATTTTAATTGTTTAAATAAAATGTTTTTGGGGCGTGGGAGAAAGCGAACCTCGGACTATTTGGTTAACAACCCATGAAATGTCCACTATCTAGTTCTCGAGGTTTGCTGAAATATGGCGGACGTGGTCATCAATTTGTATGTAGGAAAGTGGCGTGAAGGTCCGTCAGTCCCTTGAAAAATCATAAACAAAACCCGAAGCCAAAATTGGGAAGCATCAAATAAGGGGAAATTGAAGCTGCCTCCAAACCAGAAATTTTTAACTGAAACTGAAACGTCCAGCTTCGCAACGCTCACACAAACATGACGAAATATAAGCTGAGGCAACAATATTGCGCCGTTTTATGGGTTGTGTAAATTTCGGGGAGGACGACTTTATTAAGGCGCTGTTGCCACCATAACAGCGGCAACGTTGCCTCGCTCATAATTACGTGTCTTAAAAATTACGACACTGAGATGAGGATTACGAATGCAGTTTATGTAATACTGTAGTACGCGGGGAGGACGGGGGGAGGAGCCTGGGGAGGAAAATGGGCCTTTATAATATAAATATAAGGAGAGGACTTTCTAGGGTCGTTTCCTTTTTCACTTAATGACGTCATTTGGACCCTTAATTACTTAAACGTCCCGTAATGGCTCGTAACTTTTTAATTATCTCGGTCTCGATATAGTTGTTTCGGGGAGGGGGAGTTTAAATATCTCGGAAAATTGCTCGTTTGATTACTGGTGATAACCAGAAGGGCTTGAAACATACAGGGTGCGACCTAAACATATTGGAACACCCTGTAGTATTTCAACAGTTCAAAATTAATTAAGGTGGATTCAACATCCATGAAGAAGCGCCCAATACAGAGAAAGACGCAGAGGCGGCACCATGGCGTTAATCTTTTGTTTGCCTGTAGTTGTCAACCGAAAGCGACATTGCCAAATATTTTGTACATCAAAAATGCAATGCTTCGGTTTGGTTGTCATAAACCATTAATCACGAAATAAAGAAAACTAAATATGCTTGACGAAACCGCAAGAATCTGGTATTTCCCACAGAGATTTCACATCTCCTATCAGTGTCAGTTAAAAGCGGCGTTTCCAAACTAGAAACAGCCGGACCTGAGCAGTTATTTCAAGTTCCATTTAAGTGAAATTAGAGATTTGGGTCGTCATCTGTCAATGTCACCTAAAATGGGCTTTGCCGAACTAAAATCATCCGGAATTGGATAAATACTTTATGTTCCACTTATATCCAAACGCAGAAATATGTTATTGTCACAAACCTTTGAAAACAAAATAAAGAAAACTAAGTACACTTGACAACACAACTTTGGTTCTGTCGTTTCTACAGGAACGTCACGTCACCTGTTACTTTCAGTTGAAAACGACGTTGCCAGTTTTCAAAATTTTAAAGTTTAAATTTTAAAAAGATGCAACGTAGTCGTTTTATTCTTTACTGATCTATGACTTCCGCTTTCAAAAATGCAATTTGCCGGAAACGTTGTTGTCGCAAACCGCCAAGCTCGCATTAAAAGAAAATATACGTGACAACAAAGCTTTGATCTTTTGTTTCCCGCAAGGAATTTCTCGTCATCTGTCACTATGTGATGAAAAAGGTGTTGCAAAATTAAAAAATCTACAATTAAGCAAGCAAATTCTTGCGTTCCATTTAATTCGACATCTTAACTTTTAAGTCGTGCTATTACAAATTATTTAGCACGAAAATAAAGATAATTAAAAACACCTGTTAATACAACCTGGTTCTCTTGTATGTAGGAGGATTCTTACTTCTCCTGGTACTCCGAGCTAATGGCGACGTTGCCAAATTAGAAAAATATCCGCAATTAAGCAGATATTTACAGTTAAATTTTTACCTATAAAAATACAACAAATATTATAAAAATTACTGTCCATTCAGTAACTGAGCGAATCGGACTTCATACGTACAATTTCCGCTACCTGCCAATCAGAAGCGTCGCAACAAGACATCGACACGTAATTACCAACTATTTTAATTAACTCGGAACTATTTTAATAAAGTATCGAAAGCCGGTGATCGGTGAATTCGGGCAAATGCGCTAATCCAGCCGCAGATTCGGGCACAATGTAGTGCTAAATGCGTTCCAGAATCTCATTAGCCGGCCGCAATTAATACTGGACAATAAGGCCGGATTAGCGGCCTAATATGGTTCTCAATTTAATGAAATCAACAACAAATCCAAATTTCATATTTTCGACGATTAGTCCTGCATTAGAGTGACAATCCCATGCGTAAACAGGTAGGATCATCTAGCGATGGCAACTGAAAGCTGTCAGATTAACTGCCATTCGGTTTCAATAGATGGCGCCAGTAACTTTCAGTCACTGCTACATGTAAGATATTAATATACATATTATTGGATCTATATATATAAATTCCTATCATTTTGTAAGGCTTCCAAATGGGTTGTAAAATATAGAAGTTTTACTACTGCTTACCGTGTCAAATCGGCTTAATGCGACGTTGGGCCATTAACGGATTTACAACGATGAGTTTCTAGTTTGATGGGCTATTGTTCCTGATTTTATTGCATCCCCTAAACAGGACGACGTGTGTCGCTACGTGTAAACAACGGCAGAATTTTAATTTCCGTTACCCGATTATTCGGTTTTCGATGCGAAAAACCAATATCTCTCTCTGTCTTCTCTGTCGGGTAGCATCCGACGATCCCCTCGCCCCTTTGCCCCCTCTCGGTTTTAACATATACGCCGCGTCAAAAGGGACACATTCTCTCCGCTATTTCACCAGCTTTCGGAGATGATTCGCCCCGGCCCCCTGGGGGGCCGAAATTCCATCTTGCCGACTCGAATTTATTTTGATTCGGGATTCAATATTGTGCATATCGCCGAAATGGGAATGCTGAACCTTTGATTTATTAAAACAATCTTTGGTTTTTGTTCAAAACCATTGTTTAAATAAATCAGTTTGTTGTTCAGTTTGTTCGTTCTTTAATTCGACCTTGAAGCCTGCAGTTGGCGGACGCCTCTTCCAGTAGGCGTGTCTTAGTAAGGGCCGGGACAAACAGCTCTATATTTTGCTCTTCTTTAAATAAAATCTCGGGCAATTAACTCACTTGCTTTCGAAAATCATTGAGACGGTGAAATCGGAACTGTATTCAATTAATCGCATCGCTCTATTACGTAAATTAGTGGAATTAATTACGATCCGATAAACAATAAATCAAACCGAACGAAATGGGCGGCTTTTGGCGTTTGAGATTTTATGGACCCAATTTGGGGCTTTAGTAATACAGCCGCACACAAATATAAATATTATACATATAACCGAGCCAGGGGCCATTTAGTTTGAAATTTCGGAATTTATCGCGGTATATGTATATGCATATCAGTTTTTGAAATTATTTCAACCAAAACCACTATAGTATGTAGTTAATTTCTGGCATTAAAGCACACGACAATAAATCGACCAGTAGGACGTTATTGCCGAATATCTTAAGCCGACATTCGCCGCATTGGGCTGACGTAGTGCCGCTCATTTGCATAGCTCAGGAACGTATCTTGTTAAAGTTGCCCAACTTCCTCTTCGCGGAGATTCCGAGCCGAACTTTCAAGATTTGCGAGGCAAAAATTACACGCGACCTGTGTACCTACTTGCTTACTTAGCAGACAGTCTATAAAACCGAAATTAGCGGCCGTGATAAATCAAATCTCAAGCGCAAGTTTTCTCCTCCGGAGTTTAATACGCCGCGAGCGCCTTGAGCCAACGGGGGTTATATGCAAATTCGGGCCATTGTAGTGAGGGCTAATGACGTCTCAAAGAGTCGCTCTATTACAGCCACTTAGAGTCTCTTCCATGAAGAAAACACCGCATCCAAGAGGCTTTTTGTACTCTCCCCCTACGACTGTATGTCATCGTTTGGATTGTTGCGGTGTTGTCATTCTAGTATCCAAAAATGTTCCATTAATATATTATCTTTCATTATTTTATAAGTGTCAAGAGAAATAAAATCCGGTTGACTAGACGGCCAGTTGATATAACATATAAAATTCAACAACGTCGAAAATTTGCCTCCACAATAAATTAAAGAGTAGCTGACCGGCACGATCAGCTCAAGAACTGTAGATGGTACCCATGGCAAAGATGTTTTTATTATTATTTCCGTATCAGATGGCTTCGTGTAAAGTAGTTTTGTTTGTTAGTTAAAGTTGTCAATTATTCATTATCTAAACATTTTATAAGTTAATAGAAAAAAAGTCTGATCGTCTACGCACCCAATTTCTGAAAAAATCGTTCAGGATTTTTGTACTTCTTCAATGATATCAATTATTGGTCTTCTAAAAAGCGTTTATTTGCCTACCAGCTTTGATTGACAACCTAGGCCTCCTGGGGGGAGAAATTAAATAGCAATAATTGTGTTTCCTTGAAAGTTCGAGGGCACGAAGCGGCCCCTCTCGAAACCGAAAAACAGCCCTTAAAGGGCATAAAGGCACGTCGTCAGCTCGGCAGCTAAGTGGCACGTTATTAGCAACCCTAATAAGCTATCGATTACCGCGTCATTGTTCTGACTTCCTCAGTTTTCCTTCTCCATCGAGATGACGCTCTCCCGCGTCTCCACGCTTCTAGCGCGCTCCAGGATTTTATTATTCAAATTGGCCATTAACGAAATTGAGGCGGTAAACGTGTACACACGCAGTTAGCCGGCCGCAAATCAAACATGTTCCAGTCATGTCGAAAATTAAGCCTCGTTCACGCCAGATCGCATCCACAAAGCCGCTGTAAATTGTGTCAACAACTTGTTCGCCGACGATACCGCCTTTTGATCTTGCTCATTTCCAATATGAACGATGCATCCTCAGGTGATGTGTCTCTTTAGGTGGATTTTCAGAAATCACGTCGAATGTGGTAATGTAGTGTTAATAGTTTGTTTCGAGACTAACGTCCTTCGTCAAAGCTATCACCAGTTTTGATACTACTGAAAATGCAAATTGTTTCCGATATTCTTCAAATTGTCAAGGGAAGTTAAATCCGATCGTCAAGATGGCCAATTCGAAATTTTCAGATCGAAAAAAGTAAAACTTTACTATTTGAATCTAGGAAAGTTATAATAGCATGCTTTGGTATCTTGCCATGAGGTGCAGTTTGTTCATTTCTGAATACGGCCTTCTAACCTAATGTACTATTGACGCTCTCCTTTTCAAGCAGGCGTGTCTTATTAAGAGTGGCGACGTACTACACTAGAATTGACTTTTCTTCATTGAAAGATTATATTATACTTCTCAAAAGGAAAAAAAATGTGCAATCTGTTCATTACTTAATTCAACCTTGAAACTTGGCCAGTGATTGGCGGACACCTCTTCCAGTAGGCGTTTCTTACTAATGGCAAGGACAAACTGCTACCCAATTTGATTTTCTTCGCTAAACTTTCATTATTCCCAAACTTTTGTTTCTAAATGAGACACGTGATGTTGAGGCTTTTTGTTAGAAGCAATAATTATATATTATCTGGAGTTTTACTGAGATTTCATTACAGATTTTTTAAATTTATTTCACATTTTCTAGATGGCAAATATGCATTAGAAGCCTTTAGGGACTTGACTAGACGCCTCCTACTAGATATTTGGGTTAAATTTTTAATATTTCATAGAGTCGTGACCCAACGTATTGATCTTCTTCGTGGACGTCTGACGTGCTCCATATGTACTTAAATTAGTGATGAGGTGACTCGAATCTTGAAGCGAAAGCCTCAAAAGAGGTCCCCTGGATGCACTTTTCGAGGTCATCAATCAAGGTCTCAATCAGCGCAAATAGCTGGACCGGGAGCGTAATTGGCCCATCGATCACCAGAGCGCGCCACTGCAGACAACACGGGGAATATTACTGCATAAATCTCACTTTTCTGTGCGGTCAGTGAATTATCGGTTCCTGGACACAAAGAGTGGGGAGTTAGGGGAGCTTTATTGGTTTTTTCCCAAAGACCAAAGTCGGTCGATGAGGGCGCTGTTTGGGATTCTTCCCGGCAAGAGTTTCGGCTTCTTATAGAAGCGGAAAACGGGGGCGCTAATGACTTTTTGATCACCTTCTATTGTTTTAGATTGGCCGAGGCAATTTGTCATGGATCTTTTTGTGCGGCCGTCGTAATTTGTAAGGACCATTCTCCAATTTCCAGACTTCCTTCGCACCGGGCCTTTTTGCTCACATTCCTTATGACACAAAATCCTATAAGTAGTAGTTCCATTTTTTCCATTAATCTCCGCATTTCACTTCGAACATGGCGAATTAATTAAAAGACCGCTCGTCAAGGGAATACCAAAACGATTTCCAGAGATGTTATCCATTAAAATTCCGAAATACATTTCAGCCATGATTCGTGCCCGGGCTGCTCAATTATGAAAAACACGGTCGGAATTAGGCCGGGCCCGACAATACCTCGACTCGAAAAGGGCTTTTTAACTCAATTTTTGCTTTGGAGGGCTATTTGTAAGAGCCCTTCTCCCGAACCAGCTAATCAAGTGCCGATTTGATCGGATCGGCTGATGGAATCGCGCGTGTTGGCAATGGTTTTTTCTTTGAAACTTGAAGAAGTGCTACAATGACGAACAGCGGAAGGGAATTTGCGTTTTTTGGATGTGGAAGGCTGTGACGGGAGGGCCTAAAGAGCTTTGAGTTGCATAGAGGGTAGCGAAAACTTTGCAATATGTAGTTCTTGAAATGTTTCAGCAATCTCAAGGAAAATGTATTAAATTCAAAGACGTAAAAAGCATCCTTTTATAGGTATCATAAGTGCTGGATAATATAACTTGAAATGGCTACCTACGCTACTGACTGCATTAAAATATCTCCTGAAAGGTAATAAATCTTCAGGTTTCAGATTTATGAAAAAGCAGTAAAATCCAGGGGCGCATAGGGCGATCTTATACAAGTATTGCAAGCCTTTTTATTGTAAAATTTCTAGATAATTAAACTCTGAAACCACCCAATCTATGCTAATAACTTTCTATGTGTTAACCGTCTTCGAACATTTCTTGAAAGTGCAGAAATCGTCGGGTTTCAAACTTATGAAAATGTAATCGAATTTAAAGACGTAGCGAACCGAATTTTATAGGTATTACAAACAGTTTGTCAAAAGTTCTGGGATATTTAGGTTTCAGACTTCCGACAGATTTATGACAACATAGCAAGAGATTAGGAGCTAACTCGCCGTAATTACAAATCATTCTCTTGACTACATCTTCTTTTTGAAAACAAATGCTATACGTCAAACGTATTTGGTAAAATGAACGCCTCGGACGTATATGGCATGTGACACTTTATTTTGACATTTCTTGACAGCTTTTCGATTTATACCCATTTTCGTAATCAGAATTCATACAAACACCCAAATATTTGGGGGAATTGCTCCTTGTCTCTTTGCAATCGGAACGGCTCTCATAAACGTCACGATTCGAATACGACAAATAAAAAATTCCTTTAACGTCGTACGTACTCCATATTTCAATTTGCTTCCTCTTTGAGAGGAAAAAATCGTGTTTGCAAATCTGAAAGATTCAATTTGCGTCTTATTGACGTCAAATATTGAATGTCGCGGGAACGGGACCGGGAACAATGCACGCTCGGAAGTCGTCCCAATGCTTTTTGCATCCCTTTCGGGGGGTGTTTTCCGTCAGTCTTTGTCTTTACAGTTTTTTGGCAGACAGACGTTACGCCATCTATGATTAAAGTTATGCTACTGATGAGGGCGGCACGTAAACAAACCAACGACCTAAAGAATGCGACATTTTTGACAGGATGACCGCCGTGTATTTGAATTCTGTGACATCTTGTCATCAGAGGTTCATTAGGCATTGGCACAATAGATGAATATAAGACGTAAGACATCATGGTAACGTCACTTCCTTCGATTTCGCCGCCATGGATTAGTGCCCAAATTGCCAAAATAAGAGGGGACATATCAAAACAGTAAAAAACAAAACCCTGTCTTGTTACTCTAGATCATTGAGACCACCCACGGAAAGCGAGTAACATACCCTCAAATAGTGGTATTTTATGTCAAATCCTTAACTTGCATTTCTTCACCAGATGTCTCCTTCATTTTTAAACTCTCAAACAGATATGAGTTTTTAATGGGAATATAGTTTCCTTTCCTATGGGCTTATTTACCTCTCACAAATGGAAAAAGTATCGGACAGGAGAATGATAAATCCGTGGAAAAAGTAGCGTAAAAACCCGGGGATGTGGCCATAAATAATTTTCGGGAATTGGCCCGCTGAGGTTGATAATAGAGCCGGGTATTCCCGGGCGGGAATCGAATGCGCCAAAAACGTTGAAAGCCGTTAGAATGTGGCCCGCGTACGCGTTTAACCCTCGGTTAATGTTGTTCAGAGTGCTTTTTAAGTACAACGTTGCAAGAGAGAGAAAGGTGAGACCATTTAACATCAACAACGTTCAATTTGTTATTTCCACGATGCTCGTGTTCGTCCCATTAGGTCGACACATCACGTAAAGAATTGCCTGATTGTCGAGGGGCTGGGAACAATGGACAGATCCGAAAATTCCGACTGAATTTGGAAAGAATTGTGTTATTGTGTTAGCTTCTTGTTGCTGTGATACCCAACGATATCCAAAAAATACGTCAACGTATTACAGTTTAACGAACACAAAACTGCGTGTCTTTCAAGACGATGTCAACCTCTTCTAAATACTCAAAAATAGGTCTCTTTTTCAATATTTCTCAAACAAACTTCTCGGTAACAATCGGATTGTTTCCGAGAAGAATTGATGCTATAAATAATTGTGGATGGATTCCCGAGAAATCGGCGAGTTTGAAATAGATCGAAGGGATTTAGTGGTACCGCCATCAATATTCACCCCGTCATTCCTACAACAAAACTAACAGCGACACCCAATTTGTTCCTGCCCTCCTCCCATTATACCCACACATCAAATAAAGAAAATAAATGCTAAATCGAGCTTATTGTTGAACAGTCGAACGGACGGACCCCGCATGGGAAAAGATTCGGTATCTGGTGGTCATTTTCTCGTTTTTGTATCGGTTTTGATAAGCTGTTGGCCGTAAATAAATCCAATAAAGCGCCGCAATAAAAGGGCCCTTGTTGTTAAATCGAGAACTGAAAAAGTTTCCTTATATCGAAAGCCTAAAAAGCGTTTTAAATTGGCATCGGGTTGACCTCTGGATGGTCTGGTATTTGTCCCATTCATCCCATAACCCCAAGCAAGCGTGAAAAAGCACGAAAAGGCGACTTTTTCACCCGTCTGTCCGTTCTTTGTCTTTGCGAGAGCGAGTGACTTCCTGTCACATGCAGGAGGCAAATTAAAATGGCGCCTCGCTTAATGTGTATGAAATTATATCGTCCGAAAAGTAACAGGGACAATCCGGTCCGCAACCGTAACTTGTCACTAAGCAGCGTAATGGGGTTTGCCGAGGGAAGTTGCTCCATTGTCTTGGGGGGCGTAATTAGCAGGGATCACGTGGCTTCGCCAGCGATGGGTCACGTGGCGTCACACGACGCCCATTGTTCTCCCCGCAAAACAATAATCGCCAACTTTTCAATACGCATTGTTCAAACTTGTCTCGCGCAGAAAAATCGAGAAGCTACGAATATGCATCAACGTAATCCTCATAGACGAGTCGGACATATCTGCATCTAATACAGTCGCAAATGCGGACAGAAGGCCCCACTTTAGGGAAATAGATTCCGTTGCACCCCGGAATAACTGTATTACCCTTTCATCCAGGCCTTCTGTGTGCTCCTGACAGCCCCGCCCGGGACTAACTGCACAGAAACCCGCAAGAAAATCTCATATTCTACTTTAATAACTTTTTGAAAATTTCCATGTAGTTTGGGAACTCCCTAAACAAACACCCTCAGAGGGGACCAACTGCACGAACGTCTTATGAAAAATGAAGACTGACATTCTTACATAAGTAATTAGATACCTCAAAATGCTACGCAAAGGATTTACATTAATGGTGACATTATCGTTTCCTTAGTTACTAAAGATGGGGTGCAACAGGAGCTTTGATGCAGTTTGGCGCCGCCCTAAGGCTGCAGCAAACAAACAGCCCCGGAGCTGACAAACAGCCTCTTCGGCGTAAATTTAATTTAGAGATCAAAAAGAATCGGGAAGCTGATATGGCCACGTGAACGGCGGCAACGTCGCCTCCCTTCATCATTTGTTTATTACAAAATTGCGGCGTTGTCTTGACGTATCATTTCGCGGAAGTAAGTTTTTAATTTCCATAACGGGAGAGTCAGTTAATCCCTGGATTTAGCTTCATCCGAAGCGACAGTATTGCAATGGGAATAAATGAAATGTCGTAATGGAGACTCGGCACGCCCATGGCGTCTTCACTATACGTCTTGGAAAAATGTGAGACGAGATAAAAGTCGCATTAAAATTATTGCCGATATCATGCAAGGTGCTCTGCAGAGGGTGGTTATATACGTACTGCGGCATTGTATGCGGAACAAGGACGGAGACAAAGGGCCACTTGGCTCGTCTATTTTATACGTGCCTTTCCGGATAACATCAAACTGCCCTTTTTTAATCCCTAAATCTCGTTATTTCGTTTATTTAGAGGTCGCAAGAAAGTCAGCAGGATTGAAACTAGATGGCGCCAGCAGTGTTAAAAAAAAAACGAACAGTGACACTCGTGGCAACACAACGTTAGGAATTTTTTTCAAACTTGTCAAACTTATTACCACGTTGTCGAATTATATTGGAAATATGTGACAGCGCTTGTCTAAAACCATCCAATAAATATGACATTAATTAATGATAGTGCCTGTTTTCTGTCAACGCGAGGCCATGTTGCCAGTTTTATACCAAATTCTTTCGAACAAAAGTTACCATTATTCCGATTTGATGGCATTTAACTTGTCTTGAAATTAAGTATCTGAAGCTCAACTATAAAAATCCTGAACAAACTGCCCATCATCAGTTCAAACTGAAACTCTCGTGTCCTCGTTATCTTTCACAAACATAAATATGTGGACAATCGATTTCCGAGCGAACGAACGCATCCGTGGACGATTTCCAACTTTTCGAACCGTACGGGACGATCTTAAAACGTTTCTTGACATATTTCCAACTAATTTGCGAGAGTTTATTACAGTTTAAGGGGAATTTTGGCTCATTAAACATTTATGGCGCAAAGTTCTCAGACTGCCGAGCTTCCTACTGCGAGAGAAACAGAGAGAGACTTATTATTGCCGAACGCGTTACAATCCTTTTCATACTTTCTTAATGCAGCTCTAAACAAGTTTTTCTACTTTTCTCTGTGCATAAGACAAGATTAAGGGTTAAAAAAATGGACGACAGGGTTGTAGTCAGGAAAGATTTGACGACTGATGTCATCAAGCATTAATATTAATATCATGCGGCATAGTCAACGTTGCTCAGGAATTCGATGACAACTCAGTAGATATATGGAGGGCGAAATTTTCTAAACTGAAATTTGGAATTTTGGAAATTTTCCAATAACGTTCTTCAACATGTTCCGATAAATATTTTTTCAGAAATTTTACGTCACTACAATTAGTAAGGTTTAAGATCATTTTTAGTATGACGTCATCGTGTATATACGCTTCGAATGGTCGAATAATCGGTCAAAGTCATATTCAGGAAACAAATTGACATGCGACGTCATTAAGTATGCTCGTCGATATAATGAATTTTAGCAATACATAAACTACCAAATTTGCTAATTAGTTCAAAACAAGATTTGAAGATTTGCATAGATAATAACCTGTAATTTTCACAATCCCCATTTTTGTCCAAAAAGAGTGTTCTGCACAAGTACAGCTGAAAATATATAAGAACTCAGGCCTCATTGGATATGCATTTTAAATAATGAATATTAAATGAACAGGTTAGTGGTTTACAAGATGAGGCATTTGTAGGAATATTTAAATTTATTATAATTCATCACACATTCGGGCATTAAAAGAGGGCGCTTTTTGCGGGTGTTTAATCATATTTAAACTCTCTCGTGCCGAAATTAAAAAGCGCCCCGGGGGCTGAAAAGACAAAGGGTCGTGCTTTTGAATTTTCGCCGGGAATTAGCCACTTAAATTCATAACCGTTTCGGTTTTCCCCCCGAAGAAGAAAAATTATTCAATTTGCCCGGCGATGCGCGAACATTTAGGCCCCGTGTTTACAATATACTCGATAATATTTTACGTCTAGTGCGCCAATATGGGGCTCCTACATAGACACTTCCATAAAATTTTAGATTGGCATATCCGGGTATTGCCAGGCAGCGTTTTTAGTTTTATTAGAGAGAGAGGCGTCGTAAAATATTTACGGGCTAGCAAAGCCTTTTGTTCAAATGATAGTAAAATTTCTGCAGCGCCTCAATTTCACTGGGGAACGGGCTTAAATTGAAAAGTGACGTTTTGCCATCAGGTGCATACAACGATAATTGAATAGTTCGCATTTGAAGGCTCTTTTCCCTTGCTACAGGAGAGATATTTTTCTAAAGGCAAAACCCGTCATTTGCCTAATAATACGGAACTATAGGACCGCGGTCAAACAAGGGCTAAACTGGCGTAATGCAATTACCAAGCTTTTTACCTCTCGGGCTAAACAGGACCGATTATGGCACTTTAATCCCAGAGAACACTCGTATAAATTCCGGTTAAACGCGCGAAAATTGAGATAATTAGCGCGACTGCTAAGACCCCTAATAGAGCCCCCAAATTAGGCGAATTTCACACCAGCCGCCACTCGTTTCATTTTACGGCTCGGAGATATTCAACTCGATGTGTACGCATCTTAAATTATTGCCAATTAAAATGAAAAAGTTTATTCTCCTTGAGTGCCCTCAGTGAAAAATTTTGCACGTAACCCCATCGGATATGCTCGTTTGTACCACGATGCTTCTTCAAAAATAGCAACCAAACCAAAATAACATTTTTTGTTAAATATTTTTCCGCCCTCTGCATGACGCTCATACACGAAAACGTCACACTCCTAACTACAATAACAACAAACAAACGGTCTTGGGGAAATTGTTATTTTTGATTTATTCAACGACGTTACCAAAATCACTAGTTATTTTAGTAGTAATGAAATCTCGAGACACGAAAGAGCAATCTCGATGACGTTACAGCTCTTATTTAAAATACATGTCGGGCGATTTACGTATTGAGCGATTTTGTCAAATTACATATCTTCTACAACTGTTTAAATTTAATTATACGAAGACAAAAATGTCAAACGTGTAATATTCCTTTATGTGGACGTATCGTAAGTAAGGCATGTTGCGATTTAAGACGGTTAAGCTACCTGTGTTGTATATTTGAAATTAGACGTCACTGTGTGTGCGTTTTTCGAAAGATCCTCAATTAAGTCATCAAAAATTAATTACTACTGGCTGAGATTCAAAATACTGCCCCTTCAGGTAATCCTAAGGGTAAAACTACGAGCTCTAAAAGACCTAGGGCTTATCCCCATCCCTCTTATAGCCCTTAACTCATCGATATTATGTTTATTTTCTCGGGTTATTGGCTGCCGAACTTATTATTTTAAGCGTAAAACGGCCTAGGGAAACTGTTTTCCCACATTTAACTTAATTTTCCCTTTCTTTTTCCATAGATATTCTTCAAGGCAAACAGAGGTGTCGAACGTTAGTGTTACGGGTCTACAAAGGAATGTTTGGATGGATTTAGATGGCATATTCAAGGTGATTTAAGATGAGAGTTATAAAAGTACTCTTGATTATGTTTCCAACAAATTTATCTACAGATGTGCGCATGGTGCTTTTCCTCTCATGACCTTCGCATACAAGTTAAATCTGGGATATAACCGGAAGGTCGATTCACAAAAGCGAAAAATCAACATCCGAATTTCGGACGTAGGTACATCGAACGACCATTACATAAATCCGGGAGTCGAATTGCGGACATGCCTTTAAACTGAACGGACCGCCGGCCGTATTCACCCCCGGGCCATTTGTACCTTTATTTTCGTTTATTTGCGGCTTCCTAAACGATACTTCTGTTCTGGATGTCCATGTTTTATTAATGAAACGCCCGTATTTTTCGATGTGCCGACGACTTTTCGGGATGTCGGAATGCCCGGTTTAACACGATCCCGTTTGTGATCAACCATGTCAAACAAAAACGTTCTTAAATCCACGATTTACTATTAATGACAATTTGAATTTGCGAGAAAATGACCGTTGAGCATTACGTAAGTGGAGGCCATTTTGTTGAAATGAACTAATGGCCACTGAGAGTGACGTAGATTAAGGCCATTTTGTTGAAATCAACTCGCGCCTGTCACAGCATCGAAACATTTCATATATGTTGTTGCCACAGACCGCACAGATATGTTCCTTGTCTAATATACGCACCCTGATTGCACAAATAGTGCTCGCGAAACTGTCTCCGGTTACCATAGCACATCAAAACTTCTTTGATAGAATTTCCTGACCATTTAAGCAAATTCTTGCGTTTTTCGGGTATCTTTACACGGGGATGAAATCCCCCGGTCTCGGTCTATCGGATCGAAATTCCCGGTAACAAATGGACCTGATTATGCCGAATTGACAAATCCGACGTGCATAAATATCCCGATAGACCCGCATTTCGTACGGATGCCTGCACTCGGGTTTAAATCGACGTTGCTGCGGCATTCGAAACGATTGTTTGCCAACAAAACAGTAGCAAAGCACGGTGTTTCGGTTTGGCAACACCGCTTTGAGTTGACAGTAGCAGTTCCCCTGTCATAGGTAGTACCAGGAACAAAAGACCAGAGCTGTGTTGTCAAGTGTCCAACGAGAATGGGCATATAAGGAGCAAAACTCCTTTACAGAGTAGTCCAGACTGGGACAAAAGCAGATTACCGGTATCTAGGGCTAGTTATCTATGAAAGTTTTCCTGTGACAAGAGCTTTTCCCCCCGTGACAGATATGGGACCGACATAATCGACCCGATATATAAATGGATATCCGGGCTTTATGCGGGATACGTTCCCGGATTACCGGGAGGACGCAATGAAATTACGAGTTTCCCTTTCTGGGTCTTCTATTCCCCATGATGGTGCCCCAAAGGTTCCCTGCGGTGTTGTGTCTGAAACCTCTATTTTTGCCTCGAATTAAAACTCTCTGCTTAAATATTAAAAGTTGGTTTATCCACTAAAGCCGAGAACTTCAATTTCATTTCTCTCCATATTTCGGATTCTCCATTGCTCCATTATTAGCGATAGTCGGGATCTTAATTTAAAATACGATAAGGGGAAGCTGCATTTCTCTTTGTTCTTGAAACCTATCGCGGAGAACGGATGAGACTTATGCGCATCTCAAACAAAGATAAATAGTTTCATCTTTGTCCTGTCATTCTCTTAAAACATTTCCCGGCCGGGGATGTGCCACTCTTTTCCACTATACATCGATACACCGCGGATTGAGATTTATCGTTTCTGGTTTTAGTCATTTTCCCTTATATCGAAGACTATTTATGCGAGTGGTAATACGTGATGCAACAGAGGTACCACCTATCGGTCCTTTAATAAAAAATGTCAAGAGGTGGCACTACTTTGAAATAACGCATACATTATCACCAACTGTCTCTCTTTATGAACTGTCTTTCCTGGTATCGAAAGCCGTTAATTTCCGGTCGGACGGGCAAAAAGGGCCCAAACCCAGCGCGGCATTAATAAACATAATTTTCGAGAAAGTTTCGCCGGAAAACTCGCAAAGTTTTGTTTTCAATACGTCAGCCGAGTTTTCTCAGGTGTTTCCCGTGTTTTTCACTCGTTGAAAATTTAATAAACTTCGCAAATTACGCGCTGACAAGAATTAATTAACGTTCGCCAATTAGACAGGGCGGGAACGAGCTACTTTCCGTCTCGGACCGGTTTTTGTTGCGCTTCCGAATCGAGAAGCAATTCATAAAGTT
Organism: Euwallacea similis; assembly: GCF_039881205.1. NCBI lineage: Eukaryota > Metazoa > Arthropoda > Insecta > Coleoptera > Curculionidae > Euwallacea > Euwallacea similis. The sequence goes on along the minus strand of NC_089618.1, from coordinate 2,375,847 downwards.
TCATTTAATATGTTGTGTCGTGTGGGTTAGAGTTAACGCCATCTATGAATAATTGCCATCTTAAACTGATTAATGATGTGTAGTGGCACTAGATGGCGACATATCTGAAATGGGCGTTATTTTATGCGAACACACAAACTAAAAACTATTTTGGCAATGCCGCATTTCATGATGCGCAAGACTAGAAAAACAAATATTTCGATTTACTGGATTCTTATTGGATTGAACCCTAACGATATTCTAAAATTAACAATGGCCACAACCGTTACGCCGTAAGTGTTTTTTGTTTGACGAATCAGGGAGTTAATATTTTTTACATGAAAACTTCTAAATTAGGGTAATTCTGATTATTACACTGTAAAAAAAACTGTGGAAAAGCTGTAATCAATTAAAGTTAGGTAAAAACTGTGGAGACAAGTAGAGATCTTTTCTGATTACACAAAAGTCTAAGTAAGCGTCTAATTACATTAAAAATTGCTATTAGCGCGGAAGTAAAGATGCTCCAAATCCGGCCTGCCCGGAGGCCTTCAATCCCAACTTGTTGCCTTTCTCTCGTAAACAGACACATTAAGAGCTCCAAATTGCGTTAATAATAAGTTTACCCAGTGAGGTGGAGGCAAGCAAGAAGTTGCAAACAAACTTGCCGACGAGAAGGGATTTTTCGAGCCGGGAATGATTTTATTAGCAACTTTTTGAAAACGAGAGGGTGCAATATTACTTCGAAAACTAAACCGTGTTAGGGTGTTCTTCCTGATTATATTATAGTATACTCCGAGTGCGGCGTTGTCGACGAAGAACCCGCATCAAATAATCAAGTAGTGATTAAGAGCTGGCTCGTAAAAGCCGCTTTATGAGCCGTCGTGAGGAAATTTAGAGGTTCCTCGTTGAGATCGATACAGTTTTTATGGTTTCGCAATATTTCACTCATTAATTTCTCGGATTAGAAATGGGTAGACTTCACGCTAAAGCAACAGGAAATTGATTTTCATCTCATTATGACGCGTTTTCAACGGCAGCAAGAAACCCAATATCGCTGCCGGTCTTTTGTCCCTTTAAAGCGCATTTACCGCCCAAGGGAGGTAAGCGGAGAGACTTTAGTTACTCAAAACAATCGACTTTCATCACACTCTTCATAACTCAGATATTTACGACGCGCGTCTGTTTGAAACTCGGGCAATATGGCGTTGCCACGTTGGTCACAAAAGTTTATTGAAGCAGTGGTGCTGTACGTTTTCAGTTGAAAAACCAATAAACGTGTACTTCAGGTCAATCGAGGGGGAGAGCAGAGGCAGGGTGGCAAAAATTAACGACCAATTTTGTAGCATTAAATTTCTTGAAGTGATTGCCGATAACCGGAGAGCGGGCGGCTTTTAATTGCTTTTCGACCGCGGTAACTTTTTCCAAATGGAGAAATTATGGAAATAATTGGACTTCCTGGGAAACGCGATTTTATAATTAAAATTGCGCAGATATGTAAATTTTGGAGCTGCCGCTCTCCGACTACACTCAAATGATGATTGGCAAATTAAGTCTCTTTGTGCTATTAAACCGAGCAAAAAATCCTTTGAAGAGATCGAAGCGATACTCGCGGACAAAGTTCAATAGGAAATATATTTCGAGGCAGTTCTCACGATATTTAGAAACTCGAAACCGTACAGTTAGTGCAGCTTACGGGTCCGATATTAAATAACTTTTCCTTGAGTAAGTTTGCCGGATATTTCGTTACTCCAGATCGCCACTTCGGCCATAAGTTTGAGCGCCATTGTTCGCCTTCGGCGTATCAAGTTCCTAAGTTTTTATTTTATTGAATTCCTACCACAAACTGCAAACGTACACAAACAAAGCTCTGGAAAAGCCATCTGAAGCCTCCCAGACTTCCGGATTTAGTATATTCAGACTAAGTGAAACTAACAATTATTCTGTCGAATTTCTCTATACGGTACTGAATTTATCGGGGAAGGCCCCCGAGACTTGCAGATTTAACGTCATTTGACTTAGCCGATCAAATCAAAACTTCGGCAACTCGACATCTATTTACCGCATCCGATCGCATCGAGCATTCGATATACGTTATCTGTTTATTTTTTTGTGCCTGTTCCTCTAGCTCCGGAAAGTTGGCTTGTCTCGTATATAAATTGGCTATTTTCATCGAGTCCGGGGATTTTCATGACACAGGCCTGAATATTTCATTAGTTTTATCTGTCGGGCGATCATTTCGCTTTCCATGATCATCTATCAGCCGCAATTTCACTTTTGAGGACTCAAAAATCGCCGATTTGACGACGATTAGAACGTCGTAATTTAACGTGCCGCCCGCCTCGGCGCACATTACGTACGCGATAACGTCAACCGCAGCGCATAATTAATAATTAGTTAAAATATAGGTGGCAGCACGAGATTTACAAGTAAACAACGTGTTTAGAATGACGTAGGAGACGTGAGGAAATTAATTGATGACTCCGGTTCCTGTCGGGACATTTACACCACGGAAATCTATCAAATTAATTAGGGACATATGCGTTATGGTCGAATATCTACTGCCACGGAAACAAATATTATTTTTCATGCGGCACAGGATGACATTAAAACGGTCAAATAACGACTTACATCGCCAAATTCTTCTTTCAAACCTTATATAGGTATCAACTCGACCCCAATTTTACGAATCTAGATCAAAGGATAAATGTCATCCAGAGATTCCTCTCGTCTATTAATTTCCCTTTGAATTTCTCTCCCTTCATCACACTGCTTCAGTCTCTGGAAAAAGATGAAGCAAATCAATAAATTTCTTCAACGTGAATTCTTCCCCCTCTCGCATTCCTGTTTCGTCCCGGACGCTGTCCCCCCTTTTCAACCCGCATAAGGATTCTTCCAAGCTTCTCTTCTTTAAGCTGAGTCCCTTTTCTTCAAGCTCTTTCCGTCAGAGCTAATTTTCAACCCTCTCGACGAATAATCGTCCTCAGACGTTATGGCAATCAAATCAAAAGTTTTAAAATTCCAGTGACGATCTCCGAGACACATTCGGAATTTTTCCGGGGCAAATATCGAAGAGAACATCTGTGCCGACGTCTGGGGGTGCGTTTTAGCGGAAATATGGGAAATAAAGAGTATGAAATAAGCGCCCACGGCACGATAACCTGGTGGAACATGTCCACGAGAAGTTCTGTCAAAAAAGGGCCACACTACACAGTGATAAACTCATAATAATTTCCCCTTGAACGTCGCATGCGAAATTAAATTAAAACTTTTTAATGACGGCTGTCAACCGACGATTTTTGCCCAGAATAAACGGATTTGGAAGTTGGTCCGTGGGACAGATTAACGGGCGGGCCCTAAGCCCTTTATAATAACTTTTCGGGCAAGTTTTAATCGCCCTGTGTGGTGGCCGCCTCCGCTCTAATTTCAGACACATTGATGCACTCTTTACGTCATCATAGGGAATGGGCGGCATTATCATATGAAGGCGGAAAAATGACGCTAAAAGGGCTGCTTTGTGGGGGCACGAGAGAGCGCTATTTACATTTTTATATTCAAAGTGTCTCTGCCCCGAAACAGCATTCATATACAGACCCTCCAGAAAGTTCACTTAAAATCTAAATTTGAAAATTCCACTAAAACGGCAACTGGAACATAAATTTACGCTCTCTTGACAAACCCTTTAAAGGTGCAGATACTCATAATTCCTAGGAATATGATAGGCCAATCTTAAGTCAGCACAAGTACTTTTGAACCTCCCCAGGTAACCTCAAGTAGTGTGTTTTTGATGCTCCAGCTGCTCCAAATGAGTTCCGCATAAGTAAGTGAAGCATTTATATAAGAAAATTTCCCTAAAAGGTTTACTCACCTCCGACATAAGACGAAATTAAATGCTCCTCCGAAGCCTATAAAATCGCCCTTAAATGGGGCAAAAGAAGAGTGCCGTGTATGCAAGGTTGCATGTCAAGGGCCATTTTACGTCACGCGGTTACGTATTGCAGGGCCAATGTACCAAATCGAACGGAACGTTTCCACGTTTGATGGCGGTCTCTTACTTTAAATGGCCGGACACGGAGGAAACGGCCCTTAAACCTTCAATCTGCATTGTTTTTCTTAAAGGAAACACAAACACGATGATTCATATAGCCGCCAATATTGCACGGAACTGAACTTAAATCGGCATTATAGAACTTGGCCAATTATTTCTCTGGAAGGCAGTAATCACGATGTAAAATCTCACAAATGCGGTTTTGGGAAATTTATTACTACCATATTGCAAATAGTACGCCAATGCATAAAATTGTCTTAAATAATTCCTCAGAAATTCTCTGAGTAATCGGTAGATAAACAGGGGCGTATCGGAGAAGGGTTTGGATTAACTTGTTTCAATCTAAACTTCTATTATGAACTTCCATACAGAGATCTCTTATAATCTCCTCTAGAAACTCGGAAATACTTTCATTAATCCACTGGAAAACAGGAACGTACCAAAGTTTCGAGTAAGTTATCTGAATACGGTATAATGAATTAATTTTCAGGAATTTATTACTACGAACTTGAGAAGGATACGCCAATGGAACTCTGCATACAGATGCTTAATGACCTCTTGAACTTCTAGATATAAATGCCTTAAAATTTTTTAAGTCATTTTCTTCACTCACTATAAATTAATGCCTTTCCAGACCCGTCAAACTTTTCACGATGATCATGAATTTATTACTGTAAAATGGATGATTGAATGTCAATGAGCTTCTTCGTAAAGATTTAATTTAATCTACTGAATAATTTTAGTCGGTCAATTTAAATATAAATACTTATTAAAGCACAGGGGCATACGATGATCAAATGTGGACTGACATATAGGGGGTTTGAATCAGACCCGAGGGGCATACTCCAATGCATTTTTATTTTTAGATCCGCTATAATCTCCTGTTGAGCCTTAAAACATTTTCTTTGATCTCACTGAATACCAGTGAAGACTCAACGTTCTCTAAAACTAATTGGACTTACCTACTAGCAGTAGAACTCGCTAAGTGGACAGTGGTGTACTGGACCCTCTGAATCCCAAATCCGATCCTCAGAAATTCTGACAAAATGGCGAATCCAGAAGATGAAGGCGTCCAATTTCTTCTGGACTGGTTATCTTGAAAACAAAATTGAAGGTGAAGGGAGGCAAATAGATGAGCTGTAATGAGATTACTAGAGTTACGCGTAATTTTATTAGCCGAAGTCGACTTTGCCGCATACCCGGAGACACACACAACACACAAATTAAATTCTACATGAGGAAACGGTGAAGGAGGGAAGGGGAAGGGAAAACGTCGGGACCGGTTTTAACATGTTTCAATTCAAATTCCCTCCTTCTTAAGCCCCATTCCTTTACAAATGAGACTTGTAAACTTATTCCTTCTGGGAAAGTTTTTACAAGAATTAATAAGACTGCACCTACCTGGTGAACTCAGCCATCACGTACCTAATTTTTATGCATATAACTAATTGAACAATTCGTGGCGCTTAAAGAAAGCGCTCCCTCGAGGAATTACATGCACCGCTCCCATTTAGCATTCTTTTAAATTAACTACTCAGTAGTTTTTCTTAATTAAATTGCGGCCCTTCTTAAATCCCTTTATTCATTGGAAACGCTTGGGTGAGCACAAAATACCATCATCTCGAATCATAGTCTCAAGATGATGGCAACTGCCATTATTGACACATGATAACTTGTTACTTATCTTCAAAGGTCAAAATGGCCGCCGCGCAGACCAGATTTTAATCTGGTGGAATGAGTGTTTTTGCCCGTCAAAAAACACGGTGCACCGCGCAGATAAACAAATCTTTCGGATCGCGTTTTAGGCACAAAATGGAGGTGGGAACGTGATAAAGCGGCACCTATCGGGGATTAAACGGGCATTGTGCTGCGGTTTCGCATTTTAAGGGTGGAAATTCGCCGATTAGTAGCGAATAACTGAAACACCTGCAGCGACAAAGACATGGTAATGCAAGTTTGAAACCAGAATTTTTAAAATATCTTAAGGAGTTCGTACCCTGCATGATTACAAAAACATGAATTGCTAGATAAAAATTTGAAACCTGAAAAATAATTTAAAAACACTTTTCTTTAAGTTTCGAGATTGGGAGTTACTTTATTAATATGTAAATATCCCTGATAATCTCCAATACATGTAAGAACTCCCTATATGCATTGACAGGCCCGTAGCGGACAAATCGATGACCATAAGACGATATAAAGCCACGTTGGTAACATCAATCATGTAAATGACCCATCAAACATGAATAACGACCCCTGTATCAAACAGCCGACCAGTGGCGTAGCCCGTCAAAACTTAAGTTACCTCGCTTTTGAGTTACGGTTAAAGTATGTTACTGACGCCATCTTTTATTACCTGTTTGTAGATGTAAACATACGAAATTCATGTGGGGATGAACGATGGCACTGCGAAACTGAATGAACGAACTACCAAATTATAACCTCAGATTTTTGCATTTTGTTCACTAGGTGTCGCAATCATTGCACATCACAGTAAGTCCAAAATCTACCTCAGTTCGCTCTATTTTATGAACTTAAACCAGTGACATTGACAGGTGTTATGTAGTTTAATCGTTATTCTATTGTCCGAAAAAAAATTAGGTTTTGCAAGGACGCCGCTGGTTTAATTGTTCGGCGCGTTTGGGTCAGCGGACGAGGGCTCAACTTAAGAAAAGGGCTCCGATATCAGATTAATTCTTGATCGGAAGTTGATGGGACTTAAAAAGGCGGTCCACGATATTACCAAATGGCGCAGCACAATGTTTTGTGTAAACTTTGCCACACTTGAAACGAAAGTTGGGAGCCTCGAGGGGGCGGCGGCGTCGCCCGATAAAGACAAGATATGGAGGCTCCGTCAGAGTACGAGTACGAGTCGTTGTTGGTTGGGGTAATAGTAAAATTTCCCCCCAGATAAAACCGAAAGAGAACTTACTTAAGTTTGACGATCGAAAAACCGCGCCGTTTACGATAATGCAACGGTTTGTAAGCGCTCGATGCGCCCGCGGATGGATCTTGAAAGAGTTGTTAGAACTCGACGTCTTTACGGGCGGGGCATATTCGAGCCGGGTATGAGCGATATATTCTTGTAATGGGCCCTTACTGAGGATGAAGAAGAGGTTAGGGCTGATTTTATGAGGTCGACAGAGCGCGCGATGACAATCGTATAACGGCAATAACAAGCGAATAAACGACATCCTTAAACTCTGCTTACCTTTACGTACCTACTTACTTCGTGTACTGCTGTTTTATCCACTCTACAAAATATTAAAAGATCTCTAACGTTAAAACAAGGAAAAAACTATTTCTGGACAAATATAAAGTCTTCAATAATTAAACCTCATAATGGTCAATCTGAGGGGGGGTAAAGCAGAAATTAGAACTGAATTAAGGAATCGCCCAAACAGTTCACCCAGCCGCAGCTTAGGTTGATATACTCCCCAATAGATATAACCGGAACACATCATAGCGGCCAAACACATTTTTCCCGGTGCAGGATGATTTCTCTGCTCACCAAATCTGAATTCATCTGATTAAAAAAAATCATTAACTAAACTTCAGGATTTTTACGATTTTTTCGCATCAAGTTTCCCTCAACTCCAACAGTTTATATGAATCTGTTCCCACGTTTTCGTACAGTCATTTTACAGTTTCATAAAGTTTTCATTGAGCAAAGTTAAACTTTGCAGAGATTTCATTAAGTTACTTGCATGCTTCTTAAAAATTTTGTCAAGGTTTCCTCGACAGTCAAGAACTTACGCCATTGGAATTCAAAGATTCATAATAATGATCACATCTCATACGATTTTTATTTAAATGTCTAATAGTTCTAAACTTTTCAAATTGTCTTCTAGTTTCCTCAAGTTCCCCTCAACAGCAGCAGCTTATCCATCTGTTCCCAGGGTTTTCATTAATTTAACTCACGTTTCATCAGATTTTCATTGAGCCATTTTAAACATTTGACATATTTTATTAATGTTTATTGAAATTCTTGTGAAGTTTCTTCAAGTTTTCGTCGATTAAAACAAGTTATAAACCTGTAACCACGATTTTCACTAATAAAATTTCAAGAGTTTCGGAGATTCATTAAAATATCTTCAGGTTTATTAACCGTTTTTCTGGTTCCTCGAATTTTCTCTCAACTTCGAGCAGGTATCGATACCTGCAAAAAATTCTGATTGCACAGATCTAAAGAATGGAATTAGTTTTATCGTTACAGGATCGCAAAAAAATTCGGTAGGCCACACAACTTGTTCTAATGATCGCCCTGTGGATTTTTTTAAAATTTAGATTCTTTGCCTAAGCATATCCAGCCATAGTTGAAATTTCGAAAAATATTCAGGATATATCATTTGAAAAAAAAATGTTTTGGCTCTCAATAAATTTTTGCGCAACCTGGTAGTAATGAAATTACTTTTATTGTTTAGATCTTGGTGCATAAAGCATATTCATCTTTATACTAAATCTCTAGTTTAGCAGTCTGACTCAGAAAATTTGGGACATTGTGTATATGTATTTTTTGTTACTTTTTTTAAGGCTTTTCTTCGTAGCTTTTTTAATCTTTAATGTTTCACAAATTTGTTGAGGTTGAATTTCATACTTAATTGAATAAACCGTTTCTAGAATCGACACTGGGCAATAGTTCTTCTACTAAGTTCGGATTGTCAGGTCCCCTCTTATCACTCCAAACTTTTTGCAATGCTTCACTGACCGTTAATTTCCCAAATCGAATTTCTGCTTCAAAACTTTTCGTCTGTTGCAGTTTTTTTCGTATCCGTAGATATATAAAAAAATCGATAATTGATTTTTCCGCCATCGGACTTTAATCCGCATTCAATTGTTTTTGGTTATGGTATCTGAATATGCCAGAACAAATGCTACAAAGTACGTTCCTTTTTATAGAAACTTAATGCCATAACCAGCAAAGTTTCGAAAATCGGAGACTCTCGCATCAAAAAATACCTAATTTATCATCAGTGTCCTTTTAATTTGAAGAGATTAAGGCATTATTTCCTGGTAAGGGCAAAAATCTATCTTAGGGGTTAATTTAGTGGTGTGGGGATGGGGGCTGTATGGTATGTGTTCAACGAACCTCCAAAGCGTGAATTTCGCCGCGATTATGTCATTCATTCCGGGGCGACAAAAACAGGAAAAAAGGGCGTAATGTGCACACAATGAATGTGGTGCTGTGTGTAAGGGATGCATTGCTCGCACAAAAACAATATTTATCCAGACACGTTTCCAGGGTAGGCGCGAGATAAACATCCCGAGGGCCATATTTTAAATTCGCGCGGCCACGTCCTGGTGCCTTTTTGCGACGTTTTAAATACGAAAAACAACTGTGTTGGTGCAAGTGATAGTCGACTGTTTCAGGCATTTTGCAGGGAATGGGAAATCCTTCGGGAGGCTAAAAAATGTCCCGTTCAAAAGGGGACAAAAAGCGCATAGATCGTGTCGGTCCCCGGAAAGATAAGAAAAGGCCAGCGTGGAGAAATTGTTCAATTTGTAACCGGGAATTCTAATTTTTGTCGGCACAGATATTCCAGGGACTTTACGACCGGGCCCTTGAGGGAATCCCGCCGCTTGATACGTCTCTTGCCAGTCATTGTTTGGGAATTTATTCCCGGAATGGACACGCTCTGACGACTGCAAATTAAATTCCCTTTTTCCTCCGAGAAGACGTTAACCAGCGAAGCTCAATGAGTACACCTAAAGAGTAATTGAATCTGCAACATCCTCCTCGATCGATTGTGTTCCAAAGTTTTCGGGGCCGCGGGAGACGAACTACGGAATCCCCGAGGGACCCACGAAATTCCGGTTCCGTTATGCAGATTCGCTGTTTTGCGCGGATTTATCCCGAGCTTTTAATTCCACATTCTCGGAAAATTAGTTGGACAGACGCAATCATCTTAGTCCCCGACGCAATTACCCATAGCGTTGCCCCTAGGGGCTTTCAATTATTAGCCCGATAAATCAGTTTTTATTGAATCCGGCCCGGCGGGATCAGGATGACGTTTTCCTTATTGTCACGCCCTGCAAATGGAGCTTAATTGCCTTTGCATCTAAATCGAGGACGAAGGGCTCTCGAGTAGCCCACAATCCTGATGACTTTACAATTGTCACTATGGGGGCCGTAGATGATACTTCAAATATGATATTAGGAAATTTAGAGGGCGATGAGGGGGCTGCGAAAAGAAAAAAGGTTTTAATTTTGCCTAGCAGGTGTCGCATTCATTTTTTGAATTCCTAACCCGTAAAAAATTTTTTGAAAAAATTTGCCGATAATGAGCGGTAAGCCGATGAGTATATTGCAGATACGAGTAAGGAAATAGTAAAGAGTTTTGGTCAATTTAGGTTGATATTATAGGGATTATAGAAGACGTTACACAGGAGACACGTCAAATTTGACATTTCTTATGCTGGAGCAAGTAAACTGCATTTCATTTTTTGTATTGAGCTTTTCAACGATATGTACTAAACAAACTTAGCTCCGCCCCAGAAATTGAAAAACAAATTCCTCCTTCTCATAAAGAGTTCCGACGTTTCTGAATAGTAAGTAGGATTCCCTACAAGCGTCCGTCCTAAAGATGATGCAAAAACACGGTATTTTAAACTTCTTTTGAAATTGAGGACTGAAAGCGTACACAGAAAAGAATTATGAAATTAGTTTGCGTTGTCAACACCGTCTCAGACTAGAAATCCAGAACCTCCATTTAATTCGATAAGCTTCAACACTTCTCCTTAACCACCGGAAGATACTTCACATTAGCGGCTCCATCTACTAGGATTTCTTTAAGCCCATCCTTTAATTGCATCTAATACCAAAAACGAAACATATGCACTTTTCAAATTGATGAAATCAGCACACTCGTTGGCTTTTAGGGAAATGTGACATACGAAAACTTCCCTTAGGAGTTGTAAATGGATGAAACGGTAGATCTCTATTCGACCTTCCACCCCGTCTTCCTTGATTAAATTTCTTCGGGGGTAATTTTGCGAGGTCCAGCAGTTACGGCTTTTTTGTTCGTTGTCGGGACCAGAAAGGCCGTCTTTTTGGATCTCGCTAAAAATATCGCAAATTGTAATTGTTTTAAAAGAAATGTTCGACTGTCTTGAAATACTGAACTGAACTGATTTTTAACCGGTTATGGAATTGTGATGTACTAGTTGAACCAGTACACATGTATTACATTTTTACCGTCGTGTTTATGACTGGTTTTGTTGGCTTTCAAATGAAACAAATTACTATTTCTGCAAACGATTTTTAATGAAAATAGCCCGCTATTCAATCACCATAGAAAACCAACTTAAACGTAATATTTGCAAAGGGTCGTTTACGCTTAATTTGAATAAACTGTCCGGCACTCGCGACTAGGCAACCCAACGCACACCTCCCCCTGCAGTTGGCGAAACGGGGTGCCAATTAAAACTGACAAGGCCATTCTCCACAATTGTTACCTTTTAGTCGGAATTACCGGAAACTGTTAATTACCGGCACTTCGTCCGGAAATCTTCGTGTCCCATGCATTTAAATGTCGCCGATTTTGAGCAGTAAAAACCGAGTTCGACTGCACTCCTGACAGCAGCCGCTCGTTTGAATTCGTTCCAGTTTTAATGCCTCCGGAGGATCCAAACGGGCAACTTATTTAATTAGTCTGATTTAACTAAGTCCGGGAACAAGGGTAGTTAACCGGTCAAACCTTGCACTCGACTTTTTTAACCAAATCCTCCCCTGCTTTATTATTATTGTAGACCCAGGGAATTCAGACAGACAAATTCCGCCCCGGAATAAAACTGATCTTTCTCCTTCCTCGCTCAAGTGTAGTTATCTGAGTGGGGCTCATTAACATGTAAAGCTACAGGATTAAGCCCGAGTTTAAACGCCAGACAGTCCGGGAGATACGGTTTCGCGGGGCGAAATTAGTGTTTTGGGTGCAACTTAAGCACTACCGCCGAACTTGTCTCGGAAACGTATTCGAGATAGTGATTAAGCGATCAATTGGGGCCCGTTCGAGTGAGAGATTTTACTGGATGCATCAACCGAAATAAAAGCGAGTCTCGTCTGCCTTGAGGGGCCTTCGGGCGATTTTGCTGTGGCGACGCCTCTTGGGCCCCTTGGGGCAGATGTCGTAGCCCACCGGAACGCAGTTCTTCACCACCAACGTTGCCATATTTCTACGGTTGGTCAGGGTCTTGGTGACGTACATGGTGCTCGTCTCGTAAGTGCGACGCCTTTGATAATCAGGCAAAATGCTCTCCAACTGATCCAGACGATCCTCTATTAACAACTCTTTGATTTTCTGAGAGGTTATCCCGGGGGTCGAACCATAGGCCCTGCCTGATGATGGGTCTTCTTCTCTTGTCGGTTCACTGGGCTCTAGGAGAACACGCACAATGATTTTGTGATACCAGGTGACCAAAGAAATTGTGTCAGCTATATCTCGGAAATCGTTAGTCGAAGAATATATAAAAAAAAGCGTACAATCCTATATATCTATTATTTGAAGAGCTACACGTATGCAATGCTGGAACTAACCAGTTTAAGGTTCCGAAAATTTCGTAGTCGAATTTTCCTAACGCCGGAGGCAATTTTTCGGAGATTCTACACTCATTCAAAAAGAACACCCTGTATGCCCTTTCAAAGAATTTTGACTAACTATTTCCGAAATACCGTACAGGATACAACATTCTCTATAAGCAGCTTACCGAGCCTGTCAAAGGACACTTTCAAGGTGAACCTGTCCTCAAAGTCCTCATCGTTTACTATGTTCACATCAGCAGATTCCACCCTCTTCTCAGCGTTACTTTTAAGAAAATTCTGCTTCGTTATCAATTTATCACTATTCTCGTTAGTTTGCTTGCAAAGCTTCTGCTTCTTACTGAACTTGACACACACTGGGTTCACGTACACGTACTTGGTCTTGACACTGAGCACTTTTGTGGTAATCACCGGAGAGGGCATGATATTTTGCATCTTGCTGATGTAATCTCCATTTGCCAGTTCCTTCAAGTTGTTAGGAAGAGGCACTTGGTCGATATAGGGCATGTTCATGCCAGTTAAAATATTAAGGTAGTTATTACCCGGGAGCTGATGGTAGAACCTGGCACAGTCTTCCAAATTGTTTTGGTGCTGGGCCACAGCACTGAGGCTCACAAAGAGGACGAAGAACAACAACATTCTCACTAACTCGACTTAATCGGAAGCATTCGTTTATAAACAATAAGCTGAATCGACCGAGAGAGCTTCAAGTTAATGTTCAACTTGTATGCAATAATTTTGTAGGGTAGTCGGCGTAAAATTCGCCACAGTGAAAGGCCATGGGCGGGTCCCCGCTCTTTTTGCCGCTCTTGCTTGATTTTGCATAAATGAGATGTGGGGCAAAGCCCGCCACTGACACGTTAGTGATACCGTTCAAAACGCACCGTGTTGAGGGTAATTAAGGATATTAAGAAGATTTAATTATGCTATCATTACGGAAGATGCATAAATCGTAAAAGGCAGGTCTTATTTAACTGCATCTGTAACTGCATTTGTAATATGCGTGCATACTTATAACACTAATAAAATCAGAAAGGCGTAGTGAACCCTTTCCGGGAGGCACCCTGTAAGTGCCCCCTCCATATCTGGAGTTATACTTATTACTGAGGTATTAACCCACATTTTACCTAATTATTGCCTATTCAAAATCGAAATTTTTATAGGGGAAAATAAATAGTGAAAGGAAAATCGGGGTGACCCGAATCCACTGGCTCGAATAGGCCACCGATCGTTGACGATAATAAAAATCTAATTGACCATATCAAACACAGTGAATTATTCAAATCCCTACAATTTTGAGTATTAATAACCCCATTAGACACATTCCAAGGAAAATATTACCTGCATCGGACAGGCCAAACCCATTAAGATACTGCCTTCCTATCGCTCTATAATTTACGCCCAATCACAGGAAATGCCTTAAATAATTAGACAAAATCTCATAAAAATCCCAGCAACCTTTATGGGCGCGCTTCAGTACCGTTCCAACCCTGTGCAGTACCATGTGGGCTCTTTATTGGACGATGATGGTTGTGATGCTAGGGGCACAAGCACACTTCTTGGAACCAACCAGAGTGAAAAGGGGAATATGGGGACCTGTGACTAGCACTGTGTTCAAGACAGTAGAGCAGACACATTACGTGCCTGCAAGCTGCGTTCACGTGTCCCCAAATTTACCCCAATGCAGGAGGGAGAAGCTCATGTACTACCCTAGTTTCGATGCTAATGCGTGAGTAAATATGATATTACAAATAAATATATCACTATAATCCCCACTGTAGGTTCAAACTGTTTAAAATTGGAAATCAGTTATTTCCTACTACAACTGCTTCTGCAGAAATCAACTCAACTACAATAATCGCCAAAAGGTAATGGCAATTTTCTTGACACTATGGCACAGGTATATTTTGTGAATGCTTTAAGGGCGGACAACAACCCCCAAACAACCCAAGGCTGGGGCGAATTCCTGGGATTCTACAGGCCCACAATCACAGTAACTGAACTGAAAATACACCCCACTACCGTTCTGGACTCGCGCATTATGGTCACCTACGATATAAGAGGTAACGATCTCGTTAAAACTCTTAAGGGTGTTTGAAATTTTTCCTAAGATTGCAAGCCTCGAGAGCTACCCTCCAATCTCCCCCAATGTACGGAAGAAAAGGAGCCTATGGAGATAGTACCCACATCCACTGTGAGCTTTATTAAGCCCACAATAGCCCCTTTGGGGAGGACTCAAATGAAACATGAGCTATATGGGGCTGAGTTGCTGGAAGAACATGAGCCCTTCAGAGGAGCCACTCAGGGTGTTTAAGGGTGTATTTATGGAGCTCTAAGGCTTTTGCATGTAAAATTCTATGTGTAATTGGGAATAATAAAGAATTTTTTTACTATTATTTGGGTAAATTTTATACGATAATCTTCGGGTAGCCGAAATTGGCAGAAAACATAAATCTAAGTTGATTTTATTGTTAGTTTAAATTGGGCTTAAAAACGTGTTTAGAAACACAAATTAAAGAACATTCAAAAACACAGTTAATAATACAAAACCGAAATAAAGATGTCGCTAGACTAGAATAGAGTTTTTCTTTTCAGATTTTCTAAACTTCGCTTGTAAACTAATAGAAAGCAGCACCAGCAGTACTCTAGTAGAGTTGTTGGTGCAGTGAGAACCATTTGTCTGTCCTTTGTCAGTGACGACAGATTTGTCAATGAAAGAAAAACTCTGCGGTGATATGTCAAATCTATTTTTAACTCAGGAGTTTTTCGAAGGTTTTCTCGCCGAAAATCCGTGAGAACAGCCTCAAATATCCATTTTAATCTCCAAGGTCCATCAATGAAGATAACTCCTAATCAGTACAAAACCAAATGACTCAACTGTGCCAATTATAGTGCGGTAAAATCGACATAAAGACCCGAGCCTCCCGCCCGTCGATTGCAGCAATTCCAATAGAAAGTGATTCCCTTGAGTAAGCCCGAGCGAGAATTTCATTTATTCGATGATTAATACTCTATTTGTGTACGTTTTATTATTATCCGTCTAATTTACATTCGCCGCAGAATTAATTCGCGGCCCTGGCTCAACTTACAAGCCGGCTGCCTGTCCTCGGTAGTTAACTTGGATAAAATTGTCTTCCCCCTTAAACCGTTGTTATCTATAAATTAATAAATGATCTCATGTTTGAAGTAAATAAATATAGTAATTGAAGTTTTGTTGAGTGACTGATAGAGTAGTGATGCTAAAGAGATGAAGAAACAATTCTTTCGAGTGAAGCAGCTTGCCGACCAGACTTTTCTCAAGTAAGTTCAAGGTGCCTTGCCCAAAGAGGTTTTTTCTTACAGGTGTAATTTAAAATAAATTAGATATAGCTCACTTTCAAGGCATATCAGATAAGATTAATATTACAATCCATACAATATTGAATTTAAAAAATACCTTCCCAAACCCTCACTTAAAGGTCAAAATCATCAATTCAAAGCCAAATAAATTCCATGGATTAGCAGCAAAGCAATCTTGGAATGCAAAATTTATCAATAAAAAATTGTTTTTTATGTATACAATTTAAAGTTGAAAGTTAATTATGCCTGTTTGCTGTAGAGGTTTAAAACAACTTTGGATTTCTTTAAAATTATGTCTCAAACATGCTTTTATTTCTGTAGTGTCAAGACAGAAGTTTGATATATCCTTTGAAACAATGTTCACTCAAAAAAGCTCATTTATACATACCAAATTAAAGTTATGGTGAAGTTGAAAATGGCTAAACTAATACCTAAAATCTACCTCCATTTGACAGTATTTATATTGATTTAGTACAAATACTACTTTATCTAATTAAAGGTAGAAAAGACTTCAAGTTTCTGAAAATTCACCCTTAAAATGAATGTACTATATTAATGACCAAAAAAGACCCCCATTTTGACAGTTTTGATACAAGATTAAAGCTTATAGCAGAACTCTTATAATCTCTTTTGTTACAACCATCAACTTTGAATCCTCTATCTCTTAATTATGAAAGGGCCGAAAAGAGTGAAATCCTAAATCATGAAGAACTCCAGGAAGCAGAAAGTAAAATCGAAGCTTTACGCTCCGCCCTGGTTGCCATAAACAAAAAGCTTTGCCCCAACGGCCCCATTGGAGAGAATGGAGATCCAGAAAAGCGACTGGTACAGTTCATTTAGGTCAACAATATTCCATCAAATTTCTTTATATCACTTCAGAAAAAATGCTTGGAATACCAACTGGGAGCAATCCTCCTAGAGGAATCCCGGGGCGATTCCAACACCCTCTTCCATAAGGTGCTCAAAGAGTCTGGGGATGCTCAGTCTCAACTGGCAAGGGAGTATGCGGCGCATGAAGGCAAAGTAGAGGAGCTTGTCTATTGGCCCTTGCAGAAGGTGATTGATAATGAGCTGCCCAGCATTGCCAAACAAAAGCACAACTTAAAAAAATATATCCTGGATAAAGACTCAGCTAGTAGCAGATACAATGTGAGTTTCAGGTGGGTTGTCTTGTATCTTTAATGACTGGAAAATTGTTCCAGTCCACAAAAAAAGAAACAATCAAAGAGGACATGGAGGAAGCAGACACAAAAGTGGAACAAAGTCGAGATTCTCTGGCGCTGGAGATGTTCAATCTCCTAGCCCGCGAAAACGAACTAGCTTCTTATATTTTGCAGTTGTTGAAACTCCAGAGAGGCTACCATGAGAGTGCTTTGAAAAGTTTGGAAGAAATCATCCCTCAACTTGAGAAGAGAATTGGTAAGTTTCCTTAGAGACAGCAAAAAGTTTCTGACAAATGTGATATAGGTAATAGTAAAGTCAAAAGGGTATTTGGGATACCCTTGAAAGAGCACCTGAGGGTCACGGAGAAGCGACTGGCATATCCTTTAGAAGTGTGCATCACGGCCCTTGCGGCCTACGGCATGGAGGAGGAGGGCCTGTTCCGGATAGCGGGCAGTTTGTCAAAAGTGAAACGGCTCAAAGCGGCCATTGACAGCGGCTGCTTCAGCGTCCTGATTCCCGAGTATCGGGATATGCATGTACTTGCCAGTACTTTAAAGATGTATTTAAGAGAATTGCCGGAACCGCTCCTAACCTTTAATTTACACAAAGAATGGATGCACTCTATGCAATATCCTGAGAACCGGAGAGTGGAAGTAGTGAAACATTTGTTACACAAGTATGTTTTGTTGGATTTCAATGCAGATTCTCAGAATAATTTTCTGCTTTTTTATTTAAGGTTACCAGAAGAAAACCGCGACAATTTAGCTTATTTAATCCAGTTCCTGAAGCGCCTATCAGACCACACCAAGAACAAAATGTCTTCGTCCAATATCGCGATCGTTATCGCACCCAATTTGCTCTGGGATCAGACCGGTGAGATCAACGTGAATATGGGAGACTGTGTGACCGTAAACATGCTAGTCGAGCTGTTCATCAAGGAGGCGCATAATTTCTTTCCTGAGGATGTGTCCCGATTGGCACAAATCACCATCAGCAGCCTCGTACCTGATGAGGAGACGTCCAGCCGCAACGGTGGCAGGTCGACCATTGAACACGTAGATGCCACCAGCATGGAGAGTCTGTCAGACAGTCCTCGTCCCAACACGAGGAAAAAGAAGCCGGCAGCTCCGGTTCCACCTAGCGTTCCCATTTCCAATCACTTGAAGCCCCAAGAAGACTTGAGTCAGGAGAAGCTGATGGCTTTAAGCTATCCGGTAGGCAGCTTGAACCGACCTCCAAAAACTGGCAAAGTCAAAAGTACCGTGGGAGTCAATACTGACGAGAATGACTTGAGCCTGTCGAGGAGACGAAGCCTGACAAAGGACGACATCGTTCCGTTATCTGGTGGTCTATCTGCCGATGCCAAAGTGGTCACTTCGGCGGTGACCAGCGTGTCCAAAGCGCAGCCTGTGATACGGCCAGTGCTCCAAACGGCGGAGGATAAAAGCTTCAGGACGACGGCCACACATCACGTGGGCCCCGATTCTAGTCAGAGACCTGTCGCTGCACCCCGGCAGTCCCTTATGACCGATGAAAAGTTACGAAATTCATCGCCAAGGTGCGCCGATGCCATGAATAAATCGCTAAATGCGGTGGATTTCGGGGATATCCAGATGAGGCGAGCGGAAGTTGTGGTGGAGCAGAGACCGACTAAGCCGGAAATTCCCGCCAGGCCGGCAAGTTTGGCACCCGCCAAACGGTAAGAATTTTAATGGTTCACTTTGAGAAAGAAAAGAATTTTTTACCACCTCATCAAGCAATAAATACGGTTTAAAATCTTACAAAATCAGCTCATATTCCTTAAAATGATTAAGCTGTCGACTTAACATCACTAACCGAAACTAACTAGCTCTGCTCCTTTTTAATCTGCCTCTGTAAAGCCGTCTTTGTAACCAAACTAATCCTCGTGTAGGTCCTCACTGGACTTAGATCCAAGCTCGCTGCATCGGACGCAGTGTTCAGTGTATAACGTTGCCAACAAACAACAACCAAATATTGTAAACGTCCAGAATCGGAGCGAGAAAATTCAGCTGGGACACGACGTGATGATGGCCGAGAAAGAAAAGTTCTTGGGTGAGTGCGTTGTGGTTGTGGGCTCTTCCTTATCTTTTCCCCTCTACCAAAACTCTTCTATTTTTCTTTGGTATTAATTTGATGTTCTTAGGACATTCCCCGATGCACCGTTTGAGCCTGGAAAGCAAGTTCATCGACGCGAACTCCAGCAAAGAGGAGGCGCAGCCTTCGATCGAGGAGGACAATAGGCCAGCGATCCCGCCGAAGACCCTGAGCTTGACCAAATCTAACGAGAAGCTGGATAAAGTTCCGGAAAATGACTGTGTCAAGTCGAAAAGCTCGGAGAAAATGAACGAAGAAGTGAACAACTCGAGGAGCAGTATGCGCAGAGCCAATTCAACGCACTCGAGGACAAGATCGGACGGAAATATCAGGGAGCTAAGCCAGCGAGAACTTAGGACACCGCCCTCTCCGCGCAGTTTGAGCAAGCCCACCGTTCCTCCCCCGCCGCCTCCCGTGAAGAAATTAGAGCCCGACGTGCCTCCCGTGAAGAAATTAGAGCCCGATGTACCTCTCCCCGAGAAGAAATCGGAGCCCGAGAGCACGGATTTTTAAGCCTTTAAATTGTGATCCTAACCTAGTGAGAGCCTTTTTGGGTGTTGTCTATATACATGTTGTTTAAAAGGTTTGCGCACAAATTTTATTAAAAAAAGAGTGTGACTATTGTTGTTGACTAGTGGAAATATTTGCATTTTTCATGTATTAAAAGCGCATTTGACGATGTTCCTCGTAATGGAAAACATAATTTTTTTAATTTAACCAAAACCAAAATGTGTTTAGTTCTTAGCTGTAAGTCTACCGCCTTTGCTTTGTTATTTAATACGTTTTAAGCCAGTGAAACGGCAAGTATAAACAATAAATGTTTATTAAGCTCTTAATTAGTTTACTTAAATCAAATCTATTCCTTATTGGTCTTAACTTCCTCAGTTGCAGGTAATGCTTTACGGAACTTGGGGAATTGCTCCCAAGGTGCTGAAAGTTCAAACTTCCTGAACTCTTGTGCCAACTCCAAAGGTTCGACCACCACGCGCTTCTTTTCATCATCATACCTTACCTAGGATGACAATCTTAAACCCACCAAAACCTCTTTCAAGTCACTGCCTACCTCTACATATCCACTCAATGGGAAATCTTTCCTAAATGGATGCCCTTCAAAGCCATAATCTGTCAAAATCCTTCTCAAATCTGGGTGATTGGCAAAGAATACACCATACATATCCCAAATTTCCCTTTCATACCAATTGGCTGCTTTAAAAATACTGTAGCAGGACTCAATAGGAGTGAGCTCATCTGTGTAAGTTTTAACCCTTATTCTCGAATTAAAACGCAAGGAAAGAATATTGTAGATTATCTGTTAGAAATTGAGATTAATTTGTTGCATCATAAATCTATAGTCAAGAATAACCTCAAATCGATAGGGCCTTGAAGGGACATCCATGCCAGCAATATCGGTTAAATTGACAAACTGGCAGTTTTGGTGGTCTTTTAAAAACTGCAGCACTGGTAAAACCCCTTCAGGGGAGATGAGAATCTCCAATTCTTCCCCTGCAGTGACTTGTACTTTCTCTACAAACTTGGGTAAGCACTCAGCCACATATTTGCCAAAATCCTTGAGTTGTGAGTAGTGTAATGCCTGAGGTTTACGAACAGTGGCTAAAATATCTGTGATAGAAACTATATCCTGGGCTATTCACATACCTACGTCTTGACTCTTGTTGGGGGGTTGTGGATGAGGCTTCAGTGCTCTGGAGGCGCGTCCAAGTGCTTGAAACTAACACAGCCAAACTAAGAGGTCAGTAATGAGAAAGAGGGTTGGATTACCTAAATTTTTGTTTGTGGGGCTTCGCCCGGACCGAACAATTTGCCTCAGAATTGATGCCATGGTGGGTAACACTCACTATTCACAGTTTATAGTTACCTAATCGCGTTTATTTTGTTGAAATTCAACAAAATTCTGAAAATGACACTGACGGACAATTTTTCAGGTTAGAAACTGATAAATAAATAGACGCGTATAGTCAGTTTAATAATATTATGTACTTCGAAGCAAATGTCTATCTTTGTCTTTTGTGTTTCGAGATGAGATAAATAGCAAAATAAAAACACATCCCAGTTACGTCAAGATGGACAAATAACAAATGATTTACAACGGTGGAGCGGCCATTCTAATAACGTCATAGTAGAAATTAAAATTAAAGTTGGTTTTATAAATGGTAAAAAATGATATTTCTATGTTATTTGTCCAATATTTATAAGTGTTTTATCATGGTTTTCACATAAAGTTAAGTTTTAGGAGGGTAATGTAAATAATTATCAAATTATCCTTTGCAAAGTCACTAGTCAATAACATGTCACTGTCACAATTTACCTCAAAGAGACGGCAACGTCGCTAAAGTGCGTCTTTCTACTTTCCTGCGATTTAGTTTCTTTCACTAGACGTTTTGTGTATATTAATCAAAAGTTCGAGTATTTCCCCCCCAAAAAGCGGTTTTCTGGTACTTTGCTCTGTTTTAGTTGCGGCCTTATGAGCAAATCTATCGGATCCTATGTCGAGGTAAAACTACGGAGCAATAACGTCCCCAAAAAGCCGGTCCAAAGAGCATCCAAAATGCCGTACTTGTCGGACCCCACTCTGGTACCACGTGTGCAAAAGGTAAACACCAAACAATAACCATTGGGGTTGCTAAAGCGTCCATAAGGTCCCCCACTCATTTTAAACCTATTTGCTTATGTAGTACCTTGAAAACAACATTGAGAAGACCTATGTGGATATCGAGCAAATGGCAGATGAGCTGCAGAAAAAGTATAAGGAATATGCGAAGAGGAAACTTAGTCCTTTCAGGGCTTCGGTAAAGAAAGCCTACTCGATAGTGCTTCAGAGCTATGGGCTTGAAGATAAAGACAGTTCAGATGATCTTGTGAGTGATGATAGTGATCTGGAGAGTGATGATGATAAATTTGTAAGTATAAAGTGAAGTGAGTTGAGACATTAATTGTACTAAAAAATGTTAAAATTGTTTTCAATTTGATTATCTACTTTTATGAGATAATATTGGATATGTTCCTTAGGTAAAGTAAAAATGTTTAAAGAAGGCAAGAGTCAGACTGCTCTATGAGTTTTGGATATTGAGATTCAAATATTGGAAATTCAAATTTGAAAATGATACTTTTCAATACTATGTTATACTATTTTATTGAATATAATATCCAAAACAGTGTAACTGAAATCAGTATGTTTCATTCCTTTAATGATATATGTTAGTGACATTTTTTTAGTCACTAATAGGCTGATGTGTGTTACATTTGACAACCTTACAACAATTTCCCCTCTTTTTTCTCTTTACATTATTCATCAACCTTAGTACATGTAATCAAAAATCAGGGACTTTGCAGGATGACAGCGTCATGAGTAACACAATAACTGACATTTACCAAAGGCAAGCCCAGGTGAAACCCAAAGCCATGGACAACAGCGAGCTAATAGATATAAGCAGTGAAGACTCTGAAGAGGAAGCTGCTTACAAAAAGAGCAATGGTACTCCAGCTCCTTCCACTTCAACCCAACCTCGAGGAGTCATTGTCCAGCAAAACTACTCAAACAATAAACCAGATCCTCTTTGTGGTGACAGAGGCAGAAAGCGTAAATTCGGAGAAGCAACTTTGTTGCCCATCAGAAACCCTGCAGGTCCAAACAGGAAGAAACCAAAAACAGGAAAAGAGCAGCCACAAGCCAGCAGAGCCACTTTTGATGATGTGGGAGGCATGGATAAGACTTTGGAGGATGTGTGCAAGTTGCTGCTGCACATACGCCATCCAGAGTTATATAGGAAGTTGAGGATTTCACCCCCTAGAGGATTTTTGCTGCATGGCCCTCCAGGATGTGGAAAAACCTTGCTGGCCATAGCTATTGCAGGAGTAAGTTTTCATATTTTTGAACTTCTTTGGCTTTGAATTGTAATTATTGTGCAAATTAGGAATTGGGGGTGCCAATGATTAAAGTGGCTGCCCCAGAGTTGGTGGCAGGAGTGTCAGGAGAGAGTGAAGAGCGCATTAGGGAGCTATTTGAAAAGGCTTGCAATGCTGCTCCTTGTGTTCTTTTTATCGACGAAATTGACGCAATTACTCCCAACAGGCAGAATGCCCAGAAGGAGATGGAGAGACGCATAGTGGCGCAGCTTTTGAGTTGTTTAGATGGTAATTATGCACCTCATTTGATTATATTTGGTGTTTAACGTTGATTTTCAGATTTAAATTCATCAGAAAACGGAGAACAAGTCCTCGTAATTGGGGCTACAAATAGACCGGATGCGATCGATCCTGCCTTGAGACGAGCAGGGCGCTTTGACCGGGAGATTTGCCTCGGAATCCCGGACGTCAAGGCCCGACAGCAAATCTTAAAAGTCCAAACCGCCAGTTTAACTCTCTCTCCCGATTTCGATTACGAGAAAATTGCTAAATACACGCCAGGCTATGTAGGAGCAGATCTTCTATCTCTCACTAGAGAAGCAGCCATGGTAGCTGTAAACAGAGTATTTAATTCGATTAAGGAACAGCGCAGAATGGACCAAGCAATGGCTTTAAGGAAATCTGCAGAGGAAGCCAGAAAGGCCACTGAACTTGCCAGAAAGAGGGCGATGAAACTGGGTAAAAAACAGCCGGAAGATGATGCCAAGGCTGTAAATTCAATCTCCCTTAAAGATGATGAGATTGTGGTTGATGATGACGTGCCTAAAGAGCCAGCCTCTGCGGAGCCTGTAGTAGTGGTTGATGATACTGAAGAACCAGTTAAAGATGCAGAAGAAAAGCTCCTGGAAGATGATGAAACAACCAACAAAGAGTCGGTTAAAACCCCTCTGCAAGAAGAGGCAGAAGAAATAATTGTAGAAGAAGAGTCTCTTCCCCCACTGGAAGACTTCCAGCTTCCAAAGCCCAAATCAACACTTGAGGAATTGCTTGGATGGCTGCATGACGTTTCTCCAGTAAACGAGCAACATTTACAGGGACTTTGTATCACCATGGAAGACTTTGCTACCGCTCTTAAGAAAGTGCAGCCTTCTGCTAAACGAGAAGGTTTTGCCACAGTCCCAGATACCACTTGGGAAGATGTAGGGTCTTTGAAAGACGTGCGCGAGGAACTGCAAATGGCCATTTTGGGTCCAGTGAGACATTCCAAGGAGTTTGAAGCGCTGGGACTCAGTGTACCGGCGGGGGTACTGTTGTGCGGACCTCCTGGCTGCGGCAAGACGCTGCTAGCCAAAGCAGTGGCCAATGAGGCCGGAATTAATTTTATCAGTGTCAAAGGACCGGAGTTACTGAATATGGTGGGAATTTATCAGTTAGTTTTGTTATATTTTTTCAGTGTTAATTTTTTTTTTAGTACGTAGGCGAGAGCGAAAGGGCCGTCAGAGTGTGCTTCGAACGAGCTAGAAACTCCACACCTTGCGTCATATTTTTCGATGAATTAGACGCTTTGTGCCCTAAAAGGTCTGACTCTAGAGAGGGAGGACCGACAATGCGTCTGGTCAATCAGATGTTGACTGAAATGGATGGAGTAGAGGGTCGCAAAGGAGTTTTTCTATTAGCCGCCAGTAATCGTCCCGATATAATTGATCCTGCGGTTCTTAGACCTGGACGTTTGGACAAAATTTTGTACGTAGGATTACCCTCCAGGGAGGATAAAGTGGACATTTTGAGGGCAATTACCAAGGTACAGTATTTACGAGCTGAATTGTACACGGTGTCATGTACATACTTTAAAAGGCAATTCCTTAGATTGAAATTAGAAAAAGTTCGTGGTTTTAGCTACATTGTTAAACTTTTACACTCAAAGGTTATTTTTGTTTTAAATAGTGTTGTATAATTTACTAGAAAAAAGCACAGACATTATTGAAAATGTGGGGAGGGATCTACCTCCCTTTGAACTCTTTTTCCGGATTTGTGTTCATAAGAACTTGTCCTTATTTTGATCTAATCGCCTTTGAATTACTTGCTATTACCAGATACCCTGTATAGTGATACTCAATATTGAATTTTAGAACGGCACCGTGCCAAAATTGGACGAAGACGTTGATCTGGTCAGTATCGGCACTGCCGAGCAAATTAAAGGGTACACGGGGGCGGATTTGGCGGCTTTAGTGAGGGAAGCCTCAGTGTTAGCCCTGAAGGAATTTATGATGACCGGAGATTCGTCCAAGTCGTTGGCAGTGTCCAGCCGACATTTTATTGCTGCCGCGGGGAAAATCAGGCCGTCGGTGCCGGAGAAAGTTCGTTTAATCAACACCATATAATTATTGTTTATTAATATACGGAATGTTGATTTGTAGGATCAAAAGCACTACGAGAAATTGAGGCGTCTCTACACGGCCGTGCCGGAGCAAGCCGAAATCGAGGAAATGGAGTATTCTTAAGTTAGGTTTTTTAGTACCTTCATACCTTAAATTTTATGTTTCTTATAAACGAGCAAGCAGTTGCAGAAGTGCTCCCTTTATTTGCGTAATTTTTACGTTTAGGGAGATTTAAATTATGCCTGCTCTTCAAGTGAGTCGTTTGTAAAAAATCGAAATAAATTTCGTATCTGTCAGAAAATATAGTTGAATAGAAGATTTATTTACTATGAGAATAGTTTAATTTTGGAATTTTTAACGTTTGTGCAAAAGAAAGCCCATAAATACGAAGTAAAGCAAATGCAAATTCCATTTGCCTGCAAACTGTCATTTTGTAATGTTTACTTCATGTTCATTGTACCTGTTTAAACGCTAAAAATTCCAAACTTAAAAAATTTAATCTTATTTACCTTTGCTGGTGACTTGGTACACGCTGATAGCCAAATGAACACTATAGGATGGGCTATAGCGCTTCTCCTTCAGCACAGCACAGCACATTGTCCTATGAACATAAATAAAAATTTTCTGTTTCAGATTTATTATTTTGCAAATTACTTGAATTGCGCCTGCGCCATTTTCTTACTCAACTGTTCCCCATTGGCAGAGTTCTTCCAGAGGCTTTATTTAGGAAAGGCAAAATTATGAACGTGTATTATTCTTTAATATAATTCTCATTCATAGCCAAATATGAGACATTCATCAAGAAATAATCGGCACCTTCATCGTTTCGTTACAAAGAGCCCAAATAAGAAATAAATGATGCCGTTGCAAAGCTTAATACAAGTTTCAAAATCAGCAGTCCACCGAAATTACCGCATTTTTCACTGTTCAATAGGTGAATTTATAACATAGGATATTGCTTCAATTTGTATCTTGTTATTTTCAAGAATAATTAGCAAAAATACTTCTAAAGTTTCGATTTTTGAAGAATGAAACGACGCTACAAAATGAACCGTCGAAATTTACTAAAACAAATGACTACACTTTTGAATTATGGTGGCGACCCGCCAGGGTAGTCTAAATTCCGCTACGTCCTAGAACCCAGACGCAGCTTTCAGATGGCAGCACATCAGAACATAGTATTCTTGCCTTGTTTCGCGCAGAAACTTATCCAAGATAAACAAGGAAAACGAATTCTATAGTGCAATACGTCAAACGATGTAAAGGAAGAACTTATTTTACGTTCTATCTCTATCACACTAGTACTCAAATAAAGACAGACAACGCGTGGTGACGACCAGGGCTGCGCCCCAATAGAAACTCCCTTCCCTTATCCTTATTTTTGTAAACTCAAAAATGGCGTTCTTTGTGTTGTGACGTCCTATTTTTAATTATTTTTCTAGCTTTAAAAATAGGTTTTAAATGTTTATTTTATCCCGAAATCCTCGAACAAACACATGGTTCCTAGCCGTGACATGACTGATACCGAAAATACTCGCCTGGACCCCGCAGAACAACATTATCCCAGCAAAGGGGCGCCCGCCCTGAAGGCGAAACCTCCCCACTCGCTGCAACTGCTAAGTAGCTTTAAATTAAATTTCAAGCGCAAGAACGGCTATAAGACTGTCTTATCCAAGAGCAATGAAGATATCTCAGTCCAAGGGGCAATCTTTCAAGGCCCAGTTCTCATTAGTCAAGAGGTGTCAGGGCACAGCCCTGCGGGGTCTCCTACCAGCGACACATGGTTCAATACGTGGCCGGAGAGGTGCGAAAAGGTGAAAAGCGCCGACTGTAGTCCAGAAAAGGGACCTAATAGCAATACTCATAATGGAAACAAACTAACTCTTAATGAAGCATTAAAGAACATATCATTAGCTTATAGCCCTGTTACCAGGAAGCTACACCTTGTGGAAGATCTTAGTAGTGTTAAAAATGAAGAATCTCAAAACAACGACAAAGATGTCAACTTTAGTGACAATAATATTTGTGGTGCAATCAATGGGAATAAGGTGAGTATTGCATGACATCACAGAGCAATGTTAAGACATCTAAAGCATCCCACTAGGAAAGCGAATTTAACCCCAAGCATCTTGGCCATAGAAGGATACAGGAAGGCTCATTTTCCAGCACTATTTCAACTCTAAGTGAACCTTCCACTTCTGGTAGTCTCATAGGAAGCGAGGACAGGTCACTGTCCAATTTTGGAGATGATGGCTGTGAAGAAAAGACTAGGAGGACCAGTTTTAGTCAATTTTTTACCAAGTAGGTTGATTTGGAAGCCTAATGAAAGTAAAATTGAACCACATATACAAATGAATACCTTGTAAGTGAGAACCTTTCAATTCTCCAAGGGTTTTGCTTTTAATATCTTTATCATTACTTAAACAATAACTAGGCTTTAAGATATTTCCTTAATGATAGTAACAAAAGGTTTAGAGTAAAAAATAATAAAATTCTAGAAATGTCTTTTCTTGGAAATCAAATAACACCAACGCTGATGGTGGCCTTTGGAAGCTCTTTGGTAAAACCCCTTCTCAGTGTGAGAAATCCCCTCTACATGCAGTTGCCAGTTCCTCGGCATTAATACAGCTTAAAAGGTATATTTATTATAAAATTAGTGTAAAAGTTTTTAACAGGCTATTTTATATCAAAAAGTTCTTATGAACATTGATTTAACATAAATTTTATTTCCATTTTTCCCTTCATCGCACAATAGAATTTTTGATATAATTAGTTCAAATTTGGAGTAAGGTTCATTGTTAACTAAGCTTTTGGCATAGAATCTTCTGCTAAAATGTTAACATAATGCATATGATGCTGATAGTTGCTTCCATAAGTATATTTTTTAAAAGCATCCTTTATAAATTAAGAACCATATATTGAAGTTCAGGTGACTTTCCCATGAAAATTACTTCAGTTCAAAGAACAGACAACTTTATCTGGGCAATAAACTTCATGGAAACCAAAAATCTAATCAATGTCGTGCATTTATTTCACCATGTTGATACTGCTTTCAGTAAAGTTATCTGGACTATTTTTTTGGCACTTACGAGCAAAGCTCTATATTCAGGCCTTCAACTCTGCCTGCAAAAACGTTTGAGGAAGAGCAAAAACATGCCCAAGAGTACAATGAAATTCTGGCAGCTGCCAAGAAACGAGAGGCAAAAAGTAGTGCTGCAAAAGAAAAACTCAAGAAGTTACAGCTACAGCAGGAGGAACAACAAGCAGCTGCAGCTCGACATTTCTCGCAATCAGTCATTCCTAACTGGAGCCAAATGTTTGTTTCCTTTACTGTTGTATTAACAACAAAATTAATGTCATTTCTTTAGGGAAAAGAGCAAAAAGACTCAAGAGCTGTGGTGGCAAGGGCTGCCCTCCAGTGTGAGAGGCAAAGTGTGGCACTTAGCCATTGGCAACGAACTGAACATAACGCCACAGTTGTATGATATTTGCGTAACGAGGGCACAAACTAGACTGAACAGTCCTGAGCCACCCCCTGAAGAAGAGTGCGAAAGCAACCAGGAAAGTAGCATGGATGTAATTGAGCTGGACATTTCTAGGACGTTTCCCAATTTGTGCATCTTCCAGCAAGGCGGGCCCTACTCTGAAGTGTTGCACTGGCTTTTAGCAGCCTATGTATGCTTCAGGTAAGTTTGTCCCACAATTTAACAGAGAAACCTCATAAAACCAATATATAACCTTATAGGCCGGACATTGGGTACGTCCAAGGTATGTCTTATATAGCGGCCATTTTGATCCTGAACATGGACGCTTGCGACGCCTTTATCTGCTTCGCAAACCTACTTAATCAACCCCTACATCAAGCCGCTTTCACCCTTAACCAGACTCAAATGAACGCCTACTACAGCGCCTATAATGAGGTTTTCAATAGCCAACTTCCCAAGCTGTATGGGCACTTTCAGAGCTCAGGATTAACTCCTGATTTGTATCTTCTTGATTGGATTTACACGGTGTTTGCCAAGGCTATGCCTCTAGATGTGGCTTGCAGGGTTTGGGATGTTTTCCTAAGGGATGGATATGAGTTTGTGTTCCGTACTGCATTAGGTATTTTACATCTGTATCAGGGGGTGTTAGGAAAAATGGATTTCCTACATGGGGCTCAATTCTTGACGAAATTACCTGAGGATATGTCATCGGAACAGTTGTTCAAGAGCATTCAGTGTGTGAGCACAACTTTGGGAAAGGTGACTTTTGGGCAGCGAGTCGACAGATGCGCCACTGAGCAGTTTAGGTAGTTGTAGGTTCAAAAACAAAGTTTCGGTACGTGAGGCAAGTACAAAGCGTCCGGGGCTACTGACAGCATTTGATTTCCGTCCGCAAAGAAGCCTCGATTATAGTAATGTTTGCGATCTGTTTCTAAAGTCTGAGTATTGAACCTATGGAATTGCGTCATCAATCACGATATCATCTCTAAATGGTAGCATCTCCTAAATAAGATTTACCTTTAATTATAAACTCGTTTTAGATTGTGTGTCCGCTTGGATTAATTTACATTCATGATAAAATTTAACTTGTTAGTGTGAACGGAGAACTTATGCTGCAACTTCGGAGTTCAACACTCAAACTTTAATTGTGATATTTACGTTGAATCTTATATTTTTATATTTTTAATTTATAAGCGAGGAACGCAGCCCCGTTAGGTGCAAGGAAGTTCGAAATTAGATTATTGCTTGCAACTGCTGCATTATTGATTTATAAAAAAATATTTTGAAAAACTGTTTTGCCTTTATCTAGCTTAAAATTCTTTCAGTAGACAGGAAACTGATGGGCCTGAAGTGTTGGTTTATAGTGTCCGACTTATTGTTAATGTCAAGGAATTATTATATTTTTAATTGAAAAGAACACATATATTGTATTTATTATACTTTGTTGTTTCATTACAAGAATCCCCAGCTCAATCTAATATTACATAACAAAGGATGAAGATAGCTACCTCAACTACTCTCTTTACTAATTTCTCCTAAAATGCCTACAATTTCGATCTCAACCCCACCCATTCAAGTATCAGTGGCGTGAAGTAAGTGATAACAACATCAGCCCCTGAAAATACACACCATAATTTACAGAAGGTAACACACAACACAAATGACTCACCTGCCCTCCTATAAGAGCCCATAATCTCCATTAATCCAGCCTTCAAATCAAAAATTCCCTTTTCTGCTGCATTACAAATCATGGAATATTCACCAGACACCTGATACACAAATACCGGATAATCAGAGTATTTGTCTTTGACTTGTTTGAGAACATCTATGTAGGCCATTATAGGTTTCACCATCAGGAAATCCGCCCCTGAAATAACCCCCAAGAACCCTCCGAATTCTTAGAAAGGTAAAAAAAACCCACCCTCCTCTACATCCCTAGCAGCAGCCCTCAAAGCAATCCCATCACTCCCAGGGGGCAATTGATAACACTTCCTATCCCCAAAAGCCGGTTTTGATTTAGCGGCGTCCCTAAAAGGGCCATAGAAGTTTGAAGCAAACTTGCATGAATATGACAACACTGAGGCAGTGTTCTGTAAGTTGTGCTCCATTAGAAGACTTTTGATTGCCCCTATACGCCCGTCCATCATGTCAGATGGGGCCACGATATGTGCACCTAAAATGATTTATGTTTATGACTGTCAATATTAAAAATTAAATAGCTCACCAGCTTTGACATAAGCAAGAGAAATTTCAGCAATTCTTTTAATGCTTTTGGCATTATCAATAATGCCTGCCTCAGATAAAATGCCACAGTGGCCATGGGAGCTATAAGGGCAAAGGCAAACATCACATGCAATAGTCAAAGAAGGAAACCATTTACACAGGTATGGCAAAGCTCGGATTACTGGATTTTTGGGGCTATCAGCTATTGTGGCATAATCATCCTAAAATTCCTTCTATGGAGCTACTTACTTTAAATTCAAAGTGAAAGATCATACTTTGGGCAGAGTCTCTATGACCCCAAAAACAAGGATTGAAGACAACCCCTTTTGAACCAGAGGTTCTAGGTGTTCTCGCAGTTTGTTGATTCCATAACGCGCGATTCCAGGCATGCTGGGAATGTATTGCACCTCGTTTTCAGCCTCACTGAACTAAAACTTTTAAGGTTGCTCTAGCAAATTGTCTAGTTACATACATGATAAATACTGGATACATCAAATTTTGAGGTGTGATTTGGGTTTTAAATGACTGCCAGTCCCGTAGGGTTTGAGAGACAATGCCGCTGTGCAGAATGTGTTTTTTTTGTACCATATTGCTGTAGGTTTCACTCATATTGGGGCCAAAGAGGTGTAGGAAAGATGAGGATGACTTGTATTTTTTGGATAAGATTATTGACAATTTTGTGTTCAATTAAGAAGATTTTGTGAGTACCAAAAACAGATCTTTTGATGTAGAGAGCAACGCAGTTTGTACTAAAATATTAATTAATTTTTAATAGATAATTATGAACAGGAAATTGGGTTACGAGGGACCATATGGCAGTGTCCGTGATTGGTCAAAATTGAAGTTGTGACCAATCACAAGTGTTCACCTTCCCCAAATGCCTGACGTCATTGAAAAAACTCATAACCCCGCATATGAGTGCCCCTTAACCTAATTCTCAAACAAATAAGAAAATTCCTAATTTGGGGGTATCAAAGTGTTCCGTCACCCCTTCTTGCCACGTTTGTACGTAAATCTTGGCTAAAATGAGCGACGACTTACAGAGAAAGCTTCAAAGTGAACTTACTAACTTCAAAACCGTCCAAAAAGGTTTTTAACATTAAACTATCAGTCCCAAAACACGACAAACAAAACAAATTTTTTAGAGCTCCAAAAGGCGATCTCTACAAGGCAGCAATTGGATGGGCAGCTCAACGAAAACGAGATAGTTAAAGAGGAGCTGAACCTGCTTCCCACTGATGGCAAAGTTTTCAAATCGGTGGGTCCTGTGCTGATTAAAACTGAGCTAGTGGAGGCAAAGCAAAATGTGAGCAAGCGAATAGATTATATTAGTAAGGAAGTGAAGAAGGTGGATGATCTTATTTCCTCCTTGGAGAAGAAGCAAGATGTGCACAGGGAGGCCCTACAGAAGCTGCAACATCAACTGCAGCAGGCACAGGTTAAAGCTGCCCTTCAGGCTTAAGTTGATTGTTTATTGAACCGTTTTATATGGTATGATGTAGGAGTAACTTATGTAATAAAGATCTTAAAATGAATATTTTAGAATCAAATAAAGCACACACTTGTTTTACTAACTTATTGCCTAAATTCAACTATACAAGTTCAATTTTTTGCCTGTTATATTACTGCAATAAATTCTCAAAAATATTGTTGATATCAATTACATATATTACTTGACAGATATAGAAATAATTCGAATCTCATCATAAGGTTTATCAGTTTTTGGATTCGTCCTCACATTACTGATATTCTGGATAACTTCCATGCCTTTGGTGACTCTCCCAAATATAGTGTGCTTGTTATCAAGCCATGGAGTAGGTGTTAGAGTGATGAAGAACTGGCTTCCATTGGTATTTGGCCCAGCATTAGCCATGGACACTGTATAAGGCCTATCATGCCTCAAGTGTGGCTTAATTTCATCCTCAAAGTCCCCTCCCCATATACTTTCTCCTCCAGTTCCATTGCCAGTGGGGTCCCCAGTTTGAATCATAAAACCTTTGATTACCCTAAAAACATTCTGTCAGAGCATATTGCCTCAATAATAAAAAAAACCACCTATGGAAAACATGTCCATTGTAGTAGCCATTTTTGCTGTGAATGCAAAAATTCTCCACAGTCTTGGGACAGTCTTTCATAAAAAGCTTAATATGAATGTCTCCAAATACTGTATGAAGAACCGCGTGCTCGTAAAGTCTTTGAATGGCCGGGTCTTCGGTGGCGGCCATAACATCCTCTTTTGAGGGTTTTTCATTGAAGATGTCTCTATCCTGTTCCCCAATTAGGTCATCAGGCTCACGTCTACTGAACAAATAAAAACGAGCCTTTTTATAGGCGGAGCACACTAAAGTGGGATCTGGTTGAATAGCTTCTAAAGTAGGGTTGTTGGAGGCTTCCATCTCTAATGTAACTGCAGCTTTAGATCTTTTAGAAGAACCTATAAAGCTCACCTTTCAAACCCAAAAAAACAATAACTTAAGAAAAAATACCTTGATAGAGAGAGATATTGAGCATTCTAAGGTTCTCATTTTTCCCAATAATCCTGACCAATTTATTGCTGTGCAAATTAATCAGCTTGATCCCTAATAGAGTGGCATACATGATAAAATTCCCACTGTAATCAAAGACTACATTGGCCAAGTGAAAGGCCTCAGATTTCTCCAAGTCTCTCTCCACTGCCATGCGTCTGCCAAACTCCATATTGGGCAGTTGCTGGGTTTTGTGCTGCAACTCTGTAAACCTGCCATCTATTCAATAGAGTGAGACAACTTGGAATTCACTGATGCTCACCTTGGGAGAGTTTCATCATACACCCTACTGAGCTTTCCAGTCAAAAACTTGAAAACCTTAACACGCCTGTCAGTTGAAATTGTAGCAAATCTTTTACCATCTGGGGAGAATGTCAGTGAAGTTGGTTGCGTTTTATTTCTGACAAATTCAAACAAGTCTGTGTCCAGTTTGGAATCAAAGAAAACATTCTTTGGGAATGTAAAATCACTCTTCATGCCTGACCAATACTCTGTTAATGCCAGAAACTATAAAATCTACATTAACCAGAAATAAATAAGTGCTCACCTAAAATCCTGCTTTTGTCCACTGATATACACACATCATACTTAGGATTATATGAAATAATAGTTACAGGCTTTAAATGGATTTTCTCCAAAACTTTCAGAGGAACCACAGACCCTCGTCCATCATAAATGTAAATCTTGCAGCTGTCCTGATCGCTCACAGCCATGGTATGTACAGCATCTCCTGACCCATGTATCCATTCCACAGTGGCTGGCACATAATCCAGTTTAAATATATTGATCATATCAAAATTAATTACATCAAAAATCTTCAAGGCCTTATCTAAACTGGCAGAGCACATGAGACTGCCCGCGCAATTGGCCGCGATTTTCGTAATGGGTCCCAAATGGCTGCGAAAGTGCTTCACAAACTCAATGCCCCCTTCACACTTTTTCCAGAACTTGATGTGTCCGTCGCAACTAGCCGTTATAATAAAATCAGTGGGGGTTACCAGGGTGTGTGTTACGGTGTCTCTGTGCATGTAGCTGCGTTCATAGGACTCTGCTGAAGGTAAATTGTCCAAGTAAAGGTTTTCAAAGGGGAGGACTTTACGCTTTTTCGGTTGGACGGCTTCGGAAAGCATGGGCCCCACCAACTCAGGCTCGCTTTCGCTTTCATGAGGACGCTTCTCGGAAAGGTTCGATTGGGGCTCTTCTAGGTGGCTCATCGTTTATAGATTATCCTATTATTTACTTAAATAGGTTTTTTTTTGAGGTTATGCAGATGAGTGAGGCGACACGTAATCAGCCCCTTCTTGTCTATTATTGACTTAATGGCTATTAGTTAGAAAGTGATAGATAGAACGACGAAGGTTCTATACGGAACAGAAACTTTAAAGTACATGCAGCATTGCCAGATTGCTTATTTTTAAATAAAAAAGAAATTCGTCACAGTTATTATCTACAAAAGAAACCTCTGTACGGCAAGAACTTCATCAAACACCCTAAGAGCATTATTAATTAAAATTTTTTTTAATAATTTCAATTTATTTGAAATCGAGTTGCCCCATTGACGGCAACAGAGTATTTACATATGGCCAAGCATACTGTTGTAGTCCTATTCTTTTCTAGTATTTGTTATAAGGCTGTTAGCAACAAAGAGATAGATATAGCCACACGAGTCATATTGATCTTATAACTTATAGTGTGTATGACTGGTTGCCAGCTAGTTTCGATGAATATTTTCTATAATTTAAATACAAAAATAATGATTTAAATGAAAAAAGTCTATTTTATCTTATAACAGAACAATATCTCATTTTTTGCTCTCCTGTAATTTTATATTCCCCGTTCTAAAGACAGAATTCCGTTCTGAATTAAAAACGACAAGCTACCTATACATGGAACTATTTCCCTAACAGGACTCTTCATTTTTTGTGACCTCATTATGTCCAAGTTTCGGTATTTCTCTGGCTAACTATCTCCTCTAAGGGCAGACCTAACATTCGAAATAAATATCACACAACATAAAGATTAAAGGAATTTATCTGAAGTAAAGTGCAGCCTAAATTATATGAGCGCCATGTTCAAAGCGATCATAGTTTATTAACGCGGGAAAACCTTAAGGAACTTGAGTTCCTTCAAAAAAAGCGCTTATATCATTTAGATTGAACATTAATTTAAGTTCGTTTGACCTTTAAGTCAGGTTCTGTCTCGCTCTTGCGATTAACAGTATAGATGTTAAGAGCAACCTCAATTCCTTTAGATGCCACCATAAATGCAGGGACATAGGCTTCCTTCCCATTTCTTTTGCGAAAAAGCTGGATTTCCAAGAAATCCAATTCTTCCAAGAATTAGCTAATATAGGGAGGTTGAGACTCTATTCCTTCATTCTTTTTTATAATACATCTTGCTCTACCGGTTCCCGTTCGATCACCGTAGTAGGGCAACGCCGGACGTAGTAAGCAAATGGATAACCAGAGGTATACGAACGACCTTCTGCTTCACCACAAGAAGAACCTGCCTTAGGGTAACAATACACTTTAAAGGCCATAAAAGGTCAAGACGGAACTATATTGCAGAAGGGGGAGATTAGTTCAAAAAAAATCTTCGTCACTGATGGTATATCCTTCAGCGACAGTTCTGGGGTGGAGAAAAGAGGGTTTTTTTATTCCCAAGATTTTTAGCGGGTAGGTCTGGAGTCCCCTGTAAGGGTCGCCGCCGCGGAGGATCGGGGTCTCTGTATTATCCCCCCTATTTAACAGAAGAAGCCACCCGTCTGTCTATGGGAAACTGCGACTAACGAAGTCCATTATCGGACCAATCCTCACACACGGATCGACTGCGGAGGACACGCCGCGGAATTCTCCCCATCTTAGATAAATAGAGTCAGCTGGAAAGCATTTACCTCCCAATGGTGGTGAACGCTCCAATGCTAATCGGCAAAGAAGAAATTTGTTTCAATTTGCATTGGCAGTCAGTGTGCGACTGTATAAGAGTCAAAACCGACAACGCCTTTAAAAAGCCTGAAGTATACAGGGTGTAACATAAGTGATGACTTTAATTTTAAGGAGTGATTCCTGTCATATTTTAAGCAAAAATGTTCATATAAACATATGTCCTAACGTGCATCACTTTCGAGATACAGGGTGTTAAAGTTGAAAAAATGTATGTCATACGCGACACTTCAGGAATTTTCGAACGAGTGCGACAGTCGATGAGAAGAAGACTAGATGCTTGTATTAACAGTCGCGGTTCTCATTTTGAGCATTTGATTTAAATAAAGCTATTTTGACCCTCCGAAAATGTGCATGCATCATCAACTTTAAATGCATTTTTCTCATAAATCGTTGCTCGTAGCGACTTCAATAAAGTGTACCTTTTTTAAGCAGAAAAGATGAGAGAATCGATTTTTCTATTCCAAAATGGCACACAGGGTAGCACAAAAAAGTTGCAACGATTTCAGGGGGTCGAAATCGTTGCTGGTGGCGCCCTCTAGAAAATACAGCTAAATCGACTATAAATTTGAATTTTTTATCCCAATAAACCCCTGTATACGAAATTTCATGAAATTATTTCGAAGCAGTCGAAAACTATTAAAAAAAACGCAATTTATTTTTTCAACTTTAACACCCTGTATCTCGAAAGTGATGCACGTTAGGACATATGTTTATATGAACATTTTTGCTTAAAATATGACAAGGAATCACTCCTTAAAATTAAAGTCATCACTTATGTTACACCCTGTATAGTGATGAATTGCTCAGGGCGCTCAGGTAAATTACGTACTGGGGCCCCGGAATAACTCAAAGATGAAATCATTGCTATCGTAAAAGCGCCAGAGAGACAGAAAAAGTAAAAGGGGAGAGAACACATCATCACCATCAACTCGTGAGACATGGCTTGCTGCAGTCACTACAACTGGCGGGTTATGAGGTGTTTCTGAAAGGAAGCGAATCCCAACGACTGCTGAAGAGAGATCAAAGGATCGCGGGTACGGGGCATTAAATCCTCAACAAACAACCGAGTTTGTTAGTGGGGAAAAAATCCCGCACCGGTTGAAAGTTACAGGCGCCCAGTGTCATCTTACCGGGATTTATTCCTCCGGGATCGCGCCATTTCCCCAAAAAAAATTCCTTTATGAGGTCCATTAAAATTCGTCATTCTCGCTGATAATTAAACCAATATCTTTGTTTTCTCATCAAATGGATAATGATAATGCTCTAATATCCCAAACCTTACAGCTAGATTGACGCGCGTGTTATCGACGTATGAGTAAATAAATTTTCAATTAATAAGTATTATATTAATGCGAAATTAGATAATTTTGTATTAACTGCGATGGCTTATTTGCTTAATTTTATCTATACATTGGCAGCTAGACCTAACGAGAGAGGCAAAAAACGATTATATTGCCATTAAATGTTTTTAAATTAACAGCAATATATGGTCCGCCCCATCAGCTTAAGAACTCCCTTCTAAGGGCCGCTGGATTCGTCATTATAATTAAGCGCTCGGCAAATATTATTTTTCCTCTTAGCCCGACTTAACTTATAATAAATAATAATTTATTGAACATCGCCCTTATCAACATATATTAGAGTTCTGTTTTATTTATCGCCTTCGCTTTGCCAAAGCCTGCGGCTTGCCATGAAGTCCCAATTTATCGAGCAGGTAATGTCCCTAATTTCAACACAGAACAGATGCAATTTCAAAAATCGTTAGGTTCAAATATTAATGGAGACTCAGCACATCAAATATACCGAGTGCCTCTTTGGTAAGCCCAACAACTACATGTGGCTCTGCAGTAAAAAACCTCATATGGTCTATTGGATGTCCACCAGCGATGAAATTAAAATCAGGAACTGCCTCAGTAAGGTAAGAATTATAAGCTGTGTGAAAGCTCGTCTCAAAAATTGGCTTTAGATAACTCAGGAACAGGAGATTAAGGTGCTCAAATTGGTGCTCTCGTTCTTGGACCGAAATCCCAATTCCAGCCCTACTAAAGTGCCGGAAATCACCCTGCTCTACTTAAACGAAGTGATAACCAGCAATATCTTCCGGCAAACTGCTGAGCAGTCCCCTAAGCCTTTTTCGAGGTGCGTAATAATTTCAGACGTAGTTGCATCATGTGCAATCATGGTTCAAAGGTCGGTTCGGCTAAACCCAATTGGCAATTAAATGGTTCCGTAAATAAAGCACTGCTATTGCAAAAGAAATTATGAGGCGATTCACGTACAAAATGGGTTTAGTTGCACCATGAATGTAGAACTGAACCTTAGAGTAATTTAAAGGTTTTCATTTGGATTTTTAGAATGGAAAGTTTTCGCAATAGTCTAAGGAAACTGGGAGGGCTTAGCATCAAGAAATCCCAATTGGAGGTACCCTGCAGAGACGTTCATCAGAGAAGGTCTGTGACTTTTAATGAAGTCCCTACAGTTTACAAGGTTGTAATTCCAAGAAAATAAAACAATGAAACTTCAGAAAATAATTTATAGTAAACTTTATAAACTCACAAAAACATATCTATGGAATGACAACTTTTAAATGTTCAGAAACCTCTAAATTTGCAACTAAATGCAGTATAAAAACCCCAAGTGAAAGTGCCCCATTAGGCTTGGAAATGACCCTCATTAATGTGGCATATTATGCAGTGGCACCTAAAAAGTTTCTCCTTAGGTGGTGGGCATTAATTATAAAAAAAAATTTCATAAAGACCCCATAATTAAGATAGGAAAGACACTGTTAGGGATATATTTGATAATGTGGTTTACGCCATTCGGATTGATTGGATCATTTGGAAGACTGCGGAGCCACACACAACAAAGATGAAGAGCGCTAGAAGCCATGGACCCACCGGAGAACTGTCTTTTTCTTGTTTCTGGAAAAAATAATAAATTATTTACAGGGGGGCTCATGCTTGCGTGCAATAGCTACATATAAAATTAATGCCCGGCTTCTTCGGCATGGAAACGAAGGCAAAACGTTATTTGGTATTATTTTTTGGGTCAAAAAGCTTTGTTTTCTAACTCTTGAGTTCTTATCTTGGGTACATATTTTTTATCAATGTCTAGACTACATGCTGCATTAAACATTGCCTCTTCACTTTGCAGCCCCAGAGTCTCTGTTAGAGCAAGAAGACAACCCTTTTCAAGCCCAGAAATGGGGTACAATATGGAAACAACACTGACAATAGTACTTACCGACGTTTTGGGTACATTTCCCCGCATTGTTACCATTTTGCTGGCTTTCTCGTTAGCAATGCGCATTCTTTGCTTAGGGGCCATTGTAGCGGTGCTTTTTAAGTTGAATTTAAAGAGGTATCGCGGTCGAAATAACGTTTACCTTCCCCGTGTAAGGACAAACAAAAAAGTGCGTTTTTATAGGATCTACGAGGAAAACACCAACACAAGTGTCACGTTGACAATTGTGAGAGCGCATGCACCGAAACGTGTAGTCTTTGACGATCGATGTGATTTAGTGATATTTGAATTATTTGTCGGTTTAAATTGCAAGATATAAGAATTGTCCCTAAATTCGAAATTAAAATTATTCTACGATTTAATAAAATTCTTTCGACAGTCTCTTTTCAGTTCACCCGTTAATCAGTATCCAATTTTTGAGTACAAATTAAATATCACAGTATTCATCAACGTAGCGTGAGCGCTATTAAGAAAACGCACATTTATTTCTCCAAATCACATTTTATGTTTAACTATGAACTGAACAATAACAATAATGCTACAAACTTTAATACCTAATATAACGAAACAATTAACATTTAATTAATTACAACAACGAAAGCTTTATTAATTGCAATGAATCAAACAAAACTCAAATTAATTCCTTTTGTGGACGCCAATTAGTTGCTTCTTCCTCTATTTTCATCCAATTTATG
Source organism: Euwallacea similis (assembly GCF_039881205.1). Lineage (NCBI taxonomy): Eukaryota > Metazoa > Arthropoda > Insecta > Coleoptera > Curculionidae > Euwallacea > Euwallacea similis. Next base: position 2,335,311 of record NC_089618.1, on the reverse strand, counting down.
ATTCATCTCTCTCCCCCTGTGACAAAAACATTCAAGAAATAAAGTCAACAAATCGGGTTACGTACTTGAGAGCCAATAGCACCGAAGATGACGCCCCGTGGTGCCGGGACTTCACGCGCGTCTTGGGGAATTTCAAAGTTAAACTCCATGGCACTTACTGCAAGAAAAAATAATAGCGAGATGATTTTTACACAAACTTACCACTTACTGTCCAAATTTTTACTAGCCTCGTTATTGATGATCCCCATGACCTGATCGAACTTGTCATCGAACCCGAAACTGACCTCCGCACCCTCTATAAAAGTTTTCAAAACACATTTTAGTACTGTCCAAAAAGACGAACTAAACTGCCACCTGTTATTCTATTTTGAATCTCCGGAACGTCGTCAATCAGCGATGAACTATAAACATAGCTATCACCTGTCAAGTTGCTGATACGGGCACCTACTTCGTCTAAAATCTCCCCAGGTCCGGGACTGACCACATTAGTGAACACGTTCCCATTGATGGAGTTGCATTTCTGGATCACTGTGGCCACCACTGGAACCTTGATCTGCACCACGCATCCTTTATTGGTCTCGTTCTCTTTGTTCTCTCCTACATCTCGCTGTTTCGGCTTTACGGAGATGTGCCCGTATTTTTTCAAATCTTCGGCAGTGGCAGGGACCAGCATTTGCTTATCGCCGGCCGGAATCACTCGAACGAGGACGGGAATTCCCGACAAAGGGCGAAGAAGCGAGAATGGAATGTTGCCGGTCGAAAGAGCGAGTTTCATGGCATCGGTATTGATCGGATCCACTATGATCGCGTTCGCGTAATCCCTGTCAATGTCAAGTCTGAAACCATTGGAAATTGACTTGAATTAACCCGAACTAAATATACTGACTAAAATAAAAAGGAGCGACCAATCTTAAATCCTATAAAGTTATAGTTCGTTCAATACTTATGCTCAAAATGTCTTTAACTTCAATTAAACAAAAGGTTGACCATTTTAAAATGCGTACTTACTTAGACGCACTATCAGTATCAATGGAGACTTCCATGGGGCGTTGAGTGCTAACTATCAAACCGTGCTTGTATTGTTCATGCTGCCTGAGATTGATGCGTTTTCCGAATTCCAAACCGCAAATCTTGCACAAGTAGCGCAGTACTACGTCACTTTGGTTCTGATGGATCTAATAAAAACAAACATATAGAAAAATATTTTAAAGACTTTTTCGGCGACTAATGAGTGGTTTAAGGTCGGATATGCAACGAAAACATCTCGATAATTTTATAGTTTGTGTTATTTAAATCATCTTACTTTTGTTTTATGGCACATCAAATTCGACATTTGATTGAACCCTTTGCCGCACACGTCACACTTATAAGGGCGCTCATTTGTGTGTGTAAAAATGTGATTCCTCAAGTTACCTGTAAAAGTTACTTTATCCGTTTCACCGAGTGCTGCGGGTGACATTTATACTCACCCTTCTGATGGAATGCTTTATCGCACAAATGACAGCGATGCGGCTTTAGCCCTGTATGAGTTTTGGTGTGCGAAATAAGGGTGGACACCCTGTTGAAATTCTTGTTGCAGATCTGGCACACGTAGGGTCGCGCTGAAGAGTGGATGGTGCGGTGTTGCGATAAAGTTGACATTTGCCTAAATGCTGTACAAAATTTTAGTAATAGGAGATTCATGACGAGAGCTAATTAGGATTCGTACATTTGCCGCAAGTGAGGCAGTGAAATTTCCTTTCGTCAGTATGGGTGGGCAGATGCCTCATTAGAGTATACTGATGCCCGAACTCTTTGCCACCTACAAAACCACCCTTTTATATTTCTCATACTTAATAATTCCGCATTAAAATCATTTACATAAACCGCATTCAAAAACTCGGATGCTCTTTCCATCCTGCTCCTTATATTTGGGCTGACTCACCGCTAAGGGGACATCTTTCGGTGGATGGGCATTAGAGCTGTTACCTAGTTCCAAGGATTTAGCTAAAATTATTTATTATTTCAGTGCTTTTAATTTTATGCTTATTAGAAGGAAATTACCGTTGCTGTTGTCAATTCCCTGTAGCAGCTGTATGTTGGAATCGTTCTCTGTACCCTGCAAGTGGCCGTATTGCGAGAAAAAAAGGATGTCTGAATCGTCGATTAGTTCATCCTTTATCAGGCTAAATTTAAGGAAATATCATTTGAATCAAAATATTTTGTACATAACGACTTATGGTATTCTAAATTATTATTGTTCCTCCAAATCCTCCAGAAAAACAACTTTTTTTGGTTAATTTGTCTAAGAAAAAACAACTCTACTAAATTATTCAAAACCAACTTTCTCTGGAGCAATCTTTATTTCACACATATAGATTTATTAAGTGAACATGAAAAGAGTGGGAAAAGTGGTTTTCGTCTTCATTTATCTCTTACCACAAACTTGAGAAAACAGAAATTCGAATATTTTCTTGGGAGGTTTTGTTTGGAGTTGAAACTATGTTGCGTATGAAAAGGCTGCACGAAAATCTCAATAAAATTATTTTAATAAATTGTAATAATAATAATCGGAAGATTTAAAAAGTTAATTAATGGGAACCTGTTTTAAATTCCTCATGAAGTCCTGAAGAAGCATTGAAGAAAATAAAAGTCGCTAGAGCGTTAATTAACAAAGTTTCGATGTGCAACTCATCGATGGCGCCACATGAGCGCTTGGCCATTATAATTTCGAATACTTCCCGTATCATTTCAGGAAATTTGAAAGATCTTATAAAATTCCTACAAATTTGAAACATTTTTGGTTTATTTTGGGACAGATAGGGCCTTCAAAAAGGATGTACATTGCCCCGGAGACAACTTGACGACGGTTAAATTGACTTTGAAAGTCAAAAACTCTCACGAAAAAATTGAAACTCTTTTTTGTTAAAAAAAAAAGCTGTCGCACTAGACTACTCACTCATCTCCTGCGTTCTTATCGATCAGCCGCTGCAAGTTCTCCACTTCTAAGATCGTGAAAGGTTGCGGTTCCATTTTCCACTTTTTTTGTCCGTAGAGAGGGTTGCTGCAGTAAGGGAAATATGAGAAATGATGACGGTACCTGGAGGCAGAGTTGCCAGGTTGCGTCATACAGCAAACAATTAGTATAAAATATTAAACAAATACGTCACGTACGTATTGGGAAAGGAAGAGCGCGCAAGGAAAAATGTTGGAAATAAATATCAGATTTGTTTTTTACTAGACCAAATTGCAATTGCTGTACCAGAATTGCAAATTGCTTTATAAAAATCGCAATATATCTTGGGTGGCGTCTTGGGGTCGATTTTCAAATCTTTCGTTCGAGAAAGCTGTAAGTTTTAATTGATATTTCCGCTGATAGGGCTCTTACTGGAAATGAGTATCTCACTTTCTTATTTTGTCATTCTTGCATCTCGCAACAAAGATAGATATACTCTCGGTGTCTCGATGCAAGAAATTTGACTCAGGTGTTCAGTTGCTGTGACTTTTCGAATTGTTATTTAAAGCTTGTTTTGCACTGTATGTCATAACCTCAATAATTTAAACCCGGAAGATTTTGAATGATTTTACAATGTACAGACTTTATAGACAATGTAAATTGTGCAGTAATAGAGTCGCAATTTTCCGCAATGTTTCGGATAAAAGAAGGTGGCTTTCAACTGGAAATCCTCAAGAAAATATCGGTATGTTTATCTGAGGAAAATAGAGCTTAGTTCATGTTGCGTAATGTGAGAGATATTCGGTAGATGACGCAGGTATCGCTGGGGCGCCAAAACTACTATTTCCAATATTTCACTCCACAAACTAGATTTTATCAACAAGTTAACTTAAAATTTATAGAGTAGTATCTTCATCATTTTCCCTTTAGTATATGAACACAAAATCTTCTTCAAACTCTCTCCTCACGAACCTAAATGTACCAAAAATGCCATATGATCTATCACTCATTTCAGAGCTAGCCCAAGCCTACAAACCCCAGGAAGTGGAGCAACTCCCCTTTGACAACGACTATTTTACCCCCTCATCGCCCTCAAAGGAGCCCCCTTTCAGTTTAATTCTCCCACCACCCAATATTACTGGCACTTTGCATTTGGGTCATGTCCTTACTGTCTCCATCCAGGATGCCTTAGTCAAATGGTAACTTCATTATCTCAATCCAGAATTAAAGTTTTATAAGGGAACTTTAGGCATAAAATCCATGGGAGGCTGACTATGTGGGTGCCAGGTTTAGACCATGCAGGCATTGCCACTCAGGTGGTAGTGGAGAAAAAACTTTGGAAGGAAAGGGGACTCACTAGGGATGATTTAGGACGTGAAGAGTTCGTGAAGGAGGTGTGGAAATGGAAACATGAGAAATCATCTTCAATAAGTCAGTTTTCAGGCATTTATAGTTTTTTTGGTGTAAATTTATTGAATTATTGCAGTTCACCAGTTGAAACGTCTCAATGTCGACTTAAATTGGGACAAAGAGGTTTTTACTATGGATATAGATCGCTCAAAAGCAGTTACTAAGGCTTTTGTCACTTTATTTGATCAGGGGCTCATTTATCAAGCAGACTATATAGTGAATTGGTCCTGTACTCTTCAGAGTGCAGTGTCTGATATTGAGGTGGAACACATACCTGTAGAGGGCCCCACTGACCTTCCAGTGCCTGGATATGAAAAAGCTGTGAAATTTGGGCTTTTATTTAAATTTGCTTACAAAGTGGAGGGATCCCATGATGGTTAGTTTTTATTTTCTTCTTCTCTTGGAGGCTTTATTTGAACAGTGAGTTACAGAGGAGCTGGTGGTGGTTACAACAAGGCCAGAGACTGTGTTAGGAGACACTGCAGTAGCTGTTAACCCCAAGGATCCCAGGTATTTGCACTTAATAGGGAAAAGAGTTTTGCACCCATTTAGAGGAGGCTCAATCCCAGTGATTTCAGATGATTTTGTTGATCCTGAATTTGGGAGTGGTAAGTTTGGAACAATAATTATTTTTCTAGACAAGAATTAAACCTTATTATTCAATTCAACAAAAATATAGATTTTTTTTAGATTTGGGGGAAGAAATGGGGTTATTACAATCACCTTTCTGTCAAGATAATAATTTTTTCTATGAATCTATTTTAATCAAGGGATCATTTCAGGAGTTGTCAAAGTGACCCCAGCCCATGACCCTATCGATTTTGAAGTAGCAAAACGCCATAATTTAAAATCTCTATCTGTAATCAATGAAAAGGGCTGCTTGAGTGAAAGTAACTTCAAGAATATTCAGAGATTTGAGGCTAGGGAAATAATCCTTAACCAGCTAGGGGAAATGGGGTTGTTGAGAGGAAGTCAACCACACAAAACTACAGTGCCTATTTGCAGTCGAAGTAGGGATGTAATAGAGTTCTTAGTGAGGCCTCAATGGTTTCTCAATTGTACTAAAATGGCTGCTCGAGCTGCTGCAGATGTGCGAGAAGGGAGATTGATTATTGAGCAGAAACAGTTTGAGAGAGTGTGGTTTCAGTGGCTTGATAACATTAAGTAAGATTTTACATGTTAAAAATTCTATTTAGTTTAAAATGTTGATATCAATCAAAAAGAGATTGGTGTATTTCGCGCCAGCTTTGCTGGGGCCATAGGATCCCTGCCTATTTCTTCCCCAAGCATAACCATTGGGAGGCTGCAGGGAGTCTTGAAGAAGCAAAGGCAAAGGCTTCAAAGCGCTTGAATGATAACATGGAGTGCAAACAAAGTGAGGATGTCTTAGACACGTGGTTTTCTTCAGCGTTGCAGCCATTTTCTGTGTTTGGATGGCCGCAAAAGGTAAGAGCACGACAACAACACATGGGCCTCTTTGATTTTTTTCTGTTTATAGACCCAGGAGCTTTCCACGTATTACCCACTGTCATTAATGGAAACAGGGCATGATATTTTATTCTTTTGGGTAGCTCGGATGGTAATGCTGGGTACTCAATTGACCGGCTGTTTACCCTTTCACCGAGTGCAGCTACACGGCATGATATGTGATTCTCATGGAAGGAAAATGAGTAAGAGTTTGGGCAATGTCATTACTCCCGAAGAAGTAATAGAGGGCGCTTCTTTGGACCAACTCAAAGATACCTTGAAGCGAAGCTTTGAAAGTGGCCTTTTACCAGGGAAAGAGTTGAAAAAAGCCTTTGAAGGGCAACAGAAAATGTTTCCTCAGGGGATTCCGGAGTGTGGAGCTGACGCCCTGAGATTCACCCTGTTATCACACAATTCTAAAAATCATATTATCAATTTTGACGTCAATGAGTGTCACACTAACAAATTATTTGGAAACAAAGTGTTTCAAGCCACCAAATTCGCCTTAATATGGATAAACAAAGTTTGTGAAGTTCAAGGAAGTGAGTTTGATAAAAGAGTCACATTTGAGGAGTTGACGTTTATTGACAGGTGGATACTGAGTCGTTTAACGTTTATGCTAAAGGCAATCGAGAGCGCCATGGAGGGGGGCAATTATCACCTGGCGACGGCTGCGTTAAAGAACTTCCTTTACTACGAATTTTGCGACATTTATTTGGTAATAAAAAATAAAATGTAGTATTATTTTTAATGAATTAAATTTAGGAGGCGATTAAAACAAACTTAAAAAACCACACAAGGGAATGTTCCTCAAGGGGGCATTGTCAGACTTTGCTGAGTTGCCTGGATCAAAGCTTGACTGTATTATTCCCCTTTATGCCTGCGATGGCGCAACATTTACACAAAAGTTTGCCCCAATTCTCAGAAAAAGGTTTCCCTAAGGTATAAGTAAATTTCTAGCATTCTTTTTTCTAAACTACTAAAATAGATCACAGACTTGCGCAATGAGATCTTAGAACTTGAAATTCAGGATGTAATGGAGCTGATCACAGGTATTAGGAGATTGAAAAAAATATTCAACGTCACTTACAAATACTTTCCAGAAGGTTTGACGTTAATAGTCTTGAAAAGTTCACAACTAACTGTTTTTTTTTCAGTTTTCTTGCTGCCCTTCAATCAAGACTTAGCGGAAAAATTCTCTCAAATAATCAAAGATTTATCCAAAATTCACACTTTACACATTTTGAGTAGCACTTGCCCGAAGCCTGAAGGTACAGTGGAGGATTCTATAGGGCGCAACAAAATCTATTTGACAGTCCCTGAAGTGTTAAAAAAAGCGCTGGAAGTAGATCTGGATAAAATAGAAGTTAAAAGAGGGAAGCTTGTTAAGGAGCTAGAGAAGCTTAATCAACATATTTTCAGTGAGGGTTACATTGAAAAGGCTTCAGTTGAGACTAAAGAGAATGACAAAAGAAAGGTGATTATTGATGAAGTTTTAAGCGGATGCAGGTAGTAACCTCTTGATTTTAGTTGACAAAAATTACAGAGAAGATCGCCAGGATTGATTATATGAGAAAGTTGACGAGATAAGAGTATAAGTGTTTAAATTGCGATTACATACCACCTAAATTCAGAAGAATTCAAATAAATAACTGCGATAACCTGGCTACACTGCTAGCCTGGAGAAGTGTACGCCATAATCTCTTCTAAACTGGACAATTTTAAGGCATTTTCGTGTAGGTTCACACTGCAGGTCCTTTGTTGTTAAAACCTGAATGAAATGACACAAAACTATATTTTAAATTTATATTGCACTTAAGTGGTAACTATTATTTCCTAGGCCGAATCATCATGCGTGCATACTTCAAACCCTTCTGCGAACCTCCGAAACTTTCCCAATACATGGCTTGGTACTTTAAAAACTCCGGTTGATCCCCCGGGATGTACTTCCCGTTCAAATTGCTTTTGTCGCACGATTTGTACCACCAAGCGCCACCTGCAGAACAAAGTTTTATTATTGCACAAAATTGAGATCGGAAACCACCGTTGGGGAGGCTGCCGAAACATTGCAAGGAAATAATTCAGAACCTTCATGGAATAAATATTAGAATTACTGGCTTTCTTCAGGTCGCATTTTGTTGCAACAAAAAACTTACCGTGCGCTTGCGCACAGCTACCTTCAACCCACGTGTCTTCGTCCCGGTCTTTAGTGCTAAATTTGCTCCCTCCGTGGTAGCTCAAAGAGTCCCCGGCACTCCCCTCAAAGCCTCCCAGAACTTTGAGGCTATAACCCTCCTTTTCCGATCCAAGGCTAAATAAAGTATATCGGGCAAATGTTCTGACGTCATTGATGTCCATAAGCTGTACCAATAGTTCGTTTATATTTTCACCTGCAATAATAATTTAACTAATGTTTGAGAATCCACAGTATATCTATATTGAGGATACTTGCCTGTGAGCTGATGGACCCGCTCCAACCCCAACCAATGTTCCTCCGCTATATTACCAAAACCCCACTTATAATCTTGCCAGTCTCTATAGAACTCCTGTTTTCCCGCAAATCTGTTGTGAATGGTCAGCCAGCCTCCCTCCATGAAATCCATCTCGCAAAATACCATAAACGGCTCAGTACTACCTTTAGGCTGTACTAAGTAAACGCTAGATGGTGACATGGGAGTGGTTTGTTTAATCTCTTGACAGCTCGCAGGGATTAGCTGCGCCTGCTCCGTTGAGAGCGGGGCATGAAACACCTCTCTAATCGAAGAATCGATTTCCAGTTTGTCGCGACTTTCCGTTAGGCTTTTATTTAGTTGCGTTATGTCACTGGAAATTATTCTGAGAGTTGCTATAAGGACCTGAAGTTTGCGTTCTGTGTCTGTGGAGGAACCACCTAATGAGAACATGGGTGTAATATGGAATAGGGGCGTGTTTTAGTTGGCCACACCTCCTTGAAGCTGTATTCCGGCTATGGCAGTTTTAGTAGCCTGTTCCACATTGCGAGCGTTGCTCCATATCTCCCTCCTCACTCCGTTAAGCTTGTCCTCCAAGTAGCTCTCAAGGCGTTGCAAACGCAGCTCTAAATTTCTATTATTGCACGTTCCTGGGAATTCGTTAGTAACGGTTTGATTGGTCTCTCTGTTGGGTCTCTTTTTGTTGCTCACCTATCAAGTTTGATTAACACATTTGTGGGCGTGAGAAATATTGACTTACCCCATAGGCGGAGTAGATTAAAAGGCACAGCTGCAGTAATATTCCTAGAAGACTCATTGTAGCCGAATAAACTAAGTCTTAATCTCTCAAAAAGTTAGTCAAGAGTTTATTTTCATTACCGCCAAACTATGTATTAAAAATAGATTTGAATACAAGGTTTTCTCGTTAGCGAAGGTGATGTAATGATAGTGCGTTTGTATCGAACAGATATCGAATGTAGTTCTTCTTCTTTAAAAGGATCGGGGCGTGGTTAGTCTATTTCCCTGCCAATCAGCAACGAATCTTCAGATGTTCAAAGTGACATTTTTGTACGCAACGGCCAAAGCGGGGTATTTTTGCGGTTGGGACAACAATAAGCCGGTGTCAATGACCGGTTCCCATTTGTTTCGAAATGTTGATAACCTTGAGGGCTTTAACAATACATTCCTTAACGTTTGACAATTAAAGAAACAATTATATTGTCTATGCGGGGCAACGTTTTTAGATATTGGCCGCCAATTAATTGATCAATCGACATACATAAATTAGATACATGTATTCTATACTGTTGGATGTCTTTTATTAAATATAGCTGTGTAACGTACATATATTTATGCAGACAGTACATACAAGGTATTTCAGTCAATAACGTAAGCATTATTATTTTTTCACTTTGTGTATTCACATTTCAATTTATGAAGTAGCAGATCAATATTTAAATTAAAAAAAATAAAAAAATAGGGCTCAACCGGGATTTGAACCCGGGACCTCTCGCACCCAAAGCGAGAATCATACCCCTAGACCATTGAGCCGCATACATGAAGAGTATTTTATTGTTGTTATAAAACAGCGAATAAAAACAAATAATTGTAATAATTAATAAGTCAAAATAAAGGGCATATTTTTTTGCATAAATATATAAATCTTTTTCATTTCTGTATCTTTGTTTATGGTGTAATCCTAGAACGAAAATAGCATATTCACCATGTATGACGAACCACTACGGTGTTATAGGTTTCTTCTTTGCACGTCCTGTCTAATGTAGAACTGAGCGAGTATGTTGCATCTCGCTTCTACTAATGTGTACGTTACAAATAAAAAAAGATAGTGATAAGTTGTTTCGGTACACGAAATAATTTAGTTTGTGGAGTTAGCGACGGCGCATTTACCGTACATTTATTTTACTTTATTGTCAAGAAAAATCATTGAAGAAGCCATTTTGTGCGTTTCGTGTTGGAACATAAAAAAGCCCCAAATTAAGGTAAAAACTTACAAATACTTAAGAAATCTCATCGATTTCTTGAAACTGAGCCCGGTAGTTTAAGCGTTAGCGCCGCTTTAGTCATATTTCCACCGAAATTTGCCAAAAATCTGCCCCAAAGTGTCACTGCTTGTCGGGCATTGATTACCTAACACCACTGTAAGTAGGTACAAGTCCACGGTTTGTGAGGCTCCTCCATATTTGACATAGCTCCTTCCCGATCGCGGGCCCTATTATAATCACCGCCATGCGTAATCCGGTGGCATTTCTATACCTGGAAAGTTCTCTTGTAGGTCGCTCTTCCGCCCTGATCTCCCCGATTCACAGGAATGAACAGCTTAGACTGGGACAACCCTCCGCCTCCGGGGACCGAAGCGGAGTCTTCCGAAGTGCAAAAATCCGTCAAATCTCCCCCTCGTGAAGACCCTGCTTTGCCAGTTGAGAAAGTTAGAGCTCAGAGCAAGAGCCCTGAGCGTCGCAGACGCCGTCATCGCTCCAGATCTTACTCAAGATGGTCTAGGAGTCACTCCAGAGAGCGTCGTAGACGCTCACGCTCCAGACGGAGACGAAGGAGATATTCCTCGTCAAGATCAAGATCTCGTAGCCCTGGCCACCGGCGCAAGTATGGCCGACATGGCAGGCGCTCTACATCTCGATCACATGGCTCCAAAAGAAGGTTACATAGATCCAGATCACGCTCTTACCGAAGCCGAAGGAGCCCTAGATCTGATCACCGAGACAATTATTTAAACAGAGACATAGATGGGGATGTAATAGGGGAAGAAGACATGAAAATTGAAGACTCAGATGAGCAGTCTGACAGTGAGCAGGCTTCAGTGCCATTTAAAAATGACGGATCCTTTTTGGAAATGTTTAAAAAGATGCAAGAGGAGCAGAAGGCAAAAGAGGATCCCTCACAAGATGAAGCAGCAAAGAGGCCAGTTTTGCCAAGCTTTGGAAAACGCAGAGGGGGCAAAGTATTGAAAACTGGCCTAGTGGCCAAAGTGAGGACAGTGGAGGAGGAGCAAAACAAGGGGCAGGATGCCTGGTCAGTGTATATGCAGGAAGTTCGGAAGTACAAAGAGGTGCATTGTGATGATGATTCAAAGACAAGGCCTCTTGTGAAGTGATGATTGTAGACAAAGTGTTATAAGGTTAAGATTTGATACAGGAAGTTCATTAATGTGAGGAAAGTTTCATCACAGATTTTTCTCAGTATTAATGAATTAACCTGTAAAAGAAGTTTGCTACTGAAAGTTTGTTTTTTCGATCCTTTTTTCTACTTAGTTCAGTTGCACATCCAACTATATTTTAATGCCCTTTTGCTGTTGTCTGAAGGGCAAAAATTTGTAAATAAATACATACCTTTTGGTCTTAAAGTGTTTCACCACTCATTATCTACTAACTGATTACTATATCAAATATGGAGTTCCAAATCATACAAGCAGAGATAAAGGCAGGTTTCTGGCAATCGGTCAAGGTGTTAGCATTCTTTTCCTTTCAGCACTATGGCCCCAGCCTCTCTTGAAGACATAAAAACGGTGCCCTTAGATCCACGATTCCCCAACACCAACCAAACCCGGCACTGCTACCAAAGTTATGTAGATTTTTACAGGTGCCAGAGGATTAGGGGACCCAACTATGCTCCTTGTGACTACTTCAAAAAGGCGTTCAATTCCCTGTGCCCCAATGCCTGGGTGGAGAAATGGGATGAACAAAGGGCTGAAGGCAGATTTGCAGGCAACATCTAAGCCCAGTTTTATTCCGTATGTTCAGTTGTACTTTGTAGATACTTTTTTTTGTTAATAAAGGCGGTAGAGATGTTATCTTTCTGAAGTTCTTGCCGTGACGTTTGTTCCAGGGGGACGAGTGGTTCTACTATTGTTGATTGTGTAGAAGAATTATTCTGTTGACTTGGGAGCTCTTTAATAGTCAGTTCAATTTTAGAAAGAATCCAATAATCAATTGAGACATACTTGGCAGTTTTAAGGAAGTATTGAGTGTAAATGTTAAAATATTTTCATATTTTCAATTATTAAATTCTTGGAAAAACAAGGGGTTTATCATCGTTTATTGCACAAGGCAATGGCTTTTAAGGAAGAAAATCGAGTCTACCATCTATTATATGGTGTATTGTCTGGTTCTTTCAGTTTGGTATGGTCCTGTTACTTTATCGTCTAGCAGATTTTTGTTACTTGATCAGGGAGCTTTTACCCACAAGACAGCGCAACGAACATAAGTTTCTGTTGTTTCTGAGTCCAGTTGTGAATGTTTCTTTAATAAATTTTTTTATTGTCTTTTTAAATTAAGTTCATTCTGTAATTGTACTCTAATGACGTCGTGTATTGAATTCAATTTATTCAATATATTAACATAATTTTTTTCTTTCGTTTGACCTCTCTCCTTTATGAGCCTGCGCATCTGTAACAAGGACGGATTATCAATTTCACATAACCTTAAATCCCTCAATTACAGTCACAATATGTCAATAATTTGTAAACAATACAGTATTTTGAGCAATAACTAATTTAAATCAAGCCAAATTACCATTAAACCCTTTAAACATGTGTAAATAATGTCTCAAACTAGTTGCTCAATTACAAATAAGGTTAGTCAAGAAACTGTTACGGCCCTAAATCAGCACTACTTGAAGCTAGGGCTGAATCATGAAGAGCTCCTCATTGCTTCCCTTCCTAAAGCCAACAAACTTTCCTCAAACAGGCGATTAAAGGTACTGTCTTTCACTCTCCTAGTATTATTTATGTCAATAGCCGTGCGCTTGGGGCTGGTAAACTTCATCTTGAGTATCCGCTGTATAGTGCCCCACAACTACTTTACATGGGAGGCAACAAGACCTCTGTCTGACTGCTTGTTTTGCTCAAATGTCACTTCTGCCATCGAGTTGCATAATGTTACCAGGGAGCAATTTGCTCCTTATGCATATTCTTCCAAGCCAATTGTTATTCGACAGGCCTTCCTGCATTGGCCTGCGATGAAGAAGTTTGATTATTGGTTTTTTAAAGATTTATATGCCAGCATTGAAGACGCAGATGCTCAGTGCCAATTCCTGCATTTTAAGTCTGATTTTATAAGTCTCAAAGACATTTTTGCTATGTCTGAAGCTCGAGTAAAGAATTGTCCTGGGGAAAAAAGCTGGTATGTTGGCTGGTAAGTTTGTGTTTTTGCCCACTTAGAGCGTCTCCTAAAGAATATTGGTGCTTTAAGGAACAACTGCCACCCAACAATAACAAAAACTATGAGGCAATATTATCCTAAACCACATTTCTTGCCTGAGGATGCTGAAATACCCCATGAAGAGTATGTTTTCATGGGGTATGATGATGGAGCTTCAATGCATGTAAGTAGCAAAAAAATTGGTTTGTCAGGTTCTAATTAAGGGTTCAGTTGGACTTTATAAACCGCCTGATGTGGCAAGCTCAATTGCGAGGCTCAAAAATCTGGAATTTACGTCCGCCTTCAGAGTGCCAAAAAATCTGCCAACCTCTGAATTTTTTGGTGCATCCAGGGGATGCTGGTAAGAGAGGGTGAGTTTGTGTGGTTGCAGTTTCACTGTGGTTTTGGTTGCAGTTCTAGTTGATACAAGGATTTGGTATCATGCTACTACCATACCAGGGGGCAAGTTTAGCCTATCAATACAGTCTGAATATGGATGAGAATAAGAATAGGGGAGATTCAAATGTATTTTTAACCAAAGTTTTCAGTTTTATTTGTATACCATTCTAGTCTTCATTTACCTTTTAGTTTAGTAGCATTCAGTACAACCATATTATTTTATTATAGGTTTTAACACATTCTAGTGCCATTTTCGCCATTTATGATTTTGTTTTTAGCAGGAAATTGTCTGTTTATTTTAAACTATATATTATATTTTTATGTAATTCTCAGAGACAGTTGTTTTATATCTTAAACAGCTGCCCTTTAAAGTGAACAGATGCTCGTAACGCACCCTAAAGATAAATCATTATTAACACACTTCCCGCGTGCAACCTTACAGTTATCTTTGAATCTTCTGGCAACTCCTAAATTGGTTTTACACATTCACACAGATGTCGCTTAAGAAAAATCTCGCTTATATTTGCACAACATCCTAATTCAATACAATTGTCAGCACAGGGCGAAGTTGTCCATTAGAGATTGGGCCCTTTGGAGCCTCCGATGCTAATGGCGCAATCGCCAGACCAAGTATGGCTGCGGCCAACTATATATCCAATGCTTCGGTCTAGGCGATGGTGTTATCAAGTCGGAGTAGTTCCTTAGGATTTAACTGAAAATAATCTTTTCCTTCTCGCATTCCCCCCCCACATCGTGTTGCCTAAGGAGCAATGGTGTTTAACACACATTCGCTGTTCTCATCATCTCTCTATCAAGAAACGCGGACACGCTCTGCACATGATTTTCCGAGTCTTATTACCATTTACCTATTGGTTTTAATAGTAACATAGCCGCCTAGATAACCCGATTTATGGCCATGTGATTTCGAAAATTTCTTAACATTTTTAATAATTGTGAATTTGATCGTCTAGACAGCGGTGTTGTATTTGTTTTTATCAGAGCTTTCTTAGAGACTTGGCTTTCTGATGAGTCATGCATTTCCTTTTAACATTTATAACAAAAAGGGCCTGTGTCGGAAAAGGGCAAAAAGTCAAATTTCATCGTTGATTTTGCTCTCCGCTTGAATTTCTTCCACACTAAATGCCAACTGCAGGTTTGCCCTTTTTTAGTCTATGACACGCCTTTGGGCGCCTGTCTAGTATGGTCCTGTGTTGCTAATTTTGCTCATACCCACATAATGTCTTTTATGAGATATTTAGGTTGGGGTGATGTCGCTACTATAGATGTCGCTAAAGTTAAACTTCTCTCCTCTCTAAATGACTACTGAATTTAACTGAATATTTCGGTGCTGAAAAGGTTGTCCATTAGAGATTGGGCCCTTCGGACATCGGAGGTATCGCACGAACGACAAGTAGAAGGACTACTGCCAAGTGCTGGTTACTTGATTGCGTGACATGGGGCAGGTACCCAAGTTTTATGTCGGACCTCTTTTCTGTACGACCCTTCCAGTGTCCGTCGAATTTGAATTTAAAATGGTTTCTTCAGGTTTCTTCGATTGATGTCTTTGGCTCCGGTATGGCGAGTTTAGTGCAGTCCTGTTTCCAAATTAAATTCTCAAGAAGCAATTAGGCACCATCTACGTATACAATCTTCATAGTTTTTGTTATTGATAATGCATTTTAAAGAAATTGAATAATTTCTTGACACTCCCAATCTTTTGGGCTGCAATATTCCCTGATATCTCTTTTTCGCTTATCCAGATGTCAATTTCTAAGACTGCATTACTTCTAAATTTCCTTGACCCGAGAAATAATCAGATTTAGGGTCATGCGATTTCCAATTTTTTTTTCATTTTTTTTTTGTCATTGTAAATTTAATCCATTAAGAATAAAAAAAAATCGTTTTTGTGTTTTTCGTTAATTCAAGACAGAAAAAGAATAAAAATATTTTTCGAATATTTCTAGAAATAAAAGGAATTTTGTGGGCATTGAAAAGTATTGCGTTCCTTCCTGTTGAGAATGGAATTTGAGACACCCTGTACGCGAAGAGTGTTAATTATGGTAACTGGAAATCTGTAATTTGTGAAAAATGGAAATTTATGTGATACTTAATGTTCTTTCACTCCTCAGTGAGAAAACTTTCATCTGGACTTCTCAGGTACAAATAGATGTAGCTAATGTAAAACCTTTCTAATCTCTGTGCCACCACTAAGTTGAACTGAATTTTTTGGTGGTCGAAAAACTCCTATGAAAATCCCAATTTTCCGTGATGAAATTGTAAAATGTCGATGTGCATGACTAAACTCAAGAAGTCTTAGGGGAAGTCAGGATAATATGAACAACCAATGAAAATACTGCTGTTTTTATTTTTTTTTAACAAGTAAAATAATGTCTTAAGTCACAGATTTAGTCGGTAAAATGATTCACTGTTTAAAATCTTACTTCCTCGTTATCTAGCAATATAGTCGAATACTCCATTAGAAAAATATATTAAAATTACGTTTCTCTACCAGCTACTATTCTCTGTATACAGATAAATCGACTCTTACTACTAATTAAACAAAAATAATTCTTTGACCAGTACCAACACTTAAACGCTAATAAGGCACATCGTTCAAATAAAACATTTAAGTACACATACAAAAGCACCTTCAAATCAATACTAAACTGAGCATTTTCGGTCAACACATCACTCCTACTGCTACTTCTCCTTTCCCACAGTCACGTTAGTCACATTGCTGCCAGGGTTGAATACCCACTGTTTAAAACTGCTCTCCATCCCACCATTACTTGAATGATCCTCCCCTTTTCTGGGGGGAATTGGGGGTCTGCTGGCCAGAGTGGGCAGTCCTGAGGGGATTTTGGAGTTGTTCCTGATAGAGGTTACCGAAACGTTACTCTTCGCACTTGGGGGTTTGATCTTCGACGCGAAGGGGGTGGAATGAACAGCGGAGGAATTCATCAACTCTAAAATGGCCTTTTCATTTTCATTTTCGAGATTTTTGGAGTCACGCCTTTCGGGACTCATTGGAGGGGTCTTCATGGTAGTGGCGATGGGTATGCGAGATTTGGTCAGACTGTCCTTTCTTGGAGGACTTCCAGAGGCCTTTTCGAAATTTGACCGCAGAAGCTCAAAGGAGTGGCGCTTTTCTGGTGTTTTCCTGCCCCCGCTTTCATAGCTGGAGGTAGTAAAGCGCATTTCAGGCAAAGTTTTCAGCTGCTCTTCTGCCAGTTCCTGAATTTTACATACCTGCAGCTCCACATCGCTCTTTTCTCTTTCAACTTTAGGCTCTTTAACAAACTCCTGCAAATTGTCTTCGAAGCCTTGAACGTTGCTTTCGAAGGCTTCCACTTTGCGTTCAAAGTTCTTCACGTAGTCCTCAAAAGCGTTCTCCAAGGGATCCTCACTACCCACCTGCACCTCCGAAATGTTGCTGCTTGGAGTAGAAACATGGATTTCGGTGACGTAAGTCTTATTATTCTGATCGGGGGAGATTTCAGTGAGAGATATCGCAGGACTCTCGTCATCAAGGCCTTTAAAGTCCACTATGGGCTCCTCTACATGAAGAGCCTTAATAATGTTTTTGTCCACTTCAAAAGTCGAGTATTTGCTCTCAGTGATTTCAACCTTAAACTTGTCCCCATCCTCCTCGATGGCCCTCACTTCTTTCTTTTCTTGCACCTCTATAGGCACCTCCTTCTTGGTGACAACAGAAAAGGAGTTTTCGGTGATTGCCACCTCCCCAGGTCCCGTCTCGATTTTCTTCACAGTGATGTGATCGGGCTTGGTCACAATCACCGTCACGTCGTTTGTGATATTATTGTCCTCCAGAGCGGTGGTGTAGAGGTCTCCTGGTTCGTTAATGCTCAGCTCCAGACTGTGCAACCCCTCACTCATCTTCGCTTGACACACTTTTAAATCATCAGGGAGGTTGGTTGTAAGGGTTGGTTCTTCAAAAGACATACGTCGTTCATTGAAGAGAAAGTCTTCAGTCACATTTTTCATGGTTTTGGTCTCGTCCGGAAGATTCCCAGTGGTTTCCCCCACTGTGACAACGTTGCCGTAGCTTTTGTGGTAGCTATCCATAACCTCATCCACGAGGGTCATTGAGACAGGTGGTGACGTGCTGATCACCTCCCACTCATCTTTGATCATGCCGTCTCCATTGCGCCCTTTGGCCATCTGCGAGCACATCTCAGTGATGCTTTGCTTCTCGAAGGTGGTGGCCAGAGGCCCCAATTTGTTATTCAAGTTGATTATTGTGGTTTCCTTCTCTGGGGTCTTTTCCCTCCTCGGGGGAATCGGTTTTACGCACTGAATCTCCACGGAGACGTTCGCGGATTGGTGATTGAGCAGGGAAGTTCTTGTGGAGGCGTCTTCGACTTTGGAGACGCGTTCTGCAGGCTGCGGGGCTTCAGCCATCTTCAACTTAGTCCGCTCTGGCACCACAGGCTTCTCAGGTTGGCTTAATTCCTCCTCGTCAGGCCACAGTTTGTTTACCACCACTTTCGCATCATTTTTCGATAGTTTCTGCTGGTATTCTCTCACTACCTCCTCGGGTAAGTCCACCTCCTGGCTCTCTCGCTTAATCTGTATCACTCGGTCTATGACAGCGTTAAAATGAGGCTCAGACTGGCGTCTCTGATCCCACCCCTCATCGTCTACGCAGGGGTTCAAAATGGCGTCCTCTAAATACCCCCATTCAGCAGAGCTCTTAAGGCGGCTCTTCTGGAACGTGTTCAGGCCGTCCAGTATCAGGGACAGTCGCGGTTCTTTGTCAATTAAAAGGTTTTCTGTGGCATCGAAAGCGTGCATTTGCCCTAAAGTGGTTGGGTCAGCGGTTATGTCCAAGCTTTGAGCCCTTTCCAAAGTGCCCGACCTTGAAGGTTTCTTCATTTTGGTTAAGTCTCCGGTGCTGGCGGTCTTGCGCGCTTTGTCCTCAGGCTGATGGACGATAACGTCGCTGGAATTGAGTTCGATGGTGTTCACTGAGGAGTTGGTCCTCTCGTCCTCGCTATCAGAGGCCAAAGCGCTCAAGTCCTCAAATCCGCGAGTCTTGCCAAGTGTGAATGTGACTTCAGGAGGGGAAGGGGCTTTGCCCTTTGAGAGTCGTCTCTCTGAGTCAAATCCGTTGAGTACTTGACCGTTTTCCGTGCTTTTGCGGTTCTTGCGAGCGTACAGAGCAGCCTCTTGTATATGTCCCGGAATCTCCAAGGGAATGCCGTTTAAATCTCTCTTAATCCCGGAACCTATACGAGTAAGTTCTAAATCAACCTCGTCAATTCCCTTCCCTATTTCAATATTGGCATTATTCTGGTTCTGTTCCAGGATTTTGGGACTCTTCTGCCTCTCCCTCACTTCCTCAATCGGCAGCTGCAAGTGCACTTTCAGGTGCATCTCCGGGGTGGTTTTCTTCACGCTCTTCTGGTGCACCCCCGGGCGTGGCGATTTCGACTCTTTCCGCTCCAGAGTTGTCACGTTGCTGCGCGACTTCTCCTGGTTCCAAACCAAGGCCCAGGCACTAGAACTCCGGTACATCGGATGCACTAAAGGCGAAGCCTTTTGAGAGGCCCCCCCCGGTACAGTGCGCTCGCCTTTCGCCTCTATGATAACCTCATAGGGGCTGGCGTAGCTCAGGATGTTGAGGGCGTCCTCGTACACCATGTGTTCGAAGCTGATGGTCACGCTGTTGATTCGGTCCCCGGGGTTGAGTTTGCCGGACTCAAAGGCGGGGCCTCGATGCAGGATGTCCCGGATGTAAATGCCCTCTTTCATGTTGCCGCAGATGTTGAAGCCCAGCCCGGTGAAATCTTGGCTGTTGAGGGCCACCACTTTCACCTCAGTACTCTGCAAATGAGTTCGGTAAAATAGGCAGTTATGCAGAATGAGTTATTAGTGTGGGATCGGTCTTCGACCATTCAAGATACAGAAAGAAAATGGATTCAAATGCTCCCACTGTGGGAAATTATTTTTAACTGCACACGGTGAACGGTAGGTGTGGGCAGGGCCGGCCTCAGCACATCAGGCGTCCTGGGTGAAATTATTAATCACCACCCCCACCCTACCCTTAAAAGCGGTACTGAGTGTGGATTACAATTAAACTCGGGCGTAAAAACGGGGCGCGAGGCAGCTTGATATAGCAGACTTGGATGCCTCTATCTCTTGCCTGAGGGGAGCAAGAGCAATGGGACTCTCTAGGCCTGAATTAAAGAACACAGAAAGGACTTGAAGCCGTGCCACCTTTCAATTAAGCTAAAACACGATTTTAAAAAAATAGAGGTCGCTGATGGCACGTATATACAGGGTGATTCAGAATTTGCCCACACAAGTTGGGTCATTCTCGATTGGTCACCAAGTCACAGGGTAATTTGTATTTTTTTTGGTTTGTTTTATTAAAAACGTATTACCTAAGGCAGACTTTTTTGGACGCCTTGTACATACCTTCAGAGCGGAATCGTCCAGAGGACGCTTCTTCTCGGGTTTAAGGGTGAAAAGGGGCGACCATCTCGCCCATTTCGGTTTGCTCGAAGTTTCGGTCGGTTTCTCGGAGGTCGCTGTAAGGGTTGCATCTGAAATGACCCTCATTAAGACTTACATGTCGTCGCTTTTTGACCAAAACTCAATACCTTTGAAGCCAGGGTTGTCGAAGGCGTACTCGGCCTTGCCTCCTGCTTCTGGGTCGGATTCCAAGATCAAATTGTTATCTGGAACAGTTTGTTTTTTTGAGCATTCGGAATTTCGCTTGATATACAGAGTGTCCCAAATCTATTTGGACGATAAATATCATCCGAACAGCTGAGTTGGCGGACAAAAAGTTGAGGATTAAGAAATCTGCTTTCGATAAGCATTTCTTTCGCTGTTTCCGCCTTGGAACTTTTGTGTCTCGCACAATTCTAGGACGTCCTGTATATATAGGGATATTCTGTATTTTTTGACTTAAAGTTCAGTTTTTTCTCTATGAAACGCCCTTATTTATTATAAAACGCGTGTCTGGCTGTGGCCAGCGGTACCCTCGAATGGTACTGCCGTGTGAAGGTTCGGAACCAGAAGGCGGAATTCCGAGGCCTGTTTTCGCACATTTGGGACGGGATTTTATTGGTGTTTTTAAAGTTATGATCGTTCCTCAGAGAACCAAAAAATTGGACAGATTCCAAAGGAACAGGCGGTAGTTTGGGCCTCATTTGGGTTGTTTTGAACAGTTCTAAGTTCGAGTATGAGCTCTTTAGTTTGAACTACCATTGGCCCCTTTTTCAAGTTCGAAAATTTAAATAAAAAAATTGCAGTTTAAACGTTTCCGAGGCGCTTCGAGGTTCAATTTCCATGAGTTCCATCAACCGGATTGAAATTTCGGTGCCTTCAAAGGTCTTTAATTCTGTTCGTCAGGCGCCCCTTTTCATTCCGGCTAAAGGCTTGAGGCCATTGGGCTCTTGTACATCTAGATGAGTTAAAATTTAGAATTGAAAATACGCTTGATGTAGGAATTCGCCTGCGATTAGCGAGCAGTTTGGTAGGAGCAGTAAAAGCTTTCTATGCCTTAAGCAGCCATAAACTTTTACGCGCACTGACCATAAAACAATCAAATTGCTTATCTGCTAACAGATTAATCTGTTTACCTCGTTGAGGATTGAAAATTCAAGGATACCTGAGCATGCCATTGTGCTGATTTTCCCACAATTCCTAATCCTCGGAACGTTCCATTCGAGGTCATCATTCATCGGAGCTTCTGATCGTCAAACCTGTTTTTTTTCAAAATTGAGGTGCGAAGTATGCCTGAGGTCGCCGCTAATAAGATCTCAGAAAAGACTTTTACGTTCCTCGGCCAAAAACTAACGCAAGTAACCAACCGGGGGTTATTCACTTTATTCAATTTATTCTTCTCTGTTGATTCATGACGATCACGAGGAATTCTAGGCTGAATGGAATTTTCAAACGAGCGACTGGGAGGGGCCAGCTCGGTAATGCAGGCGAGCCCCGAAGCCCCCTTATGACAATCATAATCCTTCTAAAGCCCGAAGGATGTGCCATAACGTTATCACGTCAATCACCCATAATATACCGGACGTTATTGTTTGCTTTCGGAATTCGCATAAATCGATGGACGTGTGTGTATGTATGAGCAAAGTGTATGCGTAATCAGGCCTTTTTCTTCTTCCTTAAACGATTTTAATATCAACTTTCATGCCTCAACGAACCAGCAACCTTCATCACAGCAGACAACTCTATTAGTTCCCGAGATTCGTTACGATTGAACTGTTTATGCGCCGCTCGCTTAAAAAAGGGCACTTTTTGCTGCCCAAATGGAAATTCCTGCGTGGTACTTAATAGGCAGTAGAATTGCAGGGTTCAGGCTGTGGTTTGTTGCATTCCGTTTGGTACGAGTTATGTTATAATTGCAAGGCTTCCTTGTTAGGTGCGCGGCAAATTAGAGTTACAGGTTGATGGGAATCAGGCCTCGCGAGAACCACTAGAATTAAGATACCCATCAGGCTAAACGGTGCGAGATACGCTCTTGGGATCGCGGCTGGTCGTTTTGGGGGCATCGCGAATAAAAGTGCCAGAAATCCGCTTGCGAGGGGTTCTTTAGGAAGACTCGTATAATGCTTAAAAATTATGCGATTCGCATGCGCGGCTTGGCGAGTCTCACAACCAGGCTTAATGAAAAAACATTAGGGAGCAAGATTTTTTCCTCTTCAAACTGGATATTTTCAAATATGTATATCTCTTTACAGAGTAATTTGGAAAATCCTGTAGGTGTGTCATATTAAAAAAAAAACACTATGTGCATGCGTGAGGTTGGTTATATGAGACAGTCAAAGCTTGGCTTTATGCTTGACCTCAAGCGACGAAATCCCGGGATTGTCCCTAAATCAAGGAGGGAGCGTTCAACATTGATTTGGTCAAAATTGGATTTCTCTCATGCGTACATTTTGGAAATCCCTGTATATCACCTAAAAGGAAACACCACGCAGATGTATAATTCATCGAATGAGTTCATCAAAACGTGCTACACTTTGAATAGTCATCAGTTAGAATGCGTGCATGTGCGTCTGTGTTTCTTAAGGCCATATACAGGGTTGTCCAAATGTATCCATAATGCACTTCCAAAGAGAATTAAAGGATCACTTCAATTTTGCGGACTATTTTTGCCTCGTCATACTATAAAGCGACGCTTATGATATTATCGTTCATGGATTGACAGAAAAAACTGAAAATGTACATTAAACATCAACTTTTTTTATTTAAGACCAAAGAATCGTATATAAGGTGGAAAAGCCACAAAACGCAAAATCATTCACAGCAAAGACGGATGGTATATTTAAAAATTAATAGCTGGCGTTTCCTCCTTTAGTATGGATGACAGCTTCTATTCTCCGACGCGTTCCTGTTATTAAATTTCTAATTTTTTCTTGAGAAACAGTTTCCCACTCTTCAATCAAACAATTTCACAATTCCTCGAGTGCTTCAGTGCCGTACTCTCGCCTATCTTCTAAGCATGTCCCACACATGTGCAATTGGATTCATGTCAGGACTTCCCGCAGGCCAGTCCACAGTTTCAACTTCAAGCAGATACTCGTGAACAATTCCAGCGATATGGGATCGGGCATTATCGTGTATTAATAATGACTGAGGGTCCACAAATGGGGTGTAAGCCATCATGAGAGGTTCAAGGATATCTGTGATATATCTAGGAGCAGTTAGAGAACCACGGCCGATCACCGGTAGTTTTGAAGGGACGTTTATATTGATGCCACCCCCAACCATCACAGAAACTCCACCAAAATTTATTTTTAGTGAAAAATTGCAGAGAGCAAATCGTTCGCCCGACCTCCTCCATACCGTTTCACGTTCATCTGGAGATTTGAAGCAAAATCTGGATCCATCGGAGAATAATGCGCGCCCCCCATGGGCATTAGTCCAGTTTAGCTGTTCTGGCGCAAATCTTAATCTTTGAACTTAGGGTTCTCTGGTAAGCAGCGGTTGAGTAGCTGGGGGGTGAAATGTCCCTCTGTACTCGTTAAGCCTTCTTCTTTTGTACGCTCAGAAGTTCGAACATTTTTAAAGTTTTGTAGGAGAAAATTCGAATTAGGACCAGCAGCGTGCCAATCCCGAAGAGCATATAACCGCAAAAAGGGCCTTTTCTTGCAGCTGTTGCCCCCGGGCGATCTTATCCTCTCCTGCGATAATCACTACCGGTCTCTTCTAACCTAGTTGCAATTTCTCTTTGGCTAAACCTTTTCTCTATTAGAGCTATCGCCCTAATTGTTTCTTCGTCACTTAACTGTCTTCTTTGCGCCTTGATACGGTAATAAAATGTTTGTGAGAACTGCCGCAATGCCCCGATGCTGGGAAAAGCAGATTCCACATTTTTTTAAATAAAACAATTCGTTGTTATTCGAAACGCACATAAACATCATTATGTTGCAGCAACAACTTAACTTTTTCCGATATCACAGAAGAAAAAATTGGGAATACCGAAGTGATCCTTTAAACGTGCCCGGGAGCGCACCTAAAAGTTCTCCTTTCGAAATCAAACTTAAAGTATGGGGGTTCGGAATGGGCGGGGTGATTTTTCCTTTAATTTTTCCCCCATTTCCACCAAGAAGTAGGATCAGATGTAAGACTTGTTCCATCGCAAACTGAGCCAATGCTCGTCGAGTTCCACTCTTAACTTCACCGAACCTCAAGAAATGTCACAAATTCGAAAATATTTAGGAATGCGTAAAAGACATTCTGAGAGATGTCGGCGGAAGCTAAAAGGCCAGCGAAGGCGTCCAATGAACAATACACCGATCAAAGAAGGCAATGGCGATGCGAGATAGCTCTGTGAATGGAATGGCCGCCTACATACACATACGCGAATTTCAAGGCGGTTAAAACCCATAGTGGATTCTCTAGGTTATTCATCACAGATATAAGCAACAGAACAAGAGCAAATATCTGTTGTTTGTTGTCTTCGTTAGAAACAACGCAAAACCGCAAGTCCTTGTAATCCTCCATTGCGGCCGCGTTCCAACGAAACCTCCGAGGCCGAGCAGCTCTGCTAAAGAATAGAATTGAATTCAGTTTTTGGAGTTTGGACAGTTAGGAGACGTGCATGACCATCAACTCCTTATTGCTGCTTCCTGCGGATTCACTAGAACTCGTTGCTTTTAGAGCCCAAAGACTTCCGGCCTTCGACGTTCCACATACGGACTACCGTTACCCTGAAGGTTTTGAGCGGTCGCAAATGGGCATCTATGCCATTCCTGCGACCCATCCTAACAGTAATAGCATATCGATATTGAATAAATTATAGCTCTTTTATAATGGGAAGAATACTGTTATCTAGCACTTATTAACCGCTTTCTTGTAGCCCAAGTTCAAGAGCGCCGTACCCGTCCTTTTATTGTCGAAGTGATTTTGCATCGATGCTGATGCAAAATGCATGAGAAGAGTAATTAGACCACGAATGGGCTTTGACGGGACCTTGATGGTGCTTTGAGAATCCGTCACGTAAGCAGCAACACAATAATTCAATTAGCGGCATTGAAGTCACGGAAAGTGAATTCCATTAAAAGACAGTTTCCAGTCGTCCAATGTCCTAGTATGTGTGTAATTGTTTTCACTTGGGTTAGACAAGTTTCTCTAAGCCACAACGCAAATAAAGCGATAGAAAGCACGACATCGAAGACCCATAAGTCAAATATTTGACTATCAATAAACCTATTGCTTCCATCTTTTCGTAGGTACCTCTCGAATGAAAATTGCAGAACCTGAAATAGACCTTCCGCACCAATAGGTTTTAGGCTTAACGATAGCTTAAGTATTGCGCATGCGCAGTAAATTTTGTAGACTTATTGGTGTTGGAACAGTAGCGTAGTGGACCGTTATTTGAAGACACGAGAAAGTTTACCTAATACCTCAAAAAAAAAAGTTAAATTCTGTCTATTCAAACAGATCTTCTACATCGCCGAATTTTGTACATAACTTTTATAATTTGTAGCTGTATATGAAGATGGGGAAAAGCACGCTTAAAACGTTATAATAAAGCAAAAGGTTTTAAAATTTCCATTGCACGAATAGATCTTCCACACTAATGAATTTCGGGCTTAATAATTCCCCAACTTCGCGAATTCACAGTAACATCTTAATTAGAAGAAATAACAGTGGCGTACTAAATCTGCATTTCAAGGCATAAGAAAGCACCCTTGCGATGCTTCAAAAGAAGCAAAATGTTGGAAAATTGGGTTTGCACAAATAGACCTTTTACGTCAAAAAGTTTAGCGGTCAACTATTTTGCGTTCACAGTAAAATTTTTAATTTCATTAAAAAAGAAGTAATGGCGTAATGATTCCGCATTTAAAAGATACCAAAAAGCGCATCTCAGACCTTATAAAAAAGCGAAATTAAAAAAAAATTCTATATATCCAAATAGACCGTCTACACCAACGAATTTTCAGATGAGCAATTCCACTAACTGTTGACTATTCACAGTGCAATTTGTAGCGTGATTGGCAAAGAAACAGTGGCGTAATAAAACACACTCATGAATATTGTTCGTGTCTCTAGAAATGTTTCACCATTATTGTGAAAAATGAGAGAGGCTGATTAAAGGCATATCCTAACGTTGATGTTAATATAAACCTCATGGTCATGCATCTCTAACTAGTATAATTTTTGAATGAACCTCACTCTACGCTCCAAAAGTACGCATTGAAATCTCCCGCTAATTTTCGCGCTTTTACATACCTCTTTTAGCATTTGTCCGCCTCTTGAGGTAATAGACCAAAGCCCCGACAAGCAACAAAGTACCGAAGAAGGTGAATATCACAGCCATGGCTATAGAACCCGCTCCATAGCAAAGAGGAGATCCTCCGGACACTGACTCTTGAGCTCTGACTACCCCGGTAGTGACAACCAACAGTACTCCAAAAGCACCCCAGAGGAAAGCCATCTTTGACAGTCAGCAAACAATATGGCGGCGTTTAATTTTTTCTGTTAATTTGTGTCTTGGGTTTTGAATAAATAGCAGCAGATTTCCATATTAAGGCCCTTTCCGTTGCCTGCGACGAGGTGTTTCCTGTAATAAAGCAATAAATTAAAGTTTCCTTCATTGTAATAAACGCTTCGACACCGCGTTTTGCATTTAAATGATGAGTCGCAATAGAACAGATTTTTATTATTTTTAATGAAACCTCGGGATGATTCATTTGAGAGACCGTGTTACTAGATTTCTTGCTTTAACGATGGACTTTATTAAAGGTAAGAGCAATGATTCTATTTTGATGGTTTTTTTAGTCAACTATTTATTGTTTTTTCCACGAGAAGAGCGTTTATTGATAATACGCATGTCATTTATTTATTTAAATATTAAAGTTTACTTTAAAAAGTTAATAAAAATTCAGTAAAGCAACTGGTAAGACACAACGCCACTAAGTTTTATGGCCTCTCATAGCGTAAAACCTTCTCCATAAATGTGCTGTATTTAATATACACTTTGTAAACATAATTCATTTGATGTGTCCACATAATGGAAAATGTCAGAGGCGTAGGTACTGTGCTTTTTTTGTAAATTTTCAATTGAGTTTAATTACCTATTTTTAAATGTCGTATTTGCTGCTGGTTTTTTAGTCAAATTTTGCTATTTAAAGCCGCTGATTTATCACTATAATAGAGAAGAGGCATTCTGTCGAAGGGGGGGAGGAAGTAGGTTTACAAAAAATCACATACCTCGCCACTGTTGTTTCCACTCCTTCATACTTAAAGTGCTGTTCGTTTTGTCTCTATTCAAAATTCGAGATATCTAGAATGTTTCCAGAAGGGATTTTACAGAGCACGAGGGAAAAAACCTTTAAACAAATACACTCATTATATTTGGAGCTTAAGAAACAAAAATGCCATTTCGTAAGAGTATTGCCAAGACGGTGGAATTTCTTATTATATGTCTAATAACATTCCTCTGAAATCAGGGGCGCGGTGAATGAATTGTGAGGTTTTTCATCAGAATTATATGGAATTATTTGTTTAATGCTCCAAAAACGGTGCGTAGCCCCACGAAAGTTTTCAAAAGCGCACAACTTCTGCAGCATTTTTCAAGGGAGAAAGTTAGACCAAGAATGTTTTGAGATTTACTTTCTATTTTCTGCCCAACTTTTAACGTTGTCATGGAACGTCTAAGAATCTCTGTTATATCGTCAAAAATCAGGAGCGTATCGAAGGATGCTGGACCTTATTCTAAACCTACACTCGTCGAACCATTAATGTCACTTTTCGAGCATCTCTCAAGATCTGAAGCACCACACTATACGAACAACGGCGTGTGTGTATAAAGCCATTCAGTCTGCATAATGTACTTTATATTTCCCAATATGAAAGTGACACGCCGCAGGAATGTGTGCATTACAAAATGGAATGCATATGGGAAATATCTCCTGCTCTATTAATTAGGCCAGTGGCTTACAGTCATCATCGTACCACCGGCGAAAGTGGAGGTAGCAGCTACACCACTGGCGGGTACTAAAGTACACAAAAGTAGCAATTAATGGCACCGATTTTCTACCTCTCTGCAATTTGCTGTTCAATTACCAGACCATTCAAGGTCCCCCGAACGCAAATCGCTTCAAAGGTACTATCTAACAATTTTGCGACAAATATTTGCGTCGACTGAGCTGCGTGTACCGGTCGCGGTACCACATTGCTGCATAAGTAATTTAAATATTAAACAGTCTGGTTAAGGCCGGAAGGTCTTAACCAGACAGATTTTTCTGGCTCACCGAGTACCATCATATCTAATCAGTTCACGAGCGAAAACAATACCTATTCAATCGATTATTAATAGCTGTGGTATGACTTCATTTTGGGGAGTTTTGTTTATCGGGAAAACATATAGGGAGAATGTTGTGCATTTAACGCACGAAAAGGCACGTGCGTTTAACACACGTTTAACGCTACAGAATTGCGTTAACAATTTACCTTTTAAGCGTCACTGTAATCCTATGACATCCACATATCCACTCTCACAACAATATTGATAATGACGATAATCCAAATCGCACTAATTATCAAGTACCGCACTATCTATTCATTCATTGATTGAATGGGCTGCAGGTATACCGCCACCAAACCAACTAGCCATCGCTGATGGACGAAGCCCAAATTGCTCGGACAACCACTTTCAGGTACCGCGATGCGATGGCCAACTGGAACCCAAAGCGACTGGCATACTATACAGGTGGAAAAGTGGTACTAGTGTCCTACCAATCAACAGGTGTGCCGCAGGTATGCGAGATACGGGGGTCGTCTCAAAGATTCCTCGCTCAGTGCTGTTAGGTTCCATTACTTTCGGATTGAGTCGGGTACCGGATTATTTGGGATGTCGCCCCGCTCTGCTCTTCGGGCCCTAGGGCTACGGTTGAACTTGCTACCTCGATTGACCGAGAGACGGAATTATTTTTTAACGGACCTGTTTCGGGGATTTGATGCTCTTGTGGTCGCCGCACTGGGTCGTAAATAATACAGAGGACCTGATCGTTGAATACCTTAAATTCGTTTGCTTTTTTTATATAGGATAAAGACCATAGCTTCTTTCCAACAGAGTAGAAAATCCATTCCGGATTCGAGTCGGGTTATCTCTTAAATTTTATTTGACTAATTCGAATTGACTGAGAGATTGCCATTAAGAAATTTTTTTGGCGGGGTGTACTAAAAAGTTTAAAATCACATTCACCATTTAGTCAGAATTCAGAGTAGTTTTTATCATTTTAACATTTTATTTTCGAATTTAGAAAAAGTTTTCATCATTTGTAAGACTTATCTTAAATACAATAAATAAGTTAATCGAATGATGGATACATTGTCTAATATATCCGTCGTCCGATGGTACGCGCTAAGTAGTATTGAATGAAAGCATGACTTCGCTAATATTCGTTGTATCAAAAATATTTAAACACAAACTACGAACTCGAAACTACCCGATCTGTTAGAATTTGTTATGGAAAACAAAGGAAATTTGGAAACAGACATTCTGTATAAATTGCAAAATAAGCGATTTGTTTCGAGTTCTCGATTTAAAAATTGTTATCGTTTGATAATGATGGAGCGTGGGAAAAAGTGAAGGTAGATCGAAATTATTGTTTCTTAAATGAGTGTGAGAACGATGAGTACCAGATTAGGTGTACCATAATACCATCTAACAGGGGAGTTAGTTAAAACTAAATTTCGACGTAACACAGAAAGGTAGAAGGTAACGTAAATTACACAGTGACTGCCAAACTGGTGCCGTAGTGAGCTAGATTTAGCACCTATTGCTCTTGCGCTTAGATATTTCCCTGACACAGCTTCTTATGAAGAACTGTTAGTGCGCGACATCCTTAGTAAGATTTTCTAACTGCAGATAATAACGTCAAACAAGATCACCTTTTGCTTTGCTAGACAACTATTAATATCGAGGAAAAATTTGGTTAAATTAGAACGTCGTGTAGAGACTGGTAAAGTTTGTTTTTGGCGACATCTATCAGGTCAGAGGCTACATAAGTTGAAACCAAGAAACTAAGGATTTATCACAATCATTTTGCATTTTGCTGTTTATAGATAATGGAATTCAATACTCTTGAAAATTTCACTTTGATATTTTTACAATAAATTTTGACCAATTTGAAAATTTTCTATAATCTGTTAACAAAACATGAGATTTGAACATGAAATTGTTAAAAAATCTATTACATATTCTGAGAAAAAACAGTGTCTCTACCACTGGATGCCTAAAATAGAAGGATGTCATATTTTACATTATTTAATACTGTATTTTACTTCAAAGAAAATAAATACAACCAGTTCTCTTTTCCTTGGGCCTCTTTATTACTCCTAACAATCATTTTAAGCAATTAAATAAACAAATTACTGTAACTAAACACTGAAGCCTCCCCTAGCTCAGTTAATGGGAAGAAGGAACAGCATCCTTGTCCACATAGTCGAGCTGGTCCTCAGGAGTATGGGGCCAATAAGTGGGCTTGTTCAAGGGGTCCAGGGCATCATCAGGATAGGCATCCTTGAAGTCTTCCATTGTCATCTGGTCATATGGCAACAAGCTGGTAATGTGAGCTAACTCCTTTTTGTATCTATAAGGAAAATTTGGGCATTCTATGTCAAAATAAAAAGTAAAACATACTGTGTGATTCTAGTACTGGACTCTGCCTTGAATTTTTCAATATCAGCTTTAATCTCCTTCTCCTGCGAATCAATTTGACTGCTCACAGTGTCTGGAGGGAAGGGAATAGTAACTGCCGAGTACTTTTTCTGGAACTCTTCCACCATTCCAGCAACTGGTACTCTTTGCTTGTAATAGTCCCAGTTGATGGCTGGGGCGCTTTCAGGTAGCGCCAGCACCCTAAAAATTGGTATAATGATGTAATTAATGATTTGAAGGAAGAAGGGGTTTGTACTGACCTCCTGAGGTAGCCATCAGATTTGGTCTTAAAAGCAAGGAAGTTTGCCCTCTGGTGCTCGGGCACTCTTTCACCAATTGCCGCCCAGTTCACTGCGCTTTGTGCTATTCTTTTTGAAGCCATTATGGCTGTTTTCGCTTAGAAAAAGGGGCTCACAAAGCAGTAGAGTTATGCAACTAAAGAATGTGGACGGGGGCAACCACAATGACACTACTCACTGCGCAGTTGACATTGACTCACGATTAACAATCAGCTGATTGACAACGTTGTCGATTCTAATTACCATATATAAACAAAAAAGATTCTATTATATAAATGTTACTTTTTAGTAGTTTCTACTTATTTCCAGAACACAAATATTTTTTGATATTCGAATGTTCTGGTTCAAATAAATTTGAATTACTTCGAAGGATGTGACAACATTGCTTTGCTAAAGCCTGGTTGCCTGCTTCGCAGGGGCAAAATTGACACACAACATCAAAAAACAAATTAAAATCGCACAGGCGTTCCATTTTCCATTTCAGTCGGATCGTCGACGGCAATATGGCCGTCTGAGTCAATAGCCCTGCGAAATTTCATTTCCATTGTTGTGCCAAGAAATTTGGGACTTTCCTGTATGAAAGGCGCTGTGAGGGTCCCTCTGGCGCTAATTCCACGATAAGCACCCATCGTGCCACCGTTTCCCGCAGGCTTGCGGCCCTTTTCGCCTAGCAAATCAGGTCAGTGTCTGTGTCTTATTTTACTTTTCGTTGGGACATGTCCGGGGGGCATTGTATGGTAATAAATGCGGGGAATTCTTCGTACTGGTGCTGCAAAGAGTGCAAATCGATAATCCAATTAAACATTAATTATCGGGGCCTTTGTGCTAATTAATGCCTGTGGGGCGCAGGAGAAAGTGATTATATGAGTGTGAGAACTGGTTGCATATTATTTATATTTTTATATTTTTGCAATAATAGTCCCACATTTTCCAATTTTTTTAAGAAGCCCTATTCGCCCTTAGCAACAAGCCACCTCAACTGTTTCTCTTTGTTCATCATATTTAATCCCATTGGTGATTAGAACAGGACAGCAACTAAATAGTCTGCATGAGTCATTTGTTTTTCAAAAGAACCCACAATGTCTGCCAAATTTTTTTGTTTTAAGGCGGCCATTTTGTTAAGGGTTTTTGAATAGTTTTCAAAAACCACTTTAGGGCATGTTAGATATTCCTTAGGTCTGGATTTGAAAGTCTTGTCAGGATCATATCAGGGCAAAGGTTTGCAACCTGTTTAAGTCTTTCAATGATAAAGTAATGTAGATTTTGACCCACCCAACATAGTTAATGAAAGAGCATATTATTTACTACCAACTGTCAAAGAATAGGTGCTGCAATATAAAATTGACCAAGATGTGACAGTGGTCCTATCTCGCATGTAATCAATCACCTCATTCAAAGAGCCCTAATGACTTTCACTTTTTGGAAAGTAGCCCTTTCCAAAATATCAACAAAACGTCACCTTAGGATAGGAACACACCCCTGCAAGACAAATTGTTACTTAACAAATGCAAAGTTGCATAACTTGAGTTCACTATTAATTAGAGTAAACACTAAAGTATTCATAGAAAGCTCTCCCCGAATTCAATGCTTGCTTCTCTTACTCAAACAGAGTTAAATTGCCAAATTTCCAAACACCTATGTAATGAGTGAGTTTTCATATTATTTTGCTCATAGTAGTTAGGTTGCTTTAGCTTATGAAAACAAAACTCTATTGTTTCTTCTTAATCTTGAAGTGTTTTATTATTACTAGAAAGGTCAAGGGATTAGACAGTTGCCTTAATTCCGTTATTGATGGGATTACTGTGGTATCACACATGAAATAAATGATAGCTGGTTGTGATGTTTCAAACAAATTCTTAATAATACCTGATAGAAATCTGCTAGTATTAAATAATTTTTGATAATTTCACCAATGTTCACCCATCCATATAACTCTAAAACAGCTCCCACGTTATCTCACTGCTTAAAAAACGATTTGAGCGTCACTTATGTGAGTCGGATGCCTTTCTACCATACAGGGAAGCAAGGAAATTTCAGCCTCAAAAGAAGCGCATGTTAGTTATGTAATTTTTTAATTAAAGGAGATTTAACCGAAATAACAATGGTTGGTGTCGTGTGGATTGTTCACCAATTGAAGCATTGAGCGGCCAATTAAAATGCCGCGTTTTTTGAATAGCGTGCATCCATCAGAAGGTCGTTGCGTTTCATCATCGCCTTAAAGAGAGCCACATGTTTAATGAAGAACCTTTCACTTCAATCATTCGCAATCTGATATCGGTTTTTGGCGATCACGACATTACGGTGATTTCAGTAATAATTGAATGGATGCGCTAGTGTCAATAATAGTTGAAAAGGAAGTGACGCGTATTTGTCATGGTTCGGAAATACAGTATGAAATCCTTGTTTGAAATCAATGAAACGAATATTCTGCAAGTTGTTCAAAATTCCTCATTCACAGATGAAAGTCAACGTCACCCATTAATCTAGCCCTGTTTAAGCGTGGCTTTAATAGTAATAATCCCTGATGATTGTTATAATCTGTTTCGTTCCGCACTCTTCTTAAAGCGCAACAAAAATTCAATGCTTCTGCGGTGCCACGACAATCTTTGAATGCCCCTTTTTCTTAAAAGCAGCTAATTCCTCCGAGAATCCCAACTTCAGCTACAACTTTAAAATTTATACATTCCCTGAGGGTTGCATCCGCATTAAATGAAAGCTGATTTGAGCATACAAGAACACTCGTCGCCATTAAATATAGCATCCCTATATAATTAAATTCTAGTTGAAAACC
The DNA here is from genome assembly GCF_039881205.1 of Euwallacea similis. NCBI lineage: Eukaryota > Metazoa > Arthropoda > Insecta > Coleoptera > Curculionidae > Euwallacea > Euwallacea similis. The sequence continues at coordinate 2,301,222 of NC_089618.1, read as the reverse complement.
CAAAGATAAGATTGTCATTTATCACTTCAATTTTATCAACGATTCCTATTAGTTTTAAAATCCCTAAATAAGACCTTAACGTAAATTTTAGAAAGTCAACACGACAACTTTTGCCTGTACGAATGACCATTGGGCGTTGATCATAAAACCCATTGTGGGCTTTCTGCTAAAGGTCGGTTGGGCCGAAAGTGACCGTTCGAATTAGCATTCAACAGATGCAAAACGTAATGCATATTATTCGAAACTTGCACGAAGGAGTCACAATTTGTGGCTTCCTGTGCCTATTCTATGCGAAGGAAAGTACTTTGTCTCTCCGTTTAGTAAAAATAAATTGAAAGACCATAAATGTTCGATTTACATGCGAATTTGCGACAAGATAACTAGCCTATATTAGCAGTATCATTTATCGGTGAAAGAATGTTCCCTTTTTCAGGTTTCAGGATATTATGAAGACAGTTTTGCGTGAAAGTTTGTGACATCCTCACGTTGTGTCCCCTCTCTTAGTTGAGCCATGGGGAACACTTGTTGCTGCTGCGGCGGCTCTGCTTCGGATCAAAAAAACAAACCTAGTAAGTAGACTTAAACTCTAAAACAATCTTATTTACAACATTGTTTACTGGAATTATTGTAAATCAAAATTATTTAATTGTTTAATAATTGTTAATAAATGTTAATTTATTACATTGTTCGCATAATCCGACATTAACTGCAAGTAAATCGCGAAGGTTATTGGTATATTGATGTTTCTTGCTCTTTTTTTCCATCACACTTGAGAGCAATAAGAATAGCCGCTTCAGTGTTCCAGTGATAATTTACCGCTTTTCCATGGAGTGTTGAGTTCATTTTGGCTTCACTTTTCATACTCGTACTACGTAAAATATATTTTTAATTTTCTTTAAGCTGTGCTACTGATTCTTTGAACTCCCAACTGTCCATATTTCCACATATACATAAGTTTCAAATGATTGATTTTGATATGGAAAATCAAGGACAATCAAATTTTCGAACGAAGTTAAAAAAATTTCTTAGCAAAGTGCCTAATTTTATTAATTTTCAACTGCGTTTCACAGTATGTTATGTCTCTTTTTGCAGTTGGAAATACTCCCATGTAAGGTTGTTCAAAATGACTTTGGTTTTATTGTTTCTATTTCCCCTATGAAACTCATTTTTCAGGCCACAATTGCTTAAATGTAACAGAAATACGACCCGTCAATAATCAACCCATTAACAAACCTCTAAAGCCCCTATCGCAAACCACTCCACTCACTCCTAATAAGCCAAAAATAGTGATCGCTGTCTACAGTTATGAGGCAAGAGATTCACAGGTAATTACTCCCTTGTACGTGCTCACGTGAGAACTTATAAATCATATATGTCTTTTCCCAAGGATTTATCCTTTGTTAAGGGTGACAAAATGGAGGTTCAGGAAGATAGTGATGGAGATTGGTTGTTTGTGCAACACTTGATCACAGGGCTTAAGGGCTACATTCCTGGCAACTTTGTGGCCCCAGAATTGAGTGTTGAAAGTGAGGAGTAAGTACAGTTAGTTGTCGTTTGAGCTTGGTAGTTTTATGGTTGATTTTTTTAGTTGGTTTTTCGAAAATATCTCTCGGAAAGAGGCGGAAAAATTGCTTCTAAGCGATGAAAACCAGCCGAGAGGCACCTTCCTTATCCGTCCATCAGAGCATCAACCTAATGGATACTCACTGTCTATCAAGGACTGGGAAGCTCATAGAGGTTACCACGTGAAACACTACAAAATCAAACCTCTTGACAATGGAGGCTTCTATATTTCCACGAATAAGACTCATGACTCGTTACCCGAGTTGGTTATGGCGTATTCGAGTATGTCTGTTGGGTTTTATTGAGTTTTTCGTAATAACAGAGAGGGATTTCCTAGAAAATTCCTTTGGGCTGTGCCATGTTCTGTCGAAGCCCTGTAGGAAGCCTGAACCGACCATGTGGGATCTTGCGCCTACTTATAGAGACAAATGGGAAATTTCCAGAGACGAAATTCAATTGCTGCGAGGGTGAGTGTTGGGTTGTGGGAGAATTTTTGAGAATTAATGGGTTTTTGTGGATTTTAGGCTGGGACGCGGCAACTTTGGTGAGGTATTCTACGGAAAATGGAAGAATCAATACGAAGTGGCGGTCAAGACGCTGAGAGAGGGTACCATGTCTACTCAAGCGTTTTTGCAGGAGGCTGCAATTATGAAGAAATTCAGACATAAAAGACTGGCAAGTGATTCATTTGTGTTCAATTAGTCAAAAGCTTTAACACCCATCGTGCCCATTGAATGTATCTTGTTAGCCTTGAAGTATTCATTTTCTTTCCTTCTTCCCTTTTTTTACTTGCGGAGAAGATTTATGTCTTGGGCAGAAAGAGCTTTTATTTTTTAATTGTAACTAACTCATTCCAACAGCTTTGACGGATTTTTGGTTGATTGTAGCAGCTTCGACCGTATAATTTTCGTTTTTGTTGTGTTAACCTCATGTACCAGAGTGATACGTATACATTATGTTTGTATTGTTTTATCCAACTTTTAAACAGTTAAAACATGTTTATTTAATGAGCTAGAATTTGCAGAAAATGCATGCTTTAACTTATTGCAACTTTGGTGTAATGGAATAATATTAAAACCGTGATATATGGCCAATTTTTCGTTCCTATACTACTATTAATAGTGGAAAATTTTGATGTTGTGTAATGGTGTTTGTGAACTGACGTAGAAAGCTTCGGAACTTAAATGTTTACCTGTAACCTATGTAAACACCCTTTTTTGCTTTTTGAACTCTCACCTGGCATGTCCACTTCTCCAAATGTTAACCACAAAGAATCTCCTTTAGGTGGCTCTGTACGGAGTGTGCAGCGAACAAGAGCCGATCTACATTGTCCAAGAATACATGTCTAAGGGCAGCTTGCTAGACTTCCTACGCAAAGACGAGGGCAAACACCTTGAGTTTGAAGATCTCATTTACATCGCCTTCCAGGTGGCTTCGGGCATGGAGTACTTAGAGTCCAAGCAGCTGATCCATCGTGATTTGGCTGCCAGGAATGTGCTGATCGGCGAGAACAACATCGCCAAAATTTGCGACTTCGGGCTTGCGCGCGTGATAGAGGATAATGAATACTGTCCGAAGCAGGGCAGTCGTTTTCCGGTGAAGTGGACCGCGCCCGAGGCCATCGTGTACGGTAAATTTTCCATTAAGTCCGATGTGTGGTCCTACGGGATTTTGCTCATGGAGTTGTTCACCTACGGCCAAGTTCCTTACCCCGGCATGCACGGCCGCGAAGTTATTGAGCTGGTGGAGCAGGGATACCGCATGCCTAAACCCACCTCGCACAATCTCCCCGATGAAATCTATCAGATCGTGCTGAAGTGCTGGGACGCTATTCCTGAAGCAAGACCGACATTCGAGTTCCTCACTCACTACTTTGAGAGGTTCAATGTAACCAGCGAGGTGCCCTATAGGGAGGTGCCGGATTAAGTAGTTGAAAGAGGCCCAGGGGGGTGGACCGGGGTGTAGTTTGGGGCGGCTGGAAAGTGATTAAATTTATGAATCAATATTGACATGACCTCGATCATTAACAGCTGATTTCTACCTTTATTGACGTGAAATTCTTGAAAAATCTATCTTTTTTTGTTGAGATGGTTGGAAAAGGTCCCAAATTGCACTGAAAGATGTATAAAAAAATGTTTAGTTAAGCGCCTTGAACTAATGGTCTGGATAGTACGATAAATTGCAGATAAATGTAACGCTTTATATATGATTTTATTTTCGTGACGCCAGTGTCAACACTGCCAATATTGCCGGTTCTATTGTTTAACGCGTCGAAATGCGGCTCTTTTAACATATTCGATTAGCTCAAATTAAATATTTCTATATAACTAAGTTCCTCCTAACATTTTCGAGAGTTTTCCAGCTTTCTGAAAACGTTCTTGAAAATGTATGATAAATGGCAACACAGCGACGTACTTTTTTGAGCTTAACATGTTGAATTATTACTCAAACGTTAAGGGAATGGCTATATTAGTAGGTTGCCTTTTCAATGAATTTATGTGTATGGTAATATCAGTAAGTTTATATCATTCAAAAAATTAGGCGAAATCAATAGATTTTTCCCGATATTTTGAAATTTTTATTTTATTGTAGTGTAACGAAAACTTACTGTTATCAGTTATTAATTACTGATCATTACAATGTTAGTTATTCGGTTTTTGCTGACATCACGAGTCAAATGATTCTTTGTCATTAATTCCTAAAGTTTTAAAATATTTTATTGTGACACGATCCGTACTCAGAATTTGTTTTCAATTCTTTCATGTAATGGTTATTTACCGAACAAGTGCGGTAAAGGCTCTTTTGCACATATTAGGTACACTATAGATGTGTTTTTATAATTCAAATTATTCAGATCAGGTAGATAATGGTGCCATATCATTTTTTTTTGGCAAAATTTCATTTCCAACATCTGTTAATGAAAGTAAAATTAAGCGAGGGCATGTTTAGTGATCCATTTCTTTCAACGGCGCCAATAACCCCTGTCCTGACCCCCTGGAACCCCGAAGAAACCAGATCTCAAACATAGGCTAGAGAAATGAATAATAATAATTCTAAACCGTTCCACTTTTGACACGAAACGACCAGGTTTCCCGTTCATATAGAGATTTGCAGCCTGCGTTCCATAATTTCACTGTTATTGTGATATGTTGTGTTAATTTAGTTGTCTCAGCTAGTCGCCAGGGTACGATTTCCTCGCCGTGCCGCCACTGATTAACAGATAATGAAATAAGCGTCGTATTTTTCTACGTTAGGTAGGAAGATTTCGTCCCTAATTTTTTCCGTCATGGGCGCGCGCAAAGGGAGTTTTGTGTGTTTAGTACGCGCACGCCCATGTCGCCTCATGTTTACTCCTTGCTATTTTGTACATCACTACTTCGTAGTTTAGACGCCAAAAAGGAAAATGAAAACAGGGACTTTTGTATAAGGTATTAATCTTGTAGGAGTGTATAAAAAAAAGTATTGGTAGCTGCCGAATCTAGGGTTGAACTTTCGTCTCTTTCCTTTTGCTTTTTAATGGTGAAAAAGACTCTTTTAGGGACTTTCTTTGGTGCAATAGTCACTTTCTTTGTTGTTAGGTCGGTTTTGATCCTCCTTTTCCTTATATGATTTTATTCCTAGATTTTTGTTTGTTTTCTTTTTTATACTCATATGTTTTGTTTATGCTGTTTGTATAAGGTTTTAGTCGCCTAGGCTTAAGTCTCATTCAGTTAAACCTATATTGTTAAGTACTTAATGTATATTATATTAATGATAGATATTTTTATAATACTCCTGCTGACTGTCTCGCCTGGCATCTTAACACTCGTAGAGAAATTTTGGGTCAAACAAAGCGATCCGAAAATTTCCCTCGTCATCTTCATTTGCGTACATATACAGAGCGATCATTTGTAATAAGTCAGTAGATCCTACCGTTAATTCCTGTCTAAAAAATGGTTCCGTCATGAAAAGCGTCACGTGTGTAGGTAAGTCCATTACGTATATCGTTTTATACGACTTTGTATGACGTATGTTTATTTGTCAAATACGCCATTATCCAGATTATGAACTTTTGTATATACCTGACAAATAAATACATACTAATCTTGACATAAACAAGGAGTCGCTCATTTTACTTTATAAAAACACAATATAAGTCTCAGTGGTTTTTACCGTAAAGATTGCTACGCCTCTGGTTTTATTTTACTCAGTTATTTGTTTTAATCAGTTTTTACATCACGGGATACTAAAAAAATGGTCGTTTAAAAAGCAATTGGCGCGACTGGTTATTTTCTATTCACTGCTTTATACTGTTGTGGCTGTGGCACTCCTTTGGTTTCTTTTTTTTTACTCAATTTTTATATGTGAGAGAACACTAGAAGAACATTGGACGTTATTTAAACCAATCGCAAATTGTCAATTCACCATCTTGAGGAGATTTTGCTCGTATACCTGCAAATCGTAGGCACAGCAAACATAAATACAAAACGGGATCCGTACATTGTCTCTTTATTAAAACGAATACACTTAACAACGAGCGAACGCACAGGTTCGATTGTACGAGGTACGCCGGCTAAAAGATCCTGTATGAATTGTCCAAAAGTGCATGCCGTTGGGCAACCTTTCGGGACTTGTTGCAGAAGGACACAGGTAAAAAATAAAATTCGAAAACTTGATCTTCATCACATTTCAAGTGGCCGAAGGTCGGATCATTTGGAATCTCTGGATTTCATTCACCATAACACTAACCCCAATTAACCGCTATTTCAAGAAATAAATTGCAGAGATCTGGCCGCCAGGAATATGTTGATAAGACCTATTTAGTCCAAAATATGAATTGCAAAATTCCTGTAAAATGGATCGTTCCCGAGGCTCTCAGTAGCGACGTGTGCCCCACGAAATCCGACGTTTGGACCTATGGAGTACTCTTGATGGAATTATTTATCTATGTAGTGACGCCGTACGAGGGTATCCAGCCTGGTTTGGTCTTTGAACTTGGGTGCTGCAAGTCTCCCAAAAGGAATTTTTATAAGGGTTTCAGGAGGGGCTCTTTAAGACAGGTATCGAATGTCGTCAAAACCTAAGGTCCTATTCGAGGTGATCTACAACGTGATATTGTGCTGCTAGCATGAGAAGCCAGATTTAAGACCCATTTTCGAGGAGGTATTTTGAGGGTATAGATGTGATTTATATGAATACGAAGACCGCAAGTCCTAGAAATGTTTCTATAGAATTGAGATACCTGCACATTACGAGGACCGGGAAATCAATTTTAATGTCCATTCATTAGTCTATAATAAATAATAAACAATGTTTTTTGAAATTATGTTTTATTAGTGAAATTTTGAAGTAAAGCTTGATGCACAGCAGCAGTTAATTGTTACGGATAAACCGTAAACGACATGACTGTTACAGTTATTAAAGTTACAAGGTAGATAATGAATAAATAAGGTTAATAATTTTGTGAAGAAATTTATAATAATCATGTCAACAACGCACAACCTTTGCCGAATTTAGTCGACCTCGTAAGTGTCACTATTTCGGAGATCTCAATAGTGATATCTGTAAAGGTAATCACCACATATAATATACAAAGTTCTTTTAGAAAAATTATTTTATTAATTTTTTAACACTAAACATTGGCCAAATATTGGCCGCTACTGTATTGTTTGGCAATCAACTTCGTCCTGACGCCCCTCACAAACCTGTCGCAGCAGTCTTCAAAATCTCCAAGAGACATTGGGTGCTTCTTACTGTAGACATTAATGTAAATTCCTAGTACCACAATGCATCCGGACCATAAATATCTGGAAACACTTAAAGTGAAACTCTGCGTTGTATAGATATAATTAAGCTCACTGAAGAGTGAAGGGTTTGCTGAAGAACATAAAAGAGATAACAATGGTCACAGCCTTACGCATTGTCGTCACAGTAACTGCGGCGAAAGCGCCACTGGTGCGCACGAGTGTGAGCACCACTTGAATCCCTAAATATCCGGTCACAGAGAAGATAAAAGCATACCCATAGAATGTGTATGGTTCCTGCAAAAACATGCTTTAGTCCTGCTACGACTCGACTAACTCCAAGTTCACACCTGCCCGAAAAACGCAGCACCGGCCGTAAAATCCCCAGTGAACAACATCACTATAAACAAATACACAAAACCCAGGGCATAAGAGTACAAAACAACCTCAGCGTTGAGGGCTTCATAAGCCTTCATGTTCTTTTCCTGGACGTTACCAATAATAGCATCACATAATAGAGCTAAAGAAATCATCGTAATTCCCGTGGTATTGAAGTTCGGTTGCAGTTGCGAATCGGCTGCAATCAAATTTGAAAACCAGTAATTTTAAATCTAATTGAGATTTAAATAAGCGGGGAATGGAGTTTATCAATGTAGTTAGTCCAAGAAAAATACACACCCAAAGTGAACAAAGTTAGTCCTACACACATTAAGAGGGCAGCTAAAAAGTCCAGAGGACCATACCGTTTGCCTTGTATCAGAATTCCCCCAGCCAGCACAGGGATTAGCTTGCAGCACTTGAACATCACCTGGGTGGGATAGTTGAGATATCCAAGGGAGGAGTTCGACAGGCCCATGGTCCCCAAGGTGAGCAGAGCTAGCAAGAAGTAGGTGCGTATCGGTATTCTAGGAAATATGTCATTAGGGTCATTTTTTTCAGTTCTTGTTAAATTTGTCTGATTGTTTGGGATTACAATAAACTAGTAAACAATGTCATAAGTATTATTAATCTTAATTTTTGGAATTAGTAATAAATTTTACAACCATTCATAAGGCTTTACTAAGCTCTTTGTTAATTTTAAAAATTCAGAAATTTTGAGATTAAAATTAACACTCCCCAACAAATCCTCAAAAATAAACTTAATTAGTGGGCACTTAATTTAAAGGTAATTATATACTAACAACATAGTACTGCATAACAAGAATGGAATGTAATAAACAAGTTCAGTAATAACACTTTCACTTATTATGATTACATATCTATACTTTTAATTGCGAAACATTGTTCTAAACCTAATTTAAATACAAATAGAAAAAAGTGGGAAATGTAGCGAGTTGTTGCCCCAATTGTGTATTACTTCCCATATTAATTGTTGATTTATTTTATACCTTTATTCATTTTAATACATAACAAAAATATGTTATGTATATGTTACAAAAGCAGCAACAAGAACTAAGCATTGAATTGTATTGTTTCAAAAACGTTACTAAGAGCTGCCCTCCAAGCATCTGTAGCTATGAATCCTTATCAATGTCAGTCTGTTGCTTTCCCTTATATATGCTCCCTCCATAGTATCCACATGTCAAGATGACGCAATTTTATTACATTTGGAAAAATCCCTGCATATACTATGATAAGAGATCTAGACTTGCATATTATTTGCAAGGATTCTATCATGTTACAGCTCCAAATACTTAAGCAATGTTGCATTGTCAGGTCCAACATCACTCACCGTCTCTTATGAATGCCCCGTATTTTAGTCTCAAACAACCCAAATATTGTGTAGAATCCAAACTGGACCAAGGTTAAATACCATCCATAAGGCTTAAAATCTTTAAGGGTGAAAATTAGCTCCTGCATGTATCCATAAAGCAAATAGAACACAAATACCGCAATGCTGCAAAGCAGGAACTGCAGTGTTTGACTAAAATTGGTGATATCTAGACATAAAATACTGGTGCGAGGTTTCTCTGGCTGCGGGGCCAGGTCCAAAAATTGCTTCGGGGCCATTGAAAGCCTTTGGAAAGGGTCACTTTAGAGGAGACATCATTTTATGGGACACGTTTGCATGTTGATATTTAGCACTTGATTTATTTATTTATCAAATGTGGCTCTTTAGTGTGCTGCTGCGCATCTTCAATCAGCTGATTGCCAGCTTAGTTTGGCGTTTGGGGTGAATTCAAGCATTTGCTTCGCTTTGTGTAGCAATATAGTTCCGCTTTGTTCCTCGCATGGTATGTGCATGTAAAGCGCTTTGTTAGTCTGAATGCAGTGTAAACGTTGTTGCCGTTAGTGGAACAGTTGTATTTAAAAACTTGGCAATGAGGCTTTTGTTTCTTTATTGTTTTACGTGTGTTAGAAAAGGTCATAAAAGGTTCTGAGGTGTGAGGTCATAACGGAGCTCCATCTGGAAAGTGTGAAACGAACGAAATCCAGTAATGGCGGCCGCGCTTCGGCAGTGATCTTTGCGGGTCTCGTCGCCGTAATAAATCGCGTTATTTATTTAAAAAAATAGAAATTATGGTAATTTTGGTTCGGTGAGAATTACTTAACAAAACACATCGAAACGGGGCTCTTTATTATGTATTGCACCGTCGATAAGAGCCACTGTAGTGCCACGTCCAGCTCGAATGCCAAACCCAAGGATGGTGAGTTTTGTTTTGTTTTTCGTTGGGTTGTTGGGAAAGGACATTGCGGCCACACTCCTTCATGGCCACACGGCATATGCACACTTTGGTTTCGAGGCAGTTCGGACTTCAAGGCTCAAAGTCTCATTCATGGTTCATATGTATTGAACTTCAATGAAAGGGGAGAATGTCCATAGTGCATTAATGTCCTAGTTCTTCACACCCACCAGTACCCTAGGGGCCCATTGACCCAGGCTTAAACAAATAAAAAGCCCTAAAGAAATAAAGCATCCTTTTACTCCCCTAATGTTGCTCCCCTTGTGCTAATGGAAGTGCGGTGGGGGTGGCTCAGAGAAGGCAGGGTTGTGACACTATTAATACGCTCGTGACTTCATGCAGTAAATATATTGGCATGTGATTTCAAGAGAGAATGCCAATCAAACCAAATCATGTATTGTTGATTGAAGTCTATAAAGTGATATGTATCAATTCACAATCTCAGAGAAATTGCACCACCATTGAATTTGGCAAGGGATTATTATATCCATGATGACTGTTATGAGATGAAGATGCCTCTTCCAACTGACCTCTGGTTAAATTGAGTATGTTTAATATAAGGCTATAAGGTATATGTAGAAAAGATATATTTTGAACGGATTAGACTCATCTCAGCCCTGATTTACAACTTTTGGCTAGTACTTACATGAAAGTCAAAAACTAAGTATGAACAATTTCATTCTCCCTGATACACTCCATCTTTCACAGGGGAAATACCATAATTCACACAGTCAAATATCTATGATACATCACAGGAGACTACTATATGAAACTCAACCTCATCAATCCAAATGAATCTATAGCTTTTTTTATTTTTGATATTGGGAGTATCTCCATAAGTTTGCACCGGAACACCCTGTATTATTATTAAGTTTAGAAGAACCTGAGGGATAAATAAATTATGTACAGGAGAGAGAAAATATAAAAGCAAAACAAGCAATAATAATTAGCAAGAGAATCAGGGTTACAATTCTCATGGTACAAATTTTAGATATTTGCGGTTTTTTTTTCATTTAACAGAAACTCTATATTCCTGTTAAACTTAGCAGAATTTGTATTGAACTAAATGTACAGTAATTTATTTCATGTTCAGATATCAGTTAATAAGTGGTACCTTCAAGAGAGTGATTGGAACCAAGTTACTCCTCACTTTCCTGTTGCATCAACCCTCAAGAGGCAGTTGGACCAAGCTTAATTAAATAGGTAAAAACCCCCCAGACATAAAGCATCCTTTCACTGCCTTAATTGTGTTCCCCTGTGCTAACAGAACTCCCCCTGGGGTAGCTCCAGGCCAGACAGTGTTAAATGGATTTGTTTGACTAGAGGCCTATCAGCAGCACAATTTCCATTCCTGTTCGCCGGCAAATGTTTAATATTTGCTTCTCCTTGATCGAAATAGATTAGATTAAAGTTGACCTGATGTGGCAGTTGCGGCAGCCATTTGAATTGGAAATCTCCAGTTTGCCGGCTTCAAATTGGAATTTATTATGAAACTTCCTACATATTTATATGTGGTAGACTGGAGTTTCCAGATGGCCGGTCTCACAATATCCGCACCGATAAAATCTAATAAAGCCTCACATGGGCGAGAGCAAAAGAAAGCACAACTCCGGCTGATTGCCCTACGTTTCTTTTTCGTTTTACCTTCCTTTACCTACTAGAACTTCCAATAAAGTTTCCCTTTGGCCAGACGATGGCGGTCCAGGGTTTTTATTTTAAATTGTATAAAAGAAATCCGGTCAACAAACTGGCCGTTCTCGGGGATCCCACTATGGTCATAGCACAAGACAAGAAACGGGCGGCCTTGAAGCGACCTACGCCATGTTCTTTCACTTCTCAGGAAATCGGCTATTAATGACGAAGAATAAGGTCACCCCAGCACAAGACATCAGTCTTTAAATTCCCTATTTTGCCTGGTTTAAGAGGGGTGAGGCTGCCTTCGCGGAGCTGAAAATCATTTTTCGAGAAGGGACGGTGCAGACAGGGCCTGCAGCGATGATAATCGTTTAACGCCAATTCTTTGCGGCGTTAGTACGAGATCAAGAGACATCGAAGAGTAGATCGCTGATAAATTCCTGAGGCATTAAAATACTTTGAAATATGTATATCGGAAATAGCTTGAAGTACCTTAAAAGTGTACACTAAAATAAGCAAGAATCGAATAGCTCAAAAATAACACAGAGTGTTTCGTAAGAAAGTCGATTTTTTTCAGATTTAGACAGAAAACTATATGCTGTTCCAAATTATTAAAAATCGCGGGGTGCCACGGAAATCATTGGTTTGGCCCCTGTCTAAATAATGGAAAGTAATATCAGCTGTATTTGATATATAAACGAGGTTACAAATCTAACAAGTGTTTAAAGGCTTGTGCTGAATTTTCAACTTTCCTATGTCAAAAATTTAACAGAATTATTCAGCACATATCTACTAAAACTCGACGTTATTTGGGGAAAACACTTGACTTCCGTGGCACCGCCCTACTTTTAATAAATTTGAATATGTAACTAAGTAAATTAGGTCGTAGTACATAACAAACTTGTTAAGAGTATTGTAATTAGGTATATGACTCGGTACATCATTAATCCTAAAAGTAAACAATACTCGGCAATTATTGTAGATCTAAACAACAAATATCAGCTCGTAGAATAAAGACACAATTTTCCCCCCAAAAGCTGAAACTGCGATCGCGGTAGGACCCAAAAAGGGTGACAAGAAACTTAGGTAATGACCTGTACATGATATATTGCGGTTTGGATGTGGCATTGTTGCGCCGCTCAAGGGGGTTTTACAGGTGTTAACACGGAAGGAAGCGCCTTTTTTAGGTATTGACAGGTATGAATGTTGAAAAAGGGCTTCAATGGAGGTTTATCTCCTGCAGGGTGCGTGTGAGGGGTAGATTATGGGCTATGTGATAAGGTAAAACCGAGGGTTAAAGTTGCTTTCTCATTTGTTGCAGGTAAGGATGTGTCTCCTGTCGTGTTCCAGGAAATCGGTAAGTGCTTAGTAGTTAATCTAAAGCTTAAATTTATGGATAAACTCTTAGAGATTCCCCTAATGTTTATCGTAATCACAATGTTTTCTATGGCAAATTTATTATGATATAGATTTACAACTAGATTCATTTTGTTTCCCAGAAATGTTGTCATGTTTTCTCCAGTATTTTTGTTAGTCACCTTGCACATTTTCGGTAATTAAAAGTTTACCTAAATTTGAAATTTATTAATTCATCGAGCAGCATAATGCATTTTCTAAGTATCAGACTTCCACTTAACTCTGTCGCGTGAGAAATCTGAAGTTTTGAAAGATTCTTCAAAACCCTCATGACTTACGAATTCGTTGATGTGTGTGTAGATCGACATTTCGCAAGTTTACTCTTCCAAGAAAATTACTCAAAGAAAATGCGTTAATGCATTTGTTTGTTATACGCATATTTCAAAGTCAACTGCTAAAGGAGTCTGTCAAGTAGACGCCATATTGCGTTGTTAATATCTTAACTTACAAATTCCTGTGTTGTCTATAGGCATGTGGCATCTCTAATGAAAAGGGATTTCGAGCCTTGCAAAACTAAGAGCATCTGTTTGGAGAGAGAAATATCAGACAAAGAACGAACATAAATACGTCCGTTTACGATCGGCCTGAAAGCAACCCCACAAGAAAGTCTTAAAATAGCACCCCGGGCTGCTTATTGAAGACATTATTTGTCTAAAAATAACCATCTTGAGGCTCTTGGAGTTTTGTATGTAGAACCAGCCTTTTGGCTAACCAAAGTGTTTACATCATACATTCAGATTACACCGGCGATTGTTTGGGGCTATTTTAAGGCCTGACTGCATACACCTAGGCCATTGCCATCGATTATTTTTATATCGGCATTCGCTAAAAACCTGTCAGACAGTCAGACCGGTCGGAATTCCTCTTCCTCGCTTATATGAGGACAGTTACGCGTGCGGTTCCCCCTCTTTTCCTTAAAGGGTGGGAGGGGGAACTATTTGCTAAAAATTTAATTGAGTAGAATCGCGGCGGTTGCGCCCTCTCGCACCCTCTCCTCGAGGGGCCACGCACCATTATCACGGGGCTGAGTCATCGCATTCGCCAGCGTGTCGTCATCAAGCTCCGACCGGCCCCATTTGGAAAGGCGACGCACGTCGTAGACGTTCGACTATTCTAAACAAAACATTAAGAAAAATCGTTTCAATCGCGGCCAGCTTTGGTCAGTTTGACGATTGCGGCGCGACTCCTGTGACGCACCGGCCAGCTGCGCTCTTTTGTTTTGTTTTTTTTTGTCACAACAGCGGTAGAGACAATTGCCGCCACTGTCGTTATCTAGAGTGCGTATGCATCGGGAACTTCCGGTCGGTGTCACGCTTAGTGCTGATAACCCTGTGTAAGAAAGTCATTGTCCGCGTGTTTCGGACTAGGTTTCCAGGAGCTTCAAGCTGGTTTTGAAAGGTAAACATTTTTGTCGTAATTTTCAGATTTTTCAGTGTCGCTTGAATAGATTTTACGATTTGCTGCAGAATAAGGGGTCGCAGTTCATGGTTTTGTCTTAAAATTTCAAAGATAGGGCTAGATTTAGTCAAAATGGCGGCCAATAAAGTTAAAGAAATGCTACCGCCAGTGGGTTTGCCTTAAATAGTCAACAAAGATAATGAAAATGACGAATTTTTGGTTTTAAAAAGCCGATTTTTTTCTTCGCTATTTTGTGTCAATAATTCTATACCTCCTTCATAGTCGCTAGGATTCGGGGCTTGCTGCATCTCGTGTAAAAGAGACTTTCTGACCGAATTCGATGCATTGAGTGCGACATTTAAATTATAAACATCCGCTCATTGATAATTGAAAGTATGTCTAACTTTAAGAGTTTTCAACGTCAAGTAAGTAGATTTTATGATTTCATGCGGAATAAAGGGGCCGTAGTCCATGGTTGTTTCGTAAAACTGCTGAGTTAGGGCGGAATGTGACCAAATTGACGGCCATCCGAACTTAGAGAAATACCACCGTCAATTCGTTAAATTGAAACTATGAATAAAAATAATGTAAATAAAGTACTTTTTGTATTCAAATATTTTTTTTAACTCGATATGCTGCATCAAAAATCCTGTATCTCCTTCACATTCCCACCAACTTAGTACTTGACGCACCTCATATAAAAGGGAATTTTAAACCGAATGCGACGCGTACAACATTCAAATTACAAACATCCGCTCATTGATAAATCCGAATTATGTCGCATGTCATAACTTTAAGAATGTTGAACGTCACTTGAGTAGATTTGTGATTTCCTGCAGAATGAGGGGCCGCAGTCTGTAACTGATTCTTAGAACTCCTGAGGTGGGGCAGAATGTGACCAAAATGACGGCCTTCCATAAACTTAGAGAAGTACTGTCCCCGACAAAAATCTAAAAATCGATTTTTTAAAATTCACCATTTTGTATGGAAAACGCATATCTCCTGTCTATTTTCATCAAACCAGGGCTTGTCGGACCTCACATAAAAGTGCATTTCGAGCCGAATTCGATGCGTACAACACAACATTGAAATTAGAAATATCCGCTCATTGATAAATTCTAATTAATTTCCCAACGCGGCGCTACGTAACGCTACGTGACTCACGCCTGAATAGAATATTAATTGCAAACCGATTTTTTCTTCATCCGGCCTCATCTGCCCGGAAACAGATGGACGGTTGCGGCTATCGCCGCCTCGTCCGGCCTCGAAGACAAAAGCCTATCTTTGTGCGTCCTCACAAATGTCAAACTGCGATGACGCAAGTTCTCAATGATCGCGAAATGAGGCAATTAGTGGGCGAACAATTGCTCGCATAGGTCGCGTTCCTCATTGGTTATGCAATTGGTGTGAACCCGTATTCTGAGTCACGAGGTGCTTTTGTTTCGATTTCAATTGTGATGATGATGATGGTACGCGATGAGATACAGACTCGATGCTTTGTGGGTTAGGAGGTGTAAAATTGCTCTATTGATGGTGGTAAAATGTGGATCTTATTACCGCAGTTTACCATTTCATTACTGTGGGAGGTGTGCTGGAATTTAACATTCCGACACTAGGAGGAGATTAAAGAAAAAGTTAAGGTGGATTTACTCTGGGTTTTGATATAAAAATTGGAGGTGAACTAAATTGGAGAATCTCCTGAGTTTTTTAGTTGCGATCCCTTGGGAGATAGACGAGACTTTTTGTCCTCAGTAATGCTCCCTCTTGTTGGAATGATAATGCTTGTAATTTTAGATTTATGAATCATAGATACATGTCATTCACCACTCAAGAATGTTACATATTGCGCTGATACCATCATGAATCATCTGCCATTCACTACGAATGTCAAGAATTGCAGTGTTGCCACAATGACATGACAGAAAAATTCCGATGCATTGTTGTCGCGTATTGACTGTAAATAGTGCCAGCCAGGATTAATGAATGGTCTTGTGTCAATATTGATGTGAATTCTTTTACTCACAAGCTATTATTTAACAATCAGATTAGAAGAAATTGTTATCTGGCTCCTAATTAGTGTCATCCGCCTAAGTAAACCACGCTCTCTTTTCCATATTATTTATTGACATGGCGATTGCTGTCTAATTAATAGAATCCACTAACTTTAAGGCCGCTTTCGTTAGTCAAAGATATCTCCGAAACTGTGATTACAGTTTAGATATAGAAATGCGTGTGATATGACTGTTATAGTCAAATATTTGTCCATTCTGAGCGATAAATGTTGTTTGTTTACTCATGGCAAATGAGACTCAATTAGTCCTCATGGCATCGAATCAAGCAATCAAGGCTTATTTATTTATTTATTTATATCCAACGGCCGTTGCGACGCAGTACAGGCAATTTTCGATTGGATGGCCTGGATTATATAAAATAGTCTGTTATCGCCTGATATCTATAAACAAACATGCCGAGTGTAAATTGCTGGATTCGGATTTGACTATTTACCTGGTAGTGTCATTGTGTTCGCGATTGAGATGATGACTCGTCGCCGAACAGTTCTAAGTCGTTGGGCGTGGTCATGAGTTTCTCCAAGTTTAAGCGGTTCTTCAGTGTGCGCAGGTGGAAGAGCGAGCCGAACCTGAGGCAGCGCAGAAAATCCACTGCGCGAGGTGGTCCTGTGGCCGGAAACCACCAGTTTGCACACTCAAACTTGATTTTTCTTGCAGGAGTTCCGGGCTTGCCCACGTGTGCGGGCGTTACCATGCGCGAAAAGAAGAACGGGACACTGTCGCGGATGCAAAAGCTCAAGAAAAGGCTGTCACACTCTTTCGGACGTTTATGTAAGTAGTCCCTTTTATTTTTGTTTATATATCTAATAGCAGTAGTCAATGAGGAACGTCTGAAATAAGGAAAAAAATGCTGGGAAAAACTTTTCTATAGCAAAAGTTAAAGTACATTTGTCCTTGTATTTCTATTATTATTTTATTTGGTTAAATTTTCTTCTCATCTGCCGTTTTGTTCTCGGTGTTTACCTTATATTTTCAGGATTTTTACTAACCTTTGTTATTTTCTTCGTTTTATGTTTTTATGTTTGCCAATTTTAGGTGACTTAAAACTGTAATTTTTGAAAATCAGGGATTATAACTATACCAATTGCGAAACTAAATTCTACTACATTTGTCAATTTTGTATTGTCAGAACTGGCAATCCAATGGTATTTTCAAAATGTTTCCTTCTATAGATTTTAAGCAACCATTTCCGAAGATCTCGGTCTATGTGGGTCATTCTGTCTATCCCAAATACAAGATAGTTTATGCTTGGTGTTCCGTTATGCATTACAAGTTGTACAAGTTGATTTGAATCAAGTATATCACAAAGTATGTATGCTCATGATATGAATATTTTCCTTTGAGTCAAGTAATCTTACGCAGTATAGTTCCTTTTAGATCTTTAAATCATTTAAAGCGACGTTTATCACAAAGCCCTCAGATTTCCCTTAATTTCATATAGCAAAACGTCCATATTTCAACCCCAGAAGAATCCGGGAACCGTTTCGGTTGCCTATTGTCTTTGCCACGGGGTGATAAACACCCCAAGCATTAACTTGAGAAAGCGCCCGGTAAACGCGTGAAAGAGAGGCTTTTAATAAAAATAACGTCATCGAGGGCCGGCAAAGTGACTTTTTATGTCAATCCCCGACCCTTCAAGGATCGAGGTGGAAGTAGACGAAGGGCCTTTGTTCGTTATTAACTGCGGCCTTTATTGAGATGGCGCATTTATGTAAAAGCGAAAAAAGGGAGCGATAACTCCCAATTTGTAGGTAATAAACCGATAAAATGGGGTTGTAAACACCCTTACGGACCGCAATCTGCAGGATTGAGACGTAAATCGTGATACGTGCCCTGGTTTAGGTCGAACCGACGGCGCTTGATATGATTTGTGTGTCTTCAACGATTCCCGGGGATTATCATCAATATTGCTCAACGTTATCTCTCGTTGTCACACACTGCTTGATAAGGTGGTTAATCTCGTGGTTATGAAAATTAGGTCTCGCTAGTAAATAAGAGGATTTTCCCTGAAGCTGATAAACAGCTTTGTGAATGAGAGAGAGACGCTCAGGGGGAAAAAGGGCGAAAACATTAGCCCTTCACTCTGTCTTCATTTTTCAGACAATGGCCGCCCTCGGAGGGCCATTTTTTGTTGAAACGTTCAATCTCTGCGCTGATTGTATCCGAAACGAGACCATCGCTCATGTGGCAGTTTTTCCACGTGCCTGTCAGATATAATCACAATGATAAGTAGTATTGATAACGATTTTAGTGGTCAAAATGATCAACACTGTAGTAATCAAGGACATCTAGTCTGGCAGGCCGGAAACGGTCTCGCTGATTTATTTATTATGCCTACTCGATGCACTGGCCTTTGATAGGTGTATAATGTTTGCAAATTTTATTATGGTACAAAGTGCATCTGCTACATCCCCGATAACGTTCAATTTAGTCGAGAAAACAACTTGTATCTGTTACGGTCCAGCCAGTGCGCCTATATCCTAATTCAGTTAAAATATCCGGCTAACGAGGTATAGTCGACCGCATATTGGGACTAACCGGATAATTAAGTTTGAAAATATCAGCATTATACTAATTCCGTAGGCGAATCCAATTTAGAGCTTTTTCCATCCCTCAAATGCACCCTTAAGTGGCCATTTAAACCCCGTATATACCTAATATTAAATTTCACCCTCAACGGTCGAGGACGGACACAAGAAAAGATTGAAATGGCCGCCTCCAAATCGCTTTTCAATTGAATCCTCCTCGGTTTTGCTCAGATGAGATTCCGACCTGTCCCCTGCCCCCGGGGGGCTGCGTCTTTGATATCGTTCGGCCCCTTTTTTCGTGGTAATGCGATACTTTTGTGCGTGTGTGTGTGAAATCCCGCAGGGGCTGCTATAGTGGGGCAGTGCAAATTAAAAAAATCCACATTGTGCAGTGGCATGTTTGCTTTGGGGTTAATAAAGCGCGAGCTTACAGGAGGGGAACTTTATGACAATTGGGGGGAAGAGTAGTCGTAGAACGATGTTTGCATGGATAATAACTAGACACAGGAAGCAAAATATGAAAGTGTTATTTACGCTCGTGTGTGGTAACGTTATATACTTTCAGCTCGCAGATGTGTACGTTAAAACCAATTTCCTCATGCTTGTAGAAAGAAAATTATCCAGTATAAAAAGTGTACAGTTTCTTAGTACTCGCAATTCCACCTTTCTAGATTTTTGGCTTTATCAGTTAGTTCAGGTTCAGAGCTAGAACTTCCACGTTAGTTGGGCTAATTTGTTCTTCAGCAGTTTGTCAAATTCAATTTTCTAGTTCTTAACTTCGCTTATGGCTAGTCTGACCGCGGTTTTGGTCAGTATTTTAGTAGTAAAGGGGGAATTCAGCATCTCCAATTTCTTCTGTAGCATCACCCAAAGAGCGTCTCTTCAAGTGTATCTACCTGCGCCCTTTAATATGGAACATAAGCAAACAAATATTGTATTTTTTCGAGCGAGAACACAATGGCCTCAGTAAAAGGCCCGTGTTCATTGTAATCCCGAACGATAAAAATGTAAAATGAATGCTAACCAGCCAACCCCCGAAGAAAGCCGCCCCCGAGACCGAAATGGGTTATGCAAATTTCCATTTTCCGGACTGGATTTTCTCCTTTCTTCCATAGTCTGTATTTATTATACATTTTTCTCCAGATTGTTAGCGGAGGATTTACGATGAAGTTGTTCGAAAAAAATCCGGAGCCGAATAGTAATTTAGTTTAATTGAGGCGTGGCCGTTGAGGGGGGCTCCTGGATGACTCAACCGGGTCGAACTGGGAGGTCCAGCGTTGCCGCTAATGGACGTTTTATTGGCCAATTAAAAGCGACCTCGTAGTTGCCACTATTTATGTTCAATGTCTGTTTTCCTCTAAGCGTGTTTAGAGAGCTTTTCATTTACGGGTCATTGTTCCACTGTGGGGTTATGTTTAAAAATAGTTTCAAGTAGTAATCTCCCTTTTTTAATTTAATTTACAACTCAATCGTGAGTTGCAGTGTAAATGCACTTTTGGCGATTGTCCAGCAACTGCAGATAGGCTTGCAACAAGACATCCTATACTTGGCAACGTCGCGATTTGCATAATCCCCAAGCTTAATGCATTTTGTTTTCACCCCCTCTTGTGGCCACCCGTGTTTTAATAAATGGTTAATTTCCCTTTCAGTCGCGGGGCTTTTTTGATTTGTTTACGAGGGGGGCCGAATAATCCTCGCAGTCGGGGGACGTTTCAATTAAACAAATAATCGTCCTTTATCGGGATGTGCTACCTTCTGGACGCGGCGAAATAACCCGGAAAGCAATCAAGTCTTCCGTAGGGTCCTACCTATAGTCGATTAGACGTTAATTATTAATCGGGAAGACAGGATCGTTTCAAGGGACATTTGAGACCGAATGAGACATGTGTGTTGTAAGTTAGATAAGTTTTGTTGGTTCAAAGTTGGTCCGGCTTACAAATCTCCGATTTGTCTTTTAGGTTAAAGCGGGTTAGTCGCATGTAAATTAGGAGGAATAAATATGTGTTCTGCAATGTCCTAACTTTAGTGAAAATGAAAGTAACGAAATGTTTTGAGTTTTTAGGTAAAGATCCAGTGTGGGATTTTTACTCGTTTTTGAACTTGCGTCCGTGAAATTCTGGAAATCCCTTCTCCTCTTAACTCACGAACTTTTTCTTTCTGTATGAAAATTTTGGAATGCGGCTCATCCCGAACGACATAACTAAATCGTTCGGAACAAGGCCCCTTTTTCCTACTAATGGCAGGGGGATAAACTGCCACCTAAGGGCTTCCCCAGGTTCCTATCCACTTGTAAGAGATAACGATCGAAATTCTCATTAAAAAGTTTATCAATGAGAGGCAGGGGCGGTTTCGGCTGAAGTTCAGAACTTTCTCCACTCAAAGAGCTTTTGTCCGGAGCAGACGTTTGTTGAGAAAAATTAATTTCTTTTCTGTATAGAGGGCGATCAATCAATCAAATCACGCGAATACTCGTTTCTTCCACGGGCTCGATTCGTCTTCCAGACGCGAGCCCTGTGTATGCGAACAAATGTCCTTTCGGCAAAGGGTGATTGATGGGCCCTCCAAGGGTCGTAAGTTTCTGAGGTTTGAGGAACTTCGTACATTTCCGTGAAAATCATTTCTGACAAGTTATGTTTCGTTGCCAGTCAAATTAAATAAGCCTCCCCTAAGGGTAAATCATCTTCGGGGGTAGCTTTTATCAAAATTACATCCCTTATCTCGCCCGTATATCAAATGTTTGCTCGGGCCGGGAAACATCACTCAATTTCCCCCCGAATTTTTTGTTTTATGGTGCAATAATGTTTTCCCTTTAATTTAGCGGTATTTCAGTGGCGGACATGTAGCCGACAGTGTGATATTGTGCCCGTTTACACTTATGGATTCCACACTGCCTTCAACCGTTTGTGTCATTCAAATGGAAATCTTTTTCGTTCGCAGTTTTTTTTTTGGAAACGACATTAAAAAATTAATTTTCAACTGATTTATAGTGACTCATAGTATCTATCTATATTGATTTCATATCGTGATGCGGTCCAACTTGGATTTTTACGGAATAAAACTGATGAAATTCTAAAGATTTTAAAACGTATTTAAGAGTCGCTTTGGGCTGATTCGTGGTAATATTTGGAAGATGTTTTCCTTCATTTTCACACCTGGATTGTTGGTTATATATCCTCCGGCACCGATAAATATATCAACGGTATAAAATCGGGGCCAATTGATCTAGAAGTAAATATCCGAGCCTAAAATTATAGTGTCAAGGCAATAGTTTATTTGCTTTTCGTAAAAAAATTAGGCCAATATCGATCGCTTTCCGTAGCCAGAAAAATGTATTATTATATGTTGTGGGTACCATTGGCGCCTCCCTTGACATTTCCGAATTGGGGAAAAATGGGGTAACTGGAAATGACGTGCGTCAGCTCGCGTTAGCGAACGCTTTACGCGACTCGACGTGAAAAAGTTTTCTTTCCCTTACTTTTGCACTTTTGCCACAATGAATATAAATGACAATGGAGTCGCAAAGAAAAGGTTTTTTTGTCCGTTTTCACCCGTTTGTAATCTGGAAAATTGCCCAGTTTTCCGCTGCTGGGTGCACGTATTCGGGAGTGTGAAGTTTTAGATGTTCTAAAAGTCAGTTTTAGAGTTTTAAACAAGTTTTCAGTGAGTCTAAAATTTGGCCTTCCTTGATGTACAACAAGAGAGATTTTCATTCTCTGTTCCCTCCTAGACCCGGTTATGTTTGTCCCTTAATGGAAATTGCTCAGTTATTTCCGAGCATTTTTTATTCCCTCTCTAATGTGCTACTTTTTCTATTGCCCTATAGTCACTCCAAATGTGTATTTAAAAAAAAACTCGAAGAAAATAAAAGTTTGTTATTTTCGGAATTTTATTTTGTTCTTTAAGAAATTTTACCTACACGAACTCCGGCGAACGTCGACGAACGTTGCTACGAATAACCCTATTTCCAAGCCATTTCCTCAACTATTTACGTGAAATTCTCCCAACATGTTACCGGCAACTTATTAGATACAATCACCTCTCTGTGGATCTGTTACATCTAAATATTTGTCTTCATTATCAGGATCGTCTACCGTTCTCGCAGCTTTTTTTATCACCGAATGATTACAAGTGGGTCAGGTTGTTTGTCCCCAACTAAAGATAGTTAGTATTTTACCGTGCTAGTGTTAAAGATATGGAAATATGCTTCGGAAGACACTCGTTGTGAGGATCAGTTACGTCTCCGGTAAGTGTTAATAAACCTAATGAAGGGTTGAAAGGGTCGTAATAACACTGAGGAAATTTGCATTTAGGGCTAAATTGGCCACTTTACATGAAGGATGTTCATACATAGACATTTAATTTAAGGGGATAAATTGTGCTTGTCCACGTGGCGGCATTTGAAATTGCTCAATTTTTTGTACCTTCACAGTGTTCCAAAAGATGTGTAATGGTTCCTAAAAATTCCTCATTGCATGTTTATTCTTTACGGCCCTTTCTCGTAAATTATGGAGATCCTCGCAATTACGAGGGAGCACTTCTCGCGTGCTCGTCGAGATTGCGCCGATTTCAGCCCCTCTTTGCCCGGGGGCAGTCAATAAATCCTTCCGTTTTGATTACTGTTTCCGAGGGTGCGAAAAGTACCGTTTGTTGCGTCTTATTTACACGTGTTTCTTGTTTGGTCAGTTCAACTTGGTGGATTTTTGCGTTATTTTAAGTGTTTTTAGGCACTAAAACTGAAATCTGAGGATAACTTTAAGTTTTTCTAACTCGCCGTGTTGCTTAGTGACCGGATTACACTTACTAACTTTCGTTATGTTTAGCTCATCTATTTTCACCCTTTCAGGAGGATTTTTCGCGTTTTTACCTTTCGATACCTTTGATTATGATTTCTAGGATTTTGATTCATTCGAACGATTAACTTTGAACTTTCACTATTTTTTACTTCAAATTTAAGCGGAACTCGTTAAATTTTTTTTTGACTTCCCCATGCCGAGCAGTACTCTGCGGACATTAACTATCTTTGATTAATCAAAACTGACTATCATTCAGTATTTCACAGGATATTCAGGAACGAAGGTCCCTGATATTAACTGAATGATTAAAAGGGATTTTAAATAATTCTGGAGCTTTTCGGGAATTTCCATAAATTTTAGAAGTCCCCTGGCAATAACTTGATTTTCAATGGATTATCTATAGGATTTTCATAAGTGGAAATGTCTGGGATTAATTTAAAGTCGAAAGGTTTTTCGGCGAGTTGCCAAATTCTGGAGTGTTTCAATTTTCTTGGTATTTCCCACGGTTTCAGAATGTTCCTACATTTCTTCGGATTTAAAGACAAGGCACAATTTTGTGTCAGTCGCACAGAATATCTTGGAGTGCACATGTCTGGTCTCAGTTGAATGTCTAAAAGAGGATCTAGGGAGTTCCGGGGTCTTTGAAATTCCTCCGAATTCTCCAAAGTTTCACGACCACTGCGTCCATGGTATTTGCGGATTCTATTCTTGTAAAATTAATCGACACTTTCCAAAAATATATATATATATTTTACACAACTCTTTGCATTCTCTTTTCACACCTCATTTTCAGGCTGCCTTAAATTCCTGATTACTACAAACGATAGCATTGGGACCTATTAAGTTTTTCCAGAACATTCCAAATAAACCCATCGAATCCCGTACTTTGCCCGATTTTTATTCACGCAAAAGCGTTTTTTTTTTTGTTTTTTTTGGTGCGAATCGGGGATTACAGAAATCCCTGCGAATCCATCTTGATGATATTCATAAACCGCAAATGGAGAGATGACAAAAAAACCACCGAAACACGAAATGAATTTCACGTCCGCAAATAAAAGAACGAGAATTCATCGTTAGCGCCCTCTACGTGATGCGCTCGTTTCCATCACGTTTCGCCTGGAATATAAAACTGGTCTTTTTTCAACTCAAATTTGTTTCAGATGCAGTGAGCACTACCAGGGAAAAAGCTTTTTAATTATGTCAGTGGCAGACCTCTTAAAGGGATTAAAAATTAAAAACTGCGTACTAAATTACCCCAGACGACGAGAATTTAGGACGCTCCTCTGTCCCTTGTCTTTAAAATTTCAAGAGACCAAGTCGCTAAATCCCTCTGTCAAGACTGCATATGCCCTTCTCAGCCAACTTTAAGGCTTTCACGGCAAAGTCCCTAAACAAGCGTTTCCTCTGGAGAGTTTAATTAACTTTTAGGCCCTTTGGTTACGCCCTTCCACTCGGTTTTCGAACTTTTTGTTTGAACTTCCCGGCTGCATGCAGATCTCACGTTGCAACGGGATTTCAAAAAGTTGTTCGGATCGATTGATAAATTGCTCTTTAAGGGCCCTCGGGCGTGGATGGAAAGACTGTTTGAGAAATTATTTTCCATATTTCGTGATCCGTCATAAGTCGAGCAGTCGCTCGTAAATCGTCTACACGGCCGGGAAAGGGATAGAAATGATCCGAACATTCGTCGGAATGAGCCACTTGAATACATACGATCTCATTTTCTGGGAAAAGTGGATTTTCGCTTTGTGTGCCAAGAAAGCGGTAGATTAAAATGTGTTTCACTTGCCTTAACAGCGTTCGAGGCGTCTAAACCGAGGTTAATTGCCTGGCTCTTTGAAACGGATAGTTTTATTTTTTAATAATGTTGGCATAGAGGTTTTGGTGACGTATAATTTGGCCAGTGTGCTTCTGACGAGTTATAGCAGGGAGATTAATTGAGTATGGTTTTCCACGTAGTTGCTACTCATTTTTAGCTCATACGGACTCAAATTTGCGCATTGCAAACTTTAAGGCAGCTATTGCCATTCCTAAGAATGAATTTTTCTGTCAGTGTTGAGAAAATGTTTAAATGCCATCTGCGAACGTGATAGTGATAACTTTAGTATTGCCATTAGTAGTATGACCAGGAGATATACATATACATAGAAACGTAGAAGTTTCACTTAGCCGCTCAACTTTGGTCTCATCAGATCAAATACTTGCCGGTGGAACCAAAGACCCGAGAAGATAACCACAATCCGTCTCTTATTTGTGAAGTTGATGAATCCGTCAACTTTAGCGTACTGCTTCTCATACTCAATTTCAAGCCCATTGGGCCAGTGGCCAATTTAGGGATAAGTGGGTTTACGCTTAAAGCAAATTCATCAGGAATAGCACCCAAGTGCCATCCATTGCGAGTGAAATCCCTTCGCATCGTTCAGTTTCAAAAACACCCCTTTTCGATTAAAACCGACGAAAAGTCCATATTTCATGCAACGACAGGGGAAATGCAAACAAAATCCCCTTGAAAACAAGGGAAGCTGATACTAATAAATGTTTACACCCTTGCCAGTATCCGGGGTGATAAATCCACTTCCAGGGTGTCAAAAATACTTAATGGGACCGAGCCTCTTTCCAGGCTTAGTCCTTTTTGCAGACAAACATTTCGACGATCCAATTAAGTCCTTCTTCCAGCCTAAACACTGCGAAATTAAATTCTAAGACGTCGGCGACAATTGAAGGGCCATCGTGGCTGATCTGAGGACTCTTTAAGGGAGAAAAGCAGTCCCGTTCGCGCTCTCGCTATTTCGAGATTAGGAACGTTTTCCTGAGGAGAGGAGGACATGAAAAATGCCCATAGCCTCCCCCCCTCTGGGGGATAATCGCGGGGCGCTCTGGGAGCCAAAAACAAACTTGAGCGGACGTTGACAAATATGGCGACTGAGATTTTACTGTCTCGTAGGCAGTTTGTCAGACCTTTATAGGATTCGGGGGTCTTCGTTGATATCCTCGAACGCATACACCCAAAAGAAAAGATTAATTTTCTTTAATGGCGAGGAGTGGCTTTTATACCGAAAATGAGGGTTGTAGTGATTAATTCGGTGATTTCTATGGCCGAAATGAAAAATTCTAGTTTAGAAGTGAAGATTTGTTAAATGAATTGATTAGATTTGTAGCACTCAGCTTAGGATGACTGAAAACCAAGTGCGGCTCGATGGGGGGTGCACTTCAAGAAAAGTCTGGAAGCGCCCAAAACTAAACCGTAAATTAACATTACTCATGTTCGAGCAATTTATAGTGATACATGGAGCTTTGATTCTGTAGAAATCACAAGTTTGGAGAAATTATACCTCTGTAGATCACTAGGTTAGTTAAGTTTATGTTAGTTCAGGTTAGTCACTACGTGCTCGATTCAGTTCTAGACCCTCAAATAATCCTTACAGCAGTTTTTGGGAGTCTAAAACATGCGAAACATTATTGAAATTACTAATTTCCAACATATTTACAGTTATCTGTTAAGGTTAGATTTGGAAACTCACAGGTGCTCTTTCGATGCTATATTTAGTTGAATTAGAGGATTTATTTTCTGTTCGAAATAGTTAACGTGTAGAACTTTTAGCGTTTACGTGGAAGTAAGTACAATGAATATGAATCTGCACGCGAATTAAACATGTTCGCAAATTTCCATTTAGTAATTTTATTACTTACTTCATATTCATTGCAGCTACTTCTGCGTAAACGCTAAAAATTCCAAGCTTAAACTGTGTTTAGTGAAATGAAAGCCGTGCAAAAAGAAAAAAATTGTCATCTTGGATTAATTTATAATGATGCATTGAGGTCAGTTCCCAATAGAGTTTTTAGATTTATAATGAGAGTTTCAGGTTATTCGTCTGCAGTTCATTATGTGTTCTTCTGATGCCCATTTTAGGAATCTCATTAGTGCTTCCTTCAGTGGCGAATGTACCCACGCGAATTTTCTTGGCATTGAGCTCCACTTTCCCCTAGATCCGACACTGTTCAATACTGTTCGTCCCCTTCTCCTATTGCATAGACTTACACATAAAAGTTTTATTATAATCAATAGCAGTGAGGGGATGATGGTGCATAAAGGAGATTGCGCTGCCATATCGCGTGTGTCTCGGTATGAAATATCAGGACCGTTTTCGAGCGGGAACGTGCCCACTTAGGGACGATTTCCATAGTGTTTTATGTAGTTTAGGTGTGGGCGCCGTTCGGGGAATCCTCCTCGACTGGATGCGTCATCGGGGGGATCGATAACGGGGTCACAGTTCGCTGGGAGGCCGCTCCCGACGCCCCGCAACTGGGTCACGGGATTCCGGGCATTTCTGGATGGCGCCGGTTCCTTTGCATATAAATTTTAATTATTGGTACCACGAAGCGCCCCAGATTAACTAGAAACAGTTCTAATCCTGGAAATTGAGTTTATGTGAGGTTTATTCGTTGCAGCTGTGTCGAAGGAGGAAGCGGAGGAGCACAACCACCACCACCATCATGGGAAACTGCCCTATAATGGTTACAGTGACGAGTTCCTAGACCGACTGGAGCCCAACGGGAATATTCCCGCGGGAAAAGGTGATATTAGATATGGTGAGTCAATTTTCTTAAACAAAACTATCGGCAAAACTGTGCTGCGCCAATGTTTTTCCTCATACTGTCACCTTTTTCTTCGTTCTATTTGTAAGCGGATTTTTACCCCTTTTGAAAATATGCAGGCTACGCCAATGGATTGGCACATAATCTCGCATTATTCTATTGTCATGATTGAAATTATTAGCAATAATGACCAGATGCATATATCGCGCACGGTTAAATACTTTTGTTACACTATTGCCGTTTCGATAATGTATAAACAGTGAAGAACACGTATTTATTTCATCAGAGGCTTTACCAAAGTATCAGTTTAATTTTATTGAGTGTTTTGTTTTGTTTACGTTTTGAGCCAAATTTAACCTCATGTTTCGCTTGTTACCCCAGTGATGCTCTATTAGGCTTTACCATTAAAACCTATTTTCTGTTCAGTTATTCGTGATACGCCACTGATTCTAGAATATAGAGACAATCAGGACATATGCACCACATTTTCAATGCATTAAAACTCAAAAATTCAATGTGGCAACGCCATTGCCAGATTGGTCATTTTTCCAGTTATCCAGATCGTTTTTCCCCTATCAATTTCTAATGAGTCCCAAACATCCCGGACTGAAATGCTTATTATTTCTTCGGTAATTTGTCCTCTGGACAGACCGATAAATAATCCCTGGATCGCGTGACGTTTCGCTGACCATTAGCCGAATAAAATTGCTATAGAAAGGCCTCTCCCTTGCAAAAGTTTTATTACCGCTGGGGGTGTGGGTCCACACGAAACGCAACAACTTCACAACTACCTAATTCCATTTGGATCCCGAAAACTCAATTTTTATCGAAGTTGTTGATTTTCTGGATGTGCTATTGCCCTCAGATACGTTTTACGCTTGAATGGGCATCAGGAAATTCTGGCAAAGGACTTTGCTGCGCGCTTCCCTGCCCTTTTTGTTACGAGTTCACTGCATAACTGGAGTTGTTGTAGAAGTGCTAATAATCCTGCAAAGTAGGGAGTCGGCAAGATGAATTGCCAGCAATTAATCCAGGCCCGTCAGGGGCAGGTAAATTTGGTATTTAAAGTTTACACTGTCGGCTAAAGTTTACACTGTGAGCAAGACAACAATTAATTATATGCCTTGAACGCGAGAATGTGTCCAATAAAAATATTCCATATTCATCCTTGATTAATAGCCATTTTCGCCGGAACGTGACGTCGGTGTTTTTCAAATTAATTAATTAACGCAGCTCTTTTGTTTCCGATCAGAGTTCACACGATCGGTCTAATCCAGAGATCGCCCGGATAAATAACGAGGTTGTCTTAGTCATCCGGGCCGCTGCTAACGACCCCCCATGCTAATTAATAGCTTAATTAGTGCTTTGGCTTAATAACACCATCATGCAGTTGCATATAGAAATAGGCGCGCGTCGAATCCAGCCAGGCCTGGATGCAACATTAATGTCCGCTCTCGCTTCGGGCGGAATTTTTTGGATTAGGGGCCTGTTATTTCATTCGGGGGGTCGGATTAGATCTGAATTATTCACCGTTCATCAGCAGCCGCTTTTAAAAGCTACAACCTGTCAGGAATGTTAAGCAGGGCTTAATTAAGAATGCCTGAATAATGCTAAACTGAGGAATTAACAAAAACTTGAATTCTTAATTGTTGACGTGATTGCTTCCGCGTGCCGTTAAACCGAAGTATTCCCCCAAGATTCCCCAAATGCCACATTCACCATCCTTCCCCTATACCCAAATCTGTCGCTCCCCAATATTAACGACCGCAAGGGGTTAAATCGTAACGAGAGCGTTGTTCCAGACTGGAACAACGTGTCCGGCCATGACAGGGTCAAAAGGCAGTTGTCAGTATCCAGCGACAGCAAGCTGCTGGACGACGACATCCGAGAAGAGGCGAAAGTTATCCTGCGGCCTCGGAAACCGCCCCGACCCAAGTCCGAGGTGCTGCTCAACCAACAGGGGGGTGACAATCGACGGACGAAGCGGTTCTCGGCCTTTGGGGTGAGTAGATCACGTACGAGTATGAACATATTTGATATGTCACGCGACAAGCCCAACTCAAATTCAGGGTTTTTGTAGATTTCTTGTTGCCATAAGCAGTAAATTAGTCCTAATACAAAAACCGTCACGTCTAAAGATAAATTGTAAATTAGCCCCCACCACTGTTTCATCATTCCAATCATGGCAGGCTCTAAATTGAAACAAAAGCCATCAGCGGCGGTCGTCCGTCTTCCGTCTTGATTAAGCCCCCGGGTCCTGCCCTATCCCTCTCCGCGCCCTGGTGCGCCTTCACTAATCCCAGTTCTTTTTATTTACAACTTATTGAATCGTTTCCGCTTTT
Source organism: Euwallacea similis (assembly GCF_039881205.1). NCBI lineage: Eukaryota > Metazoa > Arthropoda > Insecta > Coleoptera > Curculionidae > Euwallacea > Euwallacea similis. The sequence goes on along the minus strand of NC_089618.1, from coordinate 2,270,475 downwards.
TTTTCACTTAGGGAGACTCGCCCTTCGGGAAGTCGGAAGCCTACATTAAGTTAGAACAATTAGGAGAGGGATCTTACGCCACCGTGTACAAAGGATTTAGCAAGTGAGTAATTGAGGGAATAAGTTTTTTATTATGACATTGTCTTGACTTGCTGATGTGATTGATGTGTTGTCAGTATTAATTTATCAGACTTACTTGTCACCCGTCAATCATCTGACAGCCACCGTCTTGTGTAAGAAACCAACGCTTTATTCACTTGTTTGTTCACTTGTTAACTGTCTGTTTTTTCCTATGTAAAGTTTACAAAACCAAGTGGTGGCCCTAAAAGAAATTAGACTGCAAGAAGAGGAGGGGGCGCCGTTTACTGCAATTCGGGAGGCGTCTCTCCTCAAAGAACTGAAACACGCCAACATTGTGACGTTGCACGACATCGTGCACACTCGGGAGACGTTGACGTTCGTCTTCGAGTATGTGGTAAGTGGGGCAAAGGGCGAAGCCGCTTTCCGTTTAATTGGAATAAAGAGCGTTTGTTGTTGATACAGAGCGAGCGGGTAATTGGATTATTCCACGGAGCCGCGATGAAAGCAATGCATTACCTTTTGTCATGTTCGTCTGTTTGAGTTAGCTCGTTTTGAACGAGCCGCTGTATTTCGATTTAATTCGCTCGGTTGAAGCAACTATTTACTGAACGTTTCTCGGTATAAATGGAATTAATCTTCCACACAGCATACGGATTTGTCTCAGTACCTCGAGAGGCACAGCGGCGGACTAGACCCTCGCAATGTGCGTCTGTTCCTCTTCCAACTGCTGCGCGGCCTCTCCTACTGCCACCGGCGTTTGGTGCTGCATCGTGACGTCAAGCCACAGAACCTGCTCATTTCAGAGATCGGCGAGTTGAAGCTAGCAGACTTCGGACTGGCGCGCGCTAAGAGCGTGCCCAGTCATACCTACAGCCACGAGGTGGTCACGCTGTGGTACCGGCCACCTGATGTCCTCCTCGGCTCCACCGAGTACTCGACCAGTCTGGACATGTGGGGAGTCGGCTGTATTTTTGTTGAGATGATCACCGGCATCGCCATATTTCCTGGTGTTAGAGATACCTACGATCAACTCGACAAAATTTTCAAGGTAAGTTCAGTTCGTACTAACATGAATTAAATGCAGAGCGGTGTTTTGTTTGCAAACCTAAGTAATGATTGTGCACAGGTGCTGGGCACGCCCACAGAAGAGGACTGGTCCGGTTGTACGCGCTTGCCTGGCTACAAACCGCACAAGCTAGGTAACTACAAGTCGCGCAGACTCGGACTGTGCTGGCCGCGGCTCCATGACGTCGTGCACGGCGAACAGATGGCGACTGCGCTATTGCAACTCGACCCAACCAGACGAATCGGTGCGGAGGAAGCAATGCTGCATCGGTAAGACGTCAGTGGTTCTCCATTGTTTCCTCTATATATAGATTGTTTCAGGTACTTCGACGGGTTGCCAAAAAAGCTTCTGGAACTGCCTGAAGGTTAGTTGCAATTTTTTCTTCCAGAGCAGTTGTTTAAAAGAATTTTCGAATTGAGATCATATTTATGCATAGATGCATCGATATTCACCGTCGACAGCGTCCATCTCTACCCGGAACAGTACTCGGGGATCAAATGAGGCCGTCGGTGACGTCACCGCGACCACTGACGGAAACTGTGACGTGTGGCAGGAGCGCACGCGCACCGCATTCGAATCTAGTGTAGCGAAAGCGATAGAGGGCGCTCGAGTCAGTCCACTGTCGAGTTATTAATCATAGTTGGGACTGTTGATTTTTCATGCATGAGAAGACTGGATTTCTAAGCGCCGTCTCCTTCCCAGAGGGCGTTGTTAGTTAGGTAGAATGTTCGGAAAGGGAGTCGCGCGTGCCAGAGAAAATTTTAGATCTTTCGCTTTACTTGCGCTGACTCTCTTACCGCATTTAAGGTGATGATTTCGTTTAAGTTGTAGGTGGTATTCGTCTCTCTGTTGTTTATTTAATTACATATCTTTATTTAATTTAGCCCGGCGTGTATTGTTTACGTTACGAATCACACTTCTTGACGAACGTGCTTTACTAGAATAAGCGTCTAAGGAGGGTCCGACGGAGACCCGTTTTTCGCGTCTTATACAATGGCAAACTCATTCCTTCCATAGTGCTCAATTAAACTCGTGTGTAATAAAAGTAAATTTAGGGGAAAACGCTATCATTTTGCAGGGGAAAGGGGGCGGCGCAAGAAACTCTTGGAATCGCTCAAAAAATACGGGGTCATGGTTTTCTGTTAAGTTATGTCACTTGGTGACTAATGCCGCCCCTCCCCGAGCCGACCAAGCCTTATCGGTGTCTGTTTACTTACGGTATAGACGGAAACATCCTTTTTTGATTTTCTCCTTCCAAATCGAAACTTTGATTTCAGTGTACAGGGTGTCAGTCAGTCAGTCAGAATACAGGGTGAGCCAAAAGTTCTAGGGTCATTGACACACGTTGACCATGAATAGTAAGGTTCATAATAACATTAACATTGGAAAGTCCCATTTGACGTTGACAAAGATAGGGACATTATTCTCGGCTATCATATTGATAAAATCCGATTTGAAATATCTGACCCTGTATTAAATTAGATGTTAATTGTTGTAAATACGTGCGAGACGCGAAAGTCTCGGACAATCCGACGAACGACAACCAAAATGCAAGTGCCAAAATGAGGGCAGAGTAGAGTTTCTAAATAGTTAGCCTAGGCATATAATTAGGCCCTCAAGGTGGGCGCCCGTAGGCCTAACGACGTTTTTTCGAATCGCAAAAAGGAATTTTGTCTCTAGAAAGTGTAGGTATTTAATTAATGTATTAGTGAGATTTGTACTGTTAGAGCCGTCCGCTAGGGCGGACCTAATCAAAACGGAGCACCCGCCAATCAAATTTCCCGCCGCAGTGCACCGCTTACCCCACGGACGTCCATTAACCAGAACCGTCTCATTTCTATCTGTGAGTTTTGTATACTTAGTAGGTGTTGAAACACCAGAGTTGACGCGTCTCTGACAACCGTCAGGAACGTCAACTGTCAGAGCTAGAAGTTGTTAATTAATCATTGTTCCATGGCACCCACACACACGCACGTCCCGAAAGCGCGCACTTGCACGCCTGCGCTTCGGAGAACTGTCGCATTATCAAAACTTTGTTACATACATAATAGTGCAATAGATACAGGCTTATCTTGTACGGGGAAAAGTCGACTGTTTTACCATGAGCAAAGGCATCAAACACTCGACTTTTCCAAGCTCTTATGCGCCGCACCGCAAACATCTCAGATCTATTTTCTTTGATGTTGAGGGTGTATAAGGGCTTCTTGTGATAAAGGGTATATTGTTTTTATGTTTGTTGAGAAGTAGGTGTATACAGGGTGAATAAATGAATAATTGTAATCGTCCGATAAACGCCAGCTTTCGACCCGTTCTCCGATATACATAGGCAATAGAAACTGGCGGGGCGGAAGTGGGCGCTTTGCGGTTCGAAGTTCCGCGATATTCACCGACGCCGACCCAATGAAATCAGCTGTTCAAGCAATGTTGCGTTTGTACATAGGAATAGTTGTTTATATCTAGGTTATTATAGGAATATTAAAAAAATATTAATAAATGTCTTTGTATAAAAAATGTACATGTTTTCATCCCTCACTTAATATCCGCTCCTAATCCCTCGTATCTCAGTGCCATTTACATTTACCTTCATTAAATGTCAAGAAAATTTCACAAACAGAATCTGTTCCTCCCTCTAGTGTTGGAGGACCGAAGTCAAGATATTAGGAATTATTAAAAGGAATATGTTTTAGATGTTTGGGTTAACAGTTTCGCGTACAGATGGCGTACATAACTTTACAGTTGCAATTAACTAATCTTAATCCACCATTGTCAAGAAAACACTGATCTAAATATAACAATAGTAAGGAGCTAAATTCCCTTACAAGATGGAGTAAATAGCAATGATTTGCTCTTTCTCCATTAAAAGTCTAATCATATTCATAACATCATAATTATATTATTGAGATTAAAGTTATGAACACAAACCGATTAGGCCTATACAGGGTTTTAGGTCTGAATCTCTTTTGCTAAAGGGCAAGTTATCAATAGATGAAGAAGTTTGCCTGGAACACAGTTCTAGCAGTGAAAACTACTCTTTTTGCACGTTTGAGTATTTATACTTGGTCCTTAAGCAAGAACCAAACTAAATATATTAGGTGGGGGACAGAAAATAGGGTATAAACGGTATGACTAGTTCTATTTACATTTTGAGTATAAGTGCGACAATAATGTACCCAACAAACATTTTCAACAATTTCCCCAATTATTTGTCCTGTATAACACCATTTTGAATTCGATTATTCAACTGGTGACTATTTTTAGACAAACCAAATTGCGCTCCTACCAAAATTGCATGTAAAAATAGTCCCAACTTTACATTTAAAATCAGAAAGTTGGAGCTCATTTCCGGTTAGGCTGAATGTCGCAAAATTTTTGAAATAGAACTAGAGATATTGCTTCGACCCTGCGTTACTAAATTTAAAAGTAGTAACTAAAGGTTGCCATCGCAATATTTGGTAAATTTGGCGTCTGAGGATTAAATCATTAAAATGTTTGGAAACATAGTTGCTATAAAAATGTGGCAACAAACCAATGGCAAGGCACTATCCCCAAGTTAACAGGAATTTTATAATACAACTCTGATAAACTTTCAGCACTCCAAAAATTTGGCCTTCCGTATGTGTTCTCATAAAATCCTGTACAATAAAAATCAAAGTCTTATGTGCCATGACTGAGAATAGTAAAAATTGACAAATATGTGATATTAGAAATGTAACAAATGTGAAATATATTCTTCACCCCAACCTCATCTATGTGTCAACTTCCCTTTCTTAATTTGATATCCATGCCATTCTTATAATAAATATCCAAATTTTAGGTCAACTCAAATGTACATCATTTCGGCCATTGAGCTCATTTTCTTAGGAATATGCACCGAAGTCTCAAAATAACTAGCTAACTCATCTATAGTGACATCACATGGGGGATTCACTACATTCATTCGGGCCTGATGTGAACAACTGGCCAGAGCTTCAGTTTTGGCACTTGCACTAATGACCACATGCTTCACTTGGGGCTCTTGAAAGTTCTCAGTCAAACACTTTAACCTCTTCATATTCAGCTGTTCACAGGCAATTATAAGTGTCTTAAAGTCCTTTTCCTTGTGCTTTGAACTCTGCCCAAACAGCTTCTCTTTGGCCTTCCGGGGGTTGCCCTTGAACTTCACTATTTTCAGCACAGGTTCTCTAAGAATTTTTCTCTTTCCCTCTCGTTTAAATGAAGTGGTTTTCTTCACTTTAGTGCAGCAACACAAACTGGTGATGCTGGAGAGGGACTTGGATCTTCGCCTGAAGGGGTTGACACTGGGATCCATATTTGAGCACTTACGCCCCTCTAATTCGAGCATTTGCAGAGAGGTAGACAGTCTCGAGTCTGCTTCTTCCATTTCGCTCTAAAATTAACACAGATTTAGGGGATCCATTGCGAGTCGAGGTCAGTGGAAATGCTTACCATGATTGGCACAAAAGCGCATTATATAACTGTCCGTGGGGCTTCAAAAGACGCTTTTTTTTGGGTTGCACAAACGTCTTGTTTACAAACAACCTTTGACAAAACAAAATCGTAATTTGATGACTAATGCTATAATGGCGATCAGCAGGTCTTGGTCCCGCACCTGCGCAGACCTTGAAATATTCTAGAATATTAGGAAATGTAGAATATGAAGCCTTCTTTGTTTGTGAGTCTTGGCACTAGGGTTATCTACTTTTAAATATTAAATTAAAGACCAGCCTGTCGCTATTAAAGAACAATCTAACTTGACCAAATAAAAATGGCGATTGAGGTTTTCAGATCATTTCACTAGTGCGCATTTGATGCGGAAATATGGCTGCCGGACAGTATCTGTATCACTCTGACACATTAGAGAATATCACAATAAAACAAAGACAGAGAAAAAAGTCGGCCATTTTGTCGAACTTGGTGCACATTTTTTGCATGTGGAGTGGATAACGCACACTCGCGCATATTTAAGTTTCGGACCGACTTTCAATGCAATATTGCATTTTCTTTGAAATGAGGTTTTTTTAAGTATTTTGTTTTTAAATAACAAATACCATCATGTAACCTCTCAGAAAAGGGAAAGGGCAGTATCCAAAAAGAAAAGGGAGTCCTTTAAAGCACAAGACCGTTGGCAATCTCGCTTAAAACCGTTGGGGTGTAATTAGTTTCGGAATATTCAGCCAAACCCTATGGGTTTTGGGGAGAAAAATGAAAATTTCAATTTAATGTTGTTTGAGAACTATGTAACCATACATTCACCACAATATCAAATTTTATATGACTGTCAGATTACGAGTCAGAAAGCGCAAATGACAACTGTGGACTTCCCGACCGATTTTAACTTGATTTTTAATCGAAAAAAATCACGGAAAAGTCTTTCTGAAAATCGCAGATATAGATCAGTGATTACACATATTATATGTTGATTAATATGGTGCATAGAAATATTGTTTAAGATTTTACGGTTTAGTATATCTCCTGATCTATGCAACTAAATATACACGCCTGGCCTAGAGAAATCTCTAACATGTTATCTTAAGCTTGGACCACTGCCTGTCAGATGACGCCACTAAGCACTTCTCTATGGGTAATTTAAACATTGCAATTTACTCATTACTATTTCTAGCCCTCTTTCATCCCGGCTTTAAGACAGGTAAACGCCCAAATACAAAAGCATTTTGTTGGTTTTTTCAAAAGTGCATTTAAAAGCGATTAAAGCAGCATGCCTTCGTCAGCATTGGCCAGGCAAATGACATTTTCAAAGGTGATTTGCGAGTGACTGCTTAGAATGCGTCGGCCGTCCGGTGGCGCCGAGCAGTCGCGAGCCTATCGGAAACAATATTGTCGTCTGTGTACTTTTCCTTCACCTTTTGTCCCGTAAGCTCTGATTTGCATTCATTTGCCGACGAGAAAAACGCGGCTCAAGAGGGGAAGAAGGACACAAAACGACTTGGCTACAAGAAAGGCAGCGCGGAATGTTGAAAATCGTATAATCTTCACTCAGGTGTCCGAGGTTTTGTTGTGAAAATCATGCAGGTGTGGAGCGTCGCTCTTTCGAGATACGATTTCGATGGGGCGTGGCACAGACCGCATGAAGCAACAACAAACGACCCTTCTTTGGGGGAAGCCAAGGGATACAGGAGCACCCCCTTAGATAGCACTGATGTCCCTGAAAGTATTCAAAAGGTTTAAACCACTGTTATCCTCCATCGTCTACCCTCAACAGAATCACTCTCAGGGGGCTAAACATGAACCCCAGAGTTCTAAAGCTCTTCAGAATTTTTCTGAACTACCCATGCCCTTAAGGAAAATTCAACAAAAAAATGTATCATGCCATTACTACACTCATAAGGGGAAGAAAGGCATTTCATTAGTCCGGGACAATTTCCCGAACCAGCATTTTGATTTGCCTAATGGAAATTCATTGCAGGGGCTCCCCATAGCGTGTCGGGATAGGGGTGTGTGTGGGGGGTAGTTCTAGGGTAGGGCTCGAGTATTAAAGCCCTGATTAAATGGGGAGAAGTTCCCTGGTGTAAGTTTTATGGGCAAAAACTGAGGTAACGGGCGTACGATCAATGGAGAGGTCATTAATCTAATGAAAAAATTATGCCGAAAAAGTGAACCTAAATAGGCGAATACGAGCGAAATGGTCAAAAATGTAGAAAAAATGTGATGAAGCGCGAAATTCTTCTCGGTCAACAAATCCATGCTAAAAAAAATGATCAAACATAAGGAGATATGTTGGAGCAGGATGGCAAAAACCGCCCAGGGGGGGGGGGGGGGGGTGTATAAATGGACCGAAGCAAGGGAAACCTGAAAAAACTTAATACAAAGAATTTTGCTGGCGATTGACGATTGAAAACATGGAAAAATGATCTGATGAAAGAGTCAAAATGGTTCAAAATCGAATTTGGTACCAGTTTGACATGTTTAGACTTATTCTTGTTTGGTTAATCGAACATCTGTTACCCATTTAGAAGATAAGTGTTCGGGTGCCGATCGAGACAAACATTATCTTGTTTCTGGCTGCATTGTCTGGCCACATTTTTCCAGTTTTTACCCACACATTCGACCGACTTGCTGCACCTTTTTCCATTCTGTTCCTCTAGGACGCCAATAACGCGAGCCTCGTGTAAATTGTGCCTTCCCCGAAACCACGGCCCCATAAAGCCACACAGTACCATAGTACCGAGTCATCTCGGTGCACACGTGTTCTTCCTACCCGGGCAAAGTTGCTTCTTCAAAGAAATTCTTTTTTCTCTTTTCTGCGTATAAAGATGGTACCAATAAACCAACTGTCGCGAAAACGGCATGCCAATGTCTGATGCCCGTCGCTACCAGTTCTTCGCACAACCGGGTACCTATAAGGTACCACCGGGAGATTGGAAATAGTACCAAATAGTAGAAAGCCTTCTTCTGCGGCGTGTGGGAGTGCCGTTAATTGCGCAACGAGATCAGAAATCGCGGATGGAAAGTAGAATCGATCTATCATCGGATTACACCGATGCCAAATCGGCGTTGTAACCGAGATTTCGTACTAAAACAATAGTCGAAATCACGGTGTGGTGGATGAATTGCGGCAACGTTGGACGGTTGCAGGTGGACCGGGGGCCCCAGATCCGGTCGGCGCCCCTCGGTCTAGCGCACACCTGCAAAGCCCGCGGCCAAATTTGCGACCTTTGCCAATCAAAACACCAACACTTTTCAATTATCCCCTATCTACTGTTAGAGAGCAAGGAGGTGGTACTACCACATTAAGAAATCGATAACAGAAGAAAGCTGTCATTCTTTTAATATAACCAGCTTCTGAATTCTCAATCTTCAAATCTCAATTCTGTCAGGTACCACTTCACAAAAGTCCTTGCAAAGCTACTACCTAGCTCAATACACATCTCTCAACATGTTATTTTCCCAAAATAAATCTCAGTCGTATTTACGACAGTTCCCCGTATACATTCGCCACGGTACCATCATCAATCGGCTCAGTACCACCCGTTCGAAATCCGTCCACCTGCAACAGGCGACGAGGACACAAAACCGCCGCGCTGCGTGTGCGGAAAAAGGAGAGAGAGATGGCGACAGAGTGTCGTGGAATGCGGCTGAACGAATATAATTTTACCTGTAGCTTTGCGCGGCGGTCGCTTAGAATGGGTTCTATCTCCTTTTTTGGTACTTTACTAACAGGGGGTTTTATGTAAATGAAGGCCTATGGTACCTACGCCACGAAGTGGAGATTTGTCATCTCTTTCTGCCGGGTAATTACGGTTATTAAAGGCAATTGCACCGGGGTACCTACTTATCGGCAATTGCTCTATTGGGCCTAATGAGGATTTCCGTCTCGGCTCGATTAAGAAAAAAGGAGCTCGTTATCGCTAGTTGAGTGCGGTGCGGGTAGAAGTAATTAGATTGTAATATTTATTTATTAATAAACATGGTTAATTAGTACTGAGCAATTCAGATTTCCTCGCATATTAAACAAGGTAGAATTCTGGCCATGTCGAGGTGTTAATGAGTTCAGAGCAGACGGAAGTGAGGTACCTCTTTACCTAATTAAATCGGGCAATAAAGAATTTAGTGAGGTGGTACCTGACTCTAACAACACGCTGCTTAGTTTTCGAGTTCGGAAGACAAAACAAGATACCACCGATATTGTTGAATCTAAGGACGTTATCGTACTGAAAGTAATTGACTTCAAAACATTAAAGTTCAGAGACCTTGGTACTTCTGACCTTTGAAGCCTCTACGATTTTCGTGACAAATCGAATCTAAAGAGACACTTCTAGCTTGAAAAAAAAACGATTAAAATTTCAAGATTCTAATACTTTCGGCTCGGTACTACCAAGATTACCACCAAAAGCTTTGATAACAGAAATGAAAACTTCCTATTTCATAACATTTAAAAACCATATTTCGACAGAAAAATTGCTTATATCACTGCTATACGAGTACTACTTGGACTTGTTTTGGGTACTACCAACCTTGAGCTGTGTACCAGTAAACGTCAACGGTTAAGCAGCTGATACTAATCAAACAATTTCTCTACACCCAAGTGAATTTCGCAACTTCAGGGTTCTTTTGCACAAGAATAGGCAAGTGGTACCTGTTGAAAAAAGGTGACTGTAATAGCACCAAAATAATACTACAGTGGTACGACTAATGCTTCCTATCTTTAATGACGAAAGAACCCATCCGAGATGGGTTCTGGAAACATAGATGAGTTATTTATTTCAGAATTGTTGATGACTGTCATTGAGGTGGTACCATTTTGGAATTATCTTGTAGCACTACAGTACCACACGTGGTACTACCTACATATATAAGTAACACATGACCTTCTTTTTGAGCACTATCTCCTCTGGTTTGAGTACGAGTAAACCGCATAGGTGCAAGCAGCTGATGGAGAGTCAGTTATTTTCAAAATACTAGGAAATTTTGCCCACTTTATAAAGTTCTTTTGCACTCAAACAGACGAGATAATCTTTACTGAGTAAAACTGATTACTAAAGCACCAATATCCGGGATTTTCCATCTTTCCTAATACTAAGAAGCTTGGAATAAATTTTTATACGAAAACTCATGATTGCAACAGTAGTACCATCATATGGGAAACTTCTCTTTACTGAGGAAGGAACTAAAAATTATTTTGTTGATTGAAATGAGAAGGAGACATTTTTGGGCAGGGTACCTTTTGATACCTGCAGTACTATAAGTCATGAAAATTCCATTTCAAACAATAAGAAATATTTTTCCTATGGTACTACAGTACTATCGACCTTATTTTCTATGTGCAAATCTGATCGGCACAAACAGCTGATGAAGACTTAGCGCTTATCAAATAATTACGTTAATAACAGACGACTACTATAGCCTACATCGAGGTACTTTTGTGCCCGATGAAGCGAGGTCGTGCCTGCCGGTCAAAATAAGTGCGAAAAATCCCTAAACTCAACGATTTCCAGAATAATCAACAGTTATGAACTTTTTTTGGTCTTAACAACCCGACATGGCGGTACTACTAGTATTATTCAGCCCCTGGGCGCGCTTTAGTGGTACTACAGGCATTAATATTGTACCGAAGACGGTAGAACTGTGGCATCTAATATTTAAAAAGTCTGGTACAAAACTCCAGTAGTACCACTGCATATATATACATGCACATATATATATATATATATATATATAGTGGTTGAAGTACCAACACGCGCATTTGTTTTGGGTACTGTTCATCTTGTGTATACGCAAATATCATCAGTGCAAGCAGCTGATGATTGTCGACTTTGATAGAGCCCAAACAATTGTATCAATCGCAAGTGATTGTGGCCAACGTCACAGTACTATTGTACCTAAAATAGGTGAGACAGTACCTAAAACCCGAAAGGTACTCGTTAGGAGAGTGGAAAAAAAAATCACATATCTTTTCATATGGCACTCATTAAATTTGAGTGATACCAAATGGTACTACTTCGTAACTCTATCAAACCAGATAATTCTTTTGTTGGCCCTGAAATGTGTCGGTACTAGTAATACTGTCTAAATAAGTTTTTATGTTCGTCTGCATTAAAATTCTCATTGCCTCGGTCCTGTTAAAAATAGAGTATTTATAAATTTAAATATTTAAAAACAGAGTAAAAATATAGACTGGACAACCAAATCTGGTACTTGTATTGACAGCAAAACTTTTGATACTGCCATAATTGATGTTCTCGCATTCGACTTTTTACAGAAGATCAGTTCGTGCGTAACTGCCACTAAGTACCACCTGTGGTACTGCGATGCGATATTAATGTGGTACCGTGGGATATAGAAGCATGGAAACAATAACAAGGCTGTGCTGCACAATCAAAACCCAGATAGTACCTCAGAAAACCACCGGTTTCGTTCCGAGTCCATTAAGTTTAAAACTATGCATCAAAGAAATAAGACAAAGCACGAGTTGGTGCTGCACGCACTGGATTTGGATATCATTAGCCTTGACTCGAATACGTGCACTTAAATCCCGTCAGGACAAGCACTTTGATATTAATCAAAAAATTCGATTAAACCCAGGTGAGTCTTGCTCACTTCACAGTACTACTGCACCGAGATAGGTGAGGTCGTACCCGCGGGCACCGGCTGTGAGAAAGTCAAAAACGAGCCGAATTTTTATAGCCCTCCACTGTAATGTGAGCTTTAATGGGTCTTTTTACAAAACTTTATGGCATTACCCAAAAAGGAAGTTGACCCTGAGCAAAAACGAATTTGTTCTCGATTAACCTGCATGGAACAAGTGCTATGTACGGAACCTGTTATCGGTTTTCCAGCATTGACTCACGGATTGATACACTCCAAAATTTCGATACAGTCATCAAATAAACGCCTTATCACGTGCAATGTACCCGTTTCATTTCTATTCAAATGAAACACCTCCTTTGCTCAGAACGTCAATCCTCCAAGACCTCCAAATCCAAAATCGCGGCCAACACAACATAAACATATCCCGCTTCATCAGTGGTTTCTCTCGATCCTCCCAATACCTTTATGCACTACACCGCGTAATCTCTGTACAAACACAGGTGTCTTGCACCTGTGATGGTACTGGTACGACCTTAAAAACTCCGATCGTTTTTCGGAATCAAAATCTCCGTAATTCGGTCAGCTTTGCACCGGATGAATCCGCTATTTGGCTTTTTCGCATATTTTTAATTCATTATTGGTACCATCAGTGAGGTGGTACACGTCGAGGGAAGAACCGGCAAAAAGCTGATGCTTTGAAATAGTCAACAATGTAGGTTCGAGGCTACAAATCGGATGGTACCGAAGGCGAGTTTCGGCGCCGCGGTGTCGGCATACTCAGGTGTGCTCCTCGGTACCGATGCCGTTGGGTTCTCACGTGTGAACCACCCACGGTAACGGCCCGGACTATTGCTCTTTGGTACCCATAAATATATTATACTGTTTGTCATATAGCCTCGCGTCTATTATACTCGAGGTGTACCATTAGAATTGACGAAGGTTAATAGTAATTAATGAAAAAGGAAAAAATGGTCGACCTTGGTATCAGAGTGGCGCCACCGCGTTTTACTGGTTTCGCGATTTTATATTTAAAATATGGATGGTGCTACCTTTAAGCGAAGGTTTAATGGCGTGGAGTTTTCGCCTCGAGGTACTGCCGATTCCCATGGAAGGAAAGAGAAAAAAAGCCGTATTGTACCACGGGAGGACCTTTTATGGTAAACGTATGCGACGGCATTATGGCCGACAGGTACCACTACCTGTCGCTCGCTTCTGGGAAGCCCTCTGTGTGCACTTGGTTCGAATTCCTTTTTTTGTCGAAAATATTTCGGCCCGTCGACGCATTTTCTCACGTTTTTATTTCGAACCGTGACCCTGGTACCACCACTCGGGGGGATTTACAATATAATAATACATAAGCTTCAAGAAAAAATATTCCAAGACGTGCTAGCAAAATTGGCGCGGTACTATCGGTTGTACCAGTGTTGCAATGGGAATGGTGGTACCGTAAGTCCAAACCCGAGTAGAGCCTCTTACGTAGATTGATAGTCACCGAACGAAACTTAAAAACACATTGCTACCACTTGTGGACAATGTCGCAGAATATTTTCCAAGGTGGTACCTCCTACGTCTACAGACGGAAAAGGTAGACTGTTTTCGACACAACATTTTTAGTTGTTTTCGAGTTATCACATGCGGATCGTATTCACCCCGTTTAGATAGTTACTTCGTATCTATTAAGGAGAGAGTAACCCCAGTCAATTGAGCATTTGCCGAAGTCCCTTTGTAGTTTGAAAAGACCTTTTCGAGTCTCTTAAAAAGTTGTAAGCTGCGTTAATTGAGAATGTTCTTGCTAGAACTATTCACTTATAACCAACTGGCCCTGCGATGGTACCGAAAGCTTGCAATGCGCAGGATCTTAAAATAAAACAATTGCCGGACGAAAAAATAAAAACAAAAACCAAAGCCATCTGAGATCAATCGGTGCAAAAAGGAAGCGGTACCGTGGGAGGACGAAGGAGGCCTGCTGTTGTGAATCTCGGCTATAGTACTCTCCGTGGGAACCTTTGTGGCGGTACCATTGGAACGCACCTGTATTATGCCTTTTCCCGATATTCGCACACATTTTTTTTCTTTACAGCCAACCAGTACCGGGCTTGCATGTAGTACCGATAATGTTTGGTACCGATAATCGTCATTATCGCAAAAGTTGTCATCATCAGGTGTAACGCACTGGTTTCATTTTGGCGTTCGGTTGCACCAGAACCACTCGATCTGGGAAATCGACAACAAACACTTGAGAAGGTTTATTGGGTGCTCGCGTACTGCGGTTCCACTGAGGGTTATTTTTCTCATATCATTTAGTGATATCTGTTATCGGTGATCCGGTGTTTTCACAGGTGTTACGCACCCGACATGGTTCGAATTTGTTAACTCAATGTTCACTAACCGTGAGATAAGCGTGGGAAAGGGCTGAATTCAGTAATTGAGGTACCACCTTCAGTGCAACCCTCGGACTTGATTTACAACTCACTTGGTAGGGTAGGAGGAGGGTCGTAGCCTCAAGTGGATAATGTTCATGAGGAAGGACCAACTCATTTGATTCGATTTACCTATGGGAAGAAGCATCGAATAAATGAAGCGTAAAATGCTCAACTGACTCGCTTTGCACTAGCTACAAACTAGTAATAAAATCCTCGAAAAAGTAATTATTTTGTGCACATGTTGCTGGTACCAAGTGGTCGAATTCTTTACGGAACATGCTCAACTGACTGGGTTTACACCGTCTTTTACAGATCTGGACCTCAGAAGACGCTCTCGAAAGTTAAACATTTCGAGTGTCAAAATCATTAGAAATTGACTGCAACACATGCTCCATGGTGGTACCGATCAATATGAACAAGCCCGAGTCAAAATCGGAATTTATGACCATATTCATTGCGGTCGTGGTTGTTAAAAATATGTATTGTGGCGTGTCTTTTATTGCCCATTGTCTGGGAGGGCCCAGCAATTAAAATCTCTCCGTTTGTGACGCGCATTTTGATATTTAACGCGTAATTTACCGTCGTTAGATCTTTATGATTGGAAAGTGTCAGCTGTGGAGACTGGAGGTTTATTCGAGCAGGAATCTCGAGACCTGACCCAAATCTCGAAACTATCAAATTTCATCATTCCGCGTTCGGCCTTATTCCCATTTTTGCGGTCTAAACCATCATTCACGACCCGATAGGCAGCAGGTATTCAGCCTTGCGACTTCCTGCTTAAGACCAGATGGCCTTTTGGGCCGGTTTCGCGCAAAAATCGCGCACCGGCCTTCTGTGCTCCACACGTAAATCTATACGTGTGAGAATGGAATTTTTTGATTGCCTTGACAGTATTGACACCAGATTTGAATAATGGCTGAACGGCCGTCAGTCAGATGGCGTTCGCCTTTGTCGTCGGCAACTGCGCATCGGCGCAAGAAAATCATCAAAGTAATGGACCCCACTGTATGCATAGGGATTCGGAGGGCGCTTATTAAGAGACACGTCATGTTAGGCGAAACGTCAATAAGTTACGACAACCCTCGAACACGCTCCGGCGTTTCCACGGCCACGCCCCATCGAATTGCACCCCCGATCGCAACAGGGGCGTCCCCCGGGGTCGCCCCGCAGGAGCCGAGAGGCTTTGTGGCGATTGCACCGACGCCACTGACCTAAAACCACCCTTGCGTAAACGATACACCCTAAATGCTTATCTCAACAGAGATTACCCGTGGCAACGGGCAGAGTCGCTTATTTTGCCTTTTGTACGATGATAAATAGGGCTGGTAAGGGCTCGGAATTTGATGGTTGTGTGAAGTGGATCAGTATTGACGGTGGCCTAATTAACGGCTCCTTTCGATCTATCGCAGACATAAATTTAGTCAACTCAGACAGCCTCTAATCTATGCTGCTAGCGGCGTAAACCTACTCAATCACGACAACAGATTTTTGTTTTTGGGTTCAGACTTTTTTCGTGACTCTTGAAGACGGTGTAAACTTAGCCAGTTTGGGCGTCAACTGAAATGGTTGTAAACCATGTTTGATGGACGAGTTTCATGTTCAGGTGTAAACTGACTCAGTTGAGCATGTTTCGAGGTGACCCTCAAGGTCCAGGTGAAAAAGGCGTCGTTTTCCCCTTTCAGAGTATCGTTTGAATTTAGATAAAGTGGCCTAAGTTGAACGTACCTAGATCAGCTTTTTTCCGGAGTGATGCACGTCACGGAATAACTAAGAACTGACATTGGACCATTATTTTATGCCTCTTCCAGGGTTTTTAGGATCTCACGAATGTTCTCGATCCCCCCATGATCAATTCCCAAGACCCGGGATTTGTTTTAGAAAATTTTCCCATTTGCCCGGGGAACTTGAGCCAATTTACCTGAACGTAAGTAGCCCGAATCTGCCGCTTTCGATGGCGACTTTTGGATTTGAGGGCTCCATTAAAGGTTTCCTTAGATGATTTCTCAATTTTCTGAAATTTTCTCAGTGATTTTCCTTATCTGGTGCCTTAATCTCAAAGCTGAGTTTACATGTGTGTGTCTGATACAATCTTAGACCACTGACGTCACCATTGATTAGTCGATTACCAAACAAACCCCACCAATCATAGGCACCTGTATAAACAAGCACTAATGGAGATATTAATTATTGACGATAACCGACGGCGGATGACCTTTACGTGCATTTACCACGTTAACCTTTCTGCTCCCGAGGTCGATGGGAACTCGATGAAACCTTCAAATATTCAACCAACTGCCAACAAAGTTGGAGCGACTTTGACTGGACCAGAGGAGCGAATTTTGCCAACTTGGACAATGTAGTCCGAGCCTAACACGTGTGTGGCGTAGTCGGGGCCATTGGAATGCCGCCTCTCGGCGCCGCCATGTCTGAGTAACACCTGCACCGTGCTATTTGAATACGAACTCAAAAAATCATGCATGCGTCTGGCCAGGGGCGTTCGTCTAATGCCGAGCGGAGCGATGCAAAAAACACCAAAAATATCGCGGAAAAGTTCCAGGACTGATCAAATCGAATGAGCGTTAGAGACATCTATCGGGTGTTGTCCTAAGTCATAAAGCTCCTTGACGACTAGTACGACTACCGTAAAGGTGGTTGGTTCGGGTTCTTTTTCCCTATCATCAAAACGTTATCCAATGTTTATTTGTGTATTTCCAGGTATCAACAGGTCAGACGACTGCTCACTAATCAAATCATCAATCAATACGCAGAATATGCCACTCTTCAGTACAGTTGTACTGCAATTAATTCAGGTGGTACCACTTTCGGTTCATAGGTCAAGCAGCGTGCGAAAAGTCTTATGTAATAGGTAGGCGCGATTGGCAAAAAAATCATATGCGCCTTGGGAAACCGTGCGTACAAGTACCACTAAGACTAGTACCGAATCTTCTTTAAACAAACTGTGACGTGATGGTATGGTATCAACGACAGAATTATCTAGTGGTTATCACTGTGTTTAGGCTGATATAATGCGCCCTTAACCCCGGCTTTATCAAACAGTCATAAATAACTTCCCTTAATCCTCGGCCGAATGAGGAAATCTTATCTGTGAAATATGACGCCTATTTTAGGAATGTTTAAGTTTGAACAAGCACTTGTTGATATGTTGCCACACACATGGTGTGAATTGAAATATATTAAACCAGTTTAGATTTATAAAAATACAAATAAAAAAAGAAACAACGCTGACAAATCTGGGTCTTCCCCGGAAAGACGCGTTCAGCGGCTTATAGAGTGAGGTAGGATAAGCGTCACTGATTTTACCAGGTAAATGGGAAATTTCCCAAAGAGGTATGTCGGACCTCTTTTCCAATTTACAGTTATTAATAAAGAAAATAACTTAAGAGTACATATTATTAATTAAAGTAAGTGGAGATCAATGGACTGCACGGATAAATGGCACTAAGTAATCTGGAATAGAGAACTGTTTAAATAGCTGATAAATGGAGCACTGCTTTGATCACTTTCAAACGAAGAAATTGTAGAAACCAACACTTATTCAAGGCGTTGATAAAATTAAATAAAGATAATAAAAACTAATATAAAATGTGATAAAAGTAAAATGAATGGAAAAATAACGAAATGTAACGATAAATGAAATAAGGTAAATAAAGTTAATGAAACAATCGGGTAAGGTAAAACAAATTAATTTAAGAACTGAAGGTAAAGTAGTGAGGTAAAAACCTCTCCTCCGAATCCGGGAGTACTAGAAGTATAGGAAATAACCACAGGACAGTAAGAGCAGGACAAAGGGCGAAGGCAAATTGAAGAGCCTCGAGGGAGTTAATATAAAAAAATGTATAAATATTGAGAATAAACGGTGCAATTAAATCACATAATGTGATTGAAGAAATTCAGCCAGTGACAGCGTTTTATCCGGATGTTGTTGACGAAATGTGGCTTTTTTCCCATGAATTTCTGTATTTACGTCTTTCAGTCTATCAACTCCGTCGATTTTCTGATGAGAGCAATTTTTTGTTTTCTTTCGTCCTCTGTTTCTCACCTTGCCACGCCCATGGATTTAAACAATTTTACTGGATTTTTTTTTTGTTATTTATAGGACTATTTTTAGGCTGATGGCTGCCGGTTTTCCAGTGGAGTAGGCCTTTTTAGGAGCATCAGCAATTTTGAATTTGATGTAATTTATCGTTCAATAAATAATATCAGATTATCGATGTTCCAGTCACGTAATTTGTTTTCCACGTCCACTATTAATTTTCAAAAATTTCTGTATGGTCAGTTCCACCCGTCTGCCTCCTCCATTCAATCTACCTTCTTCAATCTACACCCAAACGAGTATTTTTCTCTTTTCATTCAAAGAAACGCTCGTAAAATTCCGAGAACGACCGCTACACGTCTACGATAAGACAAGAATGCCATTAGTGATAGCGACATAGACTATACATTTGGGTCACACTGAGGCTTATCTCGGTCCTCGCATGACAAAAACAGTCATTTTTTCCAAAAGATATGGGCTACTCGCACGGTTTTTTCCCAAGTGTCCCGGGACAGATGCCGATCGTTCCATTGAAAAGACCCGAACACTTGCACAACACAGCTGCGCGTATGCCGGGGGGTCACCGTGAGACCTAGATTACACACATAGGGGTTTATTTGTTAATTGAATTCAATAACACCCTTTTATTGTCAGAATCCCCGATGAAAAGTCCTGAAACAGCAGCCAGCAACAAGGATGTCAAGTGTCCATAACACGACAAAACAAACGACTTCCGCTTTGGTTACTTTATAAATAAATTATGTTCTAATTGTTGCTCCCAACAATAGATGATTAATAATAATAAATAATAAAAATGAGACATCGATTAAAATGTGGCTGCAGCTGCACTCTTGAGGTCACCGAGTTCGTCAACAGGCCCATTCATTCCCGGTTCGAAGAAATTCTTCAACACCCCTCGAAAAAAGCGACCTGATGACCCCGTAAAAGAGCGAAACCTTGCCCAAGGTCGATCTTATTCTCCTCAAAAACAATCCGGGAAGTCCGAAAGGTTATCGGAACGCCTTGCCATGACTCTCGAAGATTAAAAAGCCTCAAACTCACACGATAGATCCTCAGATTCGAACGGTGATTCTGACGCTGTTTTTGGGCAAATTCCCGGTTTCTCGCATTCGTGAGTCAGAACCCAGAGGTGCGGCGAGGGGGGGGGGGATTTTATTGATGTCACGCAGCCACGTGACCTGCCAGTTAATAAAGCTCCGGCTTTGAGGATGTAATGCCGAAACGTTGGCTGGGCACGTGACTGGTCCATTAGCGTGCCCAAATGGGCAAGGGATTAATGACGCAGCGAACCAAATGGCTTTTAATGAAGTGATATTTCCATGGTCTCCAGTTCGTCACACTAAGGTCCTTAGAGACGTCAATGGGCGATTCGATTAGTGCCCTGGGTGGCCCCGTGTAGAATTCTTCAAAGTGGAGACGTAGAAAAAGCGCCAAGAGGAGACGAAAAAGCGCACAAACAAAATGAGATGAAGTGGAAACTGAATAAAAACATTCTCATGAATGAAAAAATACATAACGGTTCAAAGAGGGCGGAAATGAGGTCCTCTTCGCCGTGGCTAACAAATCAATGAAAGAAGAACGAGAAAAATTGAAAGCGAAAGTATAGTCCCACAAAGCCAAAGAAGAAGAAGTGCAGAACATGAAGAAACGGCATTGAAGATGAGCGATTGGAGAGAGAAAAATTGGCAGCCAAAGTCCTCATTGCGGAGTCCAAGAGTAGGAGAAAAAAGGGTATAGGAGTTTAAGTTAGGTCAGGTTCCACAAGCAGCGGGACAATGTGAGGGAGAGAATGAGTACGGGACATTGGAACGAAAGATGGACGGACCAAAAACCATTCCACCACCCCTTTCTCCCTGAAATAATGCTCGAGGGCGGTTTCAAGGGAGATCCAGGCTGAATAGGAAAAGTTTTTTGTGAGTAGGCGCCCTCATCAGGGATGGATCCCATATAACTCGGTTCCGAATCACCAGACCCAGTACCTATAAAGGTTTTCCTGCTCTAAAAAAATGTTCAATCTGAGAGAGAGACAGAGAGAAAATACTGAGAAGGACCCCAACCCCTAGGGGTCCAGCAAATCTTGACCAAAAGCCAGAATTGAAAGTTAAAATTTCACAATGCAATCTGCCAGTTTCAGTCACTTCTTACGACCAAATCCTCACTCCACCTAACACCAGGTGTCTTTCCCGTCCATTAGCGGTCAATTAGTGTTATTACCCCACACATGCATCACCCATTTACAAGCGTCAATTAATGAAAAAGGGCGTGAAAATGACTAAATTAGGGGTGGGATGTGTGGTAAAAACCAACATTTTCTTGCGGTTCTGTCGAAGCGAACACATCCAAGATTCTTGTGAAAGATATACAGAACCGGGATGAATGGCTTTATTGTGCCAACAGTGAATGGATCGCTTGAATGGAAGGGTCTTGTGTTGGTGGTTCGAAATCAACGGGTCGCAGTTCCGTTACAACTGGCCGCTCGGTTTCGATTTCTTCGGTAGTACTAAGAGGGTACAGTGACATATGCCAGATTTGCGGGTATGTATAATTAAAACCGTTTCGGGAGGCGCAGCCATACGGGCAATTTCCCGCCATCTGGACTGATAAGCGTAGATTTGTTGGTGCTAAAAACAATCCTCATCAGCCACCAGCACTCTTCGATATAGGAACAAAAAGCCTCCAGATGGGCTCGCGTAGTCAGCGTCAGTTAAACATTCAAAGCGACACATGGCGCGGCATTTGGCCGCCATCCTCGATAATGCAATTTGATTAAAAGCTCCTAACGAAATTACATATACGCGCAGTTGTTCGATACTTTGAATGCGTCAGATAAAGGAATCGCCGACCGTGATGGACCCCGCGCCCGCCAGACCTGAACCCCCCATAATCACGTCCGGAAGAGGTGCGTCTTACACAGGTGCGCCAGGAAGCGCATCCCGGAATTGTGCCCCGTGATTCCTTCGTCGAAAGTCAGTTTACAATCCGTAACGTACCAGATTAGAGGGATTAATGCGCTATCTATGCAGTAATGCCGCTTAATCAGCCACCCTTTGCGAAACAATCGACGATCAGATCGGACCGTGCGAACGGGGGTTGAGTTTGTTTCACAACGGGACACGTGCGCAGGCACGTGGCCACCGTTATTCCGTTGTTTCCGCAGCTGGGTGGATTTTCCTGTTGGAAATGGGAAATTCGAGCTGGTAACGAGATTCGGGTGGCGGGTGACTCACGGACACCCTTGGAAACCCCTATTTCGATTTTCATTAAAATGCTACATACAAAATTCAGTACGGGTGCCTAAAACCTTGAAAAATCGAAAAACTTCAAAGGGGCAGTTTTGTAGGTCCAGTGGCGTAACTGTAGCCCGCATAGGGGGCGGCTTCGCGATGACGATTTCCCTTTGTCGTAGGAACGCTTGGGCCCCACGTTCTTTGATGATTTCGGTGATTATCTTGCAGTTTAAATTTCTTCAGGGTACACTATCGCTGACACACCAAAGCTGCAATGTTTTCGACTATCTGAAGCTTCTGCTGATGCAAGGTGGCTACATATTCCCATGCTGGCGGTTGCAGCTGACCGTCTCGATGAGCTTGATATTACGCTTCGTTCTTTTGAGTGTGGATTTCCTGTCAGTCATGGGATCTAGCTTCGTCCTTGATGCTTCGCTTTGTTCTTGGCTTCCTCGACGCTTTTGCCACGTTAGCTTCTTATCCAAGCCCCTTTTGAGGTAGGTCATTGAGTCACTCCAATGGAGTTCCTCGTTCTTTATCGTCGCTCGATCTTCCATCTTGACCTTCCTCCTCCATTTAAAATTGTTGGTACTTTCCAACTGAAATGCTGAACAGGAATTTCGCTTAAAGTGTTTTTTAAGCAGATTTCTGGTTTCCCTGCTAAGCCGCGTCGCATTGAAAAGTTTTGCTCCGGTAACATCAGTTCGAATGATGAAATTTCTCTTCAAAGAAATTTACTCGAGGAATGTTGAAACGCGTGGGAAAAGCTGCATAGACGACAATAAGAGTAACTTTCATTCTGCAAAATCCTATTTTCCGTATGATGCTCGGGCATTGCACGACCAGTGCACAATCGGCTTATGAAGAACCACGGGGGGTTTAGGAGGAGAACTAAAGCCATTTCGAGTTCTCTTTTACGCGAGATATTTCAGACACATGTTAAGGCTGCTCAGGCACAAACGCACAGTAAATCTATTATACGGAGGGCATATGGCCCCCGAACAAAAAAAAAACAGTGAACTTCCCAATATTATCCAGAAACTCGATTTTACACGTTGCAGCGCACCAGTTGGTGCACACGCGGGTGTTCTGGCTCTTGGTCCTGACAGAAGTTAAACAAATGTGCTCGAAACACTGCACCCTGTATGTCTGCTTCCACCAGAGCTGACCTCAAAGGCGAGGTATTAATAGATTTGTCATTTGAATATCGCCGATAACCTCCCGACCTCGCAGTGATTTGTGGAGGTTTGGAGCATTTTACTTCAATTTGTTCCCCCCTTTCTCCGTAGGAGTGAGTGTCGAGCAGGCAGTACGCAGCAGCCCTCCAAGATTCAGGTCGGACACCGGGTATATCAGCTCGTTACAGGCCCAGATCCCCGCTTGTGCAACAAAGTTATATAAAAGAGATAAATTCGAAGAACAAACAACGATTACAATAATTTAGTGTGTTTTATAATTAGTACGTCGGGGAATTAGCACGCATTTCAGAGAGTTAAGAGTTACTTGGCGGCGCGTTCATCGCGTAAATGTTCGACGCGGTGTGTTCGCTCTTAAAATGGATGTTACCAGATTAGCCCTTGTCCTAATGGTCGCCGGATGCTCTGCAGTCCAAAGGTAAATTCGCCCTCGAAAATCACGTGGATAAAACACGAGAAAATTCCGCTGACCAGCCGGACACAAAACTTATCATTCTGGATTCTGACGCTAGCGGCGATAACCCATTCATCATTGACGTCTTATTTATTTGCAGGTCGCAGGCGAATAACGAGGAGAACACCTCCGCGGTCCAGATGAGCCTGGAACAGGTACCCGAAGGGAGCTTCTCCGTGGGCGGCCTGAATTTGGCCTACAACCGCCTAGGAGAGCTGCCCGCCCACGTATTCTTCCGCAACCACTACCGGAGGGTGCACACGATTGAACTGCCACACAACCGCATCTCGCAGGTGCACCCTACTGCCTTCAGGGGAATCTTCCAACTGAGAACTCTGGATCTGTCCTACAACAACCTGACCTCCCTGGACCCACACACCTTCAAGCACAACCACCTTCTGCAAAATTTAGATTTAGCTTACAACAATTTAATCCTGGATCCCGAGAAACCCCTGGTGCGCTCCCGTTCTCTCGAATCCCTGCAGCTGTCCCACAACAGGATCATCCACGTTTACGATATCAACTTTGCCTTCATGCCCAACTTGCAGATACTCCACCTCGACCACAATCCTCTTTACTATCTATCTTCCAAGTGCTTCAAACGCGCTGAAAGCCTTCAGTTTATATCTTTGGCTGAAACTAGTGTTCACACACTGACCAGCAGCATGTTCGGGACGTTGCCCAGACTGACCGATTTGAGCGAGACTCTTCTGGCGCAGAAATTCGAGCCCCATTTGAGGAAAGTGAGAAGTAAGCAGCTGCTGCAGCTGATGAATCTTGAGAGTCAAGACTTTGTCACCAGTGAGGAAGAGGAAGAGAACGGAGGAGGTGTAGTGTGACCGATTCCGTAAGTGTTTATGGCTGATGTGGGGGGGGATTTTTGGCAGGATCTGCCGGAAGGTTTAAGGATTTCTTCCTGTAGAAGAAGATTTTTGTACACGTCCAAAGTATTACTATTTAAGTCGGATGAGTCTTAGTTGAGTGAATCAGTGCAAGGAGTGCGATTGGCGGTGAAATTGAGCGGTAGCATTAAGGCTTCATAATGTAATGTATATAATAAATTGACAGTTTTTTAGAGCATTCTCTGCGAGTTTTCTTCACTATAAGATAAATGGGTCATTTATGAAATTCGTACCTAAGAAAACATGAATGACACTGTGAACTGCAGTCAAACTGCCAAACGTCATTTAAATCATCATTGACTGATGTCAGAAAAATGTCATATCCTTCAATTTTTGTGCTTCCTTATTGAGGGAAACATACCATGACGTATAGTTTAAGACTTTGACGAATCCCATCATTAACCCATCTCACTCCTACTCATTGTAAAACAGTGAAAAACGTTCAAAAGTTCACACCTACAGTCCTTCCTGCTTCATTCAACGTCGCGTGTTACAAGAACGACATCAGTGAGATAAATAAACATGGACCTGACCTAGACTCGTTATCTAACTATCAATAATTACATGTCAAAATGAACGTCAGTTTGACGTATAAATACATTGGGGAAACTATATAGTTACTAAGTCATTGTGATGTCACAATGCCAAGTTTCCTTCCAAACTCACCCGTTGCAAAAATGAGGTCAATGGCATAAATGAGCATAGACCTGACCTAGGTTCATTATCGTATTATTATTATCAACAATTACACGTCAAAACGACGTCAATTTGACGTTATTAACGTGGTCATGTCTATATATTACTCCCAACTAATATGCAAGAGAGCAATTCACGCATGTTATGATATTTCCTTCGGCCCTGTTTAGAGACGCCTCTGGTTCTTAATATACGTTAATACATTGTAAATGTATAAGATAAAATGTGTAAAATTTTCAGCTTAAAATCAAGGTTTCCTGAGGGGCATCAGATATTTTTTTTGTCTTAAAACTCGGTAACACGCTTTAACATGTTTATGTATTATCCATTTGCCAAACTTATTTTAAGACGCCCCTTGTTTTTGGTATTGAAATCAAATCGAGGTTTAAATATTTTTATAACTGGTATTTTCGGTGTAAACATTAAGAAATCAAGAATTTTTAGACGTTCTTGAAATTTTGAAATATTTTTTACAGATTCAAAAAATCTACTTTTACCATCTACGATGACACTTTGACATCGATCTGTATATACAAGGAGTCTCTAAAAGGTTTCTACTAAATTCTACCACAGATTTCTGAGGTGAAAACAACGATTTAACCCAATTTATCTTAGTGAAAAGTGGACGGTTTCCAAAATACAGGATGTCAAAGCTAAGATTAAAAAAAGCAAGAAAATTAATTACTTCGTTTGTAATATTGCTATCTGAACAAAATGTCGCATCGGGCGGCTTTTAGGGGCGAGAAATCAGAATCTGTTTACATTTTCGATGCACATTGTAGAGGGCGTTGTCAGCGCTAGGTGAACTCTCTTTAGAGGGGTATAAGTTTTTTATCGCCCGGTATAAAATTTATTTATGACTAAATATCTGTTTTCTTGCATGTTTTATGAAAAAAAGGTATCTTGGTACAAGTGCCTACGAGCGTTCCTTCTTGAGATATTTGAAGTTTAAAATTCGCAGCCTGTCTTGAAAAATAACTTTAAAATACACATTTATTCGTACAGTACAGCAAAATAAATTTTAAAAAAATTGGTGTAGCCAAACAAAAACTTGAAGATATAAAAAAAAGCGATAAGAATTAAAGATGGATTGAACGTTTTGATTTTTTCCGTTTCAACTGTACGAATAAGTATGTACTTTTAATGTCCATGGCATTCGGCGAACTTTAAATTTCAAATATCTCAAGAAGTAATGCTGATAGGGGCTTATACCAAGACACCTTTTTCCATAAAATATGTAGGAAAATACACATTTAGTCATAAATAAACTTTATTCCGGGGGATAAAAAAGTTAGTGTCCCTTTAAAGAAAGTTAGTCTAGCGCTAAAAGCACCCTTTCTAATGTGCATCAAATATGTAAACGGATTTTAATTTTTCCTCCCTAAAACCCCCCGATGCGACAATTTTTTCAGATAATAGCATTACAAAGTAATTGATTTTTTTCTTTTTTTAATCTTCATTTTAATTTCCCGTATTTTGAAAACCGTCCACTTTTGCTTTAAGGTGTATTGTGTTAAATCGTCAAGTTTTTGTCTCAAAACCCTGTGGTAGAATTTTGTACAGACCTTTTAGAGACACTCTGTATAATAAAGAGAGACAAAAGCTTTTTTCGTCAATAAACCGGCTTGATAGTTACTTAAAGTTATTTTACATATGTACATATATAGATATATGTAGATCATAGGAGAAAAATGAAGTAGACAGCCTCCTAAATATTCCGATTTGAGTACACTTGATTTTCCCATTAATTCGATTGATGTGCTTTTTCCAAGTTCTTGGATGAATGAGACTCGACTCCCATAACACGAAAATGACTTCAAGACACTTTTCCCCTTGATGGGGCACCCAAGTGAGACTTTTAAAACGAATTTTCCACCTGTCGCAACCCTTTGCGGAAGCCTCGCCACCCTTGAGGAACCACTGCAACCGTTTTCTTATGGGAACTTCCTCTGATTTCTCACTAGCAAAGTAAATGAGACATACGCAATGGGCATTGTTTGCTTCTGGTGGTTATTAGGCCATCTGCCCTTATCCAGATGATGGTAAACTCATCTGACCCCAACCCCTTGCGCGGCTTCGCAGTCAGATGGCAGATTTTTTCCGTTAATGAAAGGTGTTCTCAAATTGACAGCTGTCGCTTTTTACCAGGCCTAAAACGACTGATACCCGATGGTCACGTAGAAATGTTGTGGATGGTTTCTTATCACTCTGATAACATAATATGTTCGAATTTGTTAGTAGAATTGGTATCATTGTTGCGCTACTAATTGTGGTCATCGAAAATAAAACTAAAAATAGTGTTTGTTTATTCCGGCGCAACTAATGGCATTACTTATTAAGTAATCGTGGCTTATACAGAGGTCGAGAAAGGGCGCAAAAATACACTTGGAGATAAGCTTGAGAGGCCCTTAAATAGGCACAATTTCAGGAAGAGTTTGGAATCATTTCAATTGCGTTTTTTCAGTATTTTTTAAAACACTTTTAAATACATTTTGCCACATTGTGAAACTACTCCATTCAGTAAATTTTTTAATCTATTTATTGAAGTTTAGGCACTTTTTTATCTCTTTTCGGTCCAGTGAAACTGAACTAACCAGAGGCTTCAAAATATTTATAGACTTATGTTGAAATTCAAGGAATTGGAATATACCCTGCCTCTCTCGCTCTCATTCTCCCTTATGCAGTTTTTATGTCACCCCTCTTTACCTTTTTTTTTAGACTTTTTTGCCCGATTTTATTTCGGATTTTCAAGGAATTTCACGGATATTTTAGGACTTCCTAGATATTTTCAAGGGAAATTGGTTAAATTTAAAGGAGATATTTTTGAGAAAAAAAAAAAAATAAATATATTGAGAGTCGCTCTAATTCACATGTTTTTCGCCAGAGGGCTGGTCGATTTTTGAAACCGCCATTTCTGTCACATTAGTAAAAAAAAAGAGCACCGCTGTGTTGCCACTTAAGCGTCTTAAACCGATTGCCCAATCTTATTGCACCTTCAGCTTTCCACAAACCTCACACGAACCAATTTCGAGAATAAACAATAGGCAAAACACGCTTACCTAACAGGATTTTATTCAAATTTCATTCAAATATACGACACGAAGCACCAAACGGGCGCTTATTGTTATTCTTTTGGCGATTTCCGTACGTCCTATTGCTAAATATGCAAAGTCGATGGTCGTAACATCCTGCCGTCAGCATTTGAATACCATACAGGGTGGCAAAGGTTTCGCAATCGAACACTAATAAATAATTCCCGATTGCATTTAGGAAAATGGGGTCCCGACTAGTCCAGGTGATTTCCCATAAGACCGCGCACATGTTTGTGCATATGCCATAGGGCATGTGCGCGCCAAACGCATAAAGAGTGGGCCCCATTGTGCCCCTAATTGTTCCTTTCTAATTTATTTATGAATTTTGAGGGTTGTTGCCAGCTTGCGTTCGCCCTGCTCGCATGAGAGCTGCGTCTTGCATTTTATAAGTATCGGCTGGTAATTAGTCAAAACACATGTTTCCAAACAGATCTGTCGATTGAAACGAAACACCGCGTTAAGTGCCCGTAACTGAAACCAATTCGGGAAGTATCCGTCATTTCAGGAAGATGTGCGTATTCCAGCAATATCCAACTCAAAATTTTATTGCGGGTGGTCGCAATAAGTTCCAGATTTTTTTTTTTTTTTCAGATAAATCTTGTTCTATTGCCCCCCATAAACGGAACACGTGTTGGCATTTCAGAGTGGCCATAAACACCAGAAATATTCCCGATCATTGTTGGTAAACGAAGACCACATCTGTCTTAAGATGGTTAACAAGCCTCTGAATATCTGCATCCAACATGTTTGTCAATACATAATAACAACCGACCGATTGGTGACATACTCGGGCCATCTGCCAACTTTTTAGCGCTTAAATCGAACATTTGTAGATTGCCGACATTTGGGCCGAACTGAATCGGGGGTTGTTTATTTTATGACCGCTGTACGACATGTGTTCGACAGAGATAGGCGAACTGAGATAAGGAAAAGTTCCCATAATACTAACTTAAAGGTGATTCCAGTTAAAGGAACCCATGGGAAAATCTTCGCGTCACTGTAAGGACAAATCCTTGGTGCGTGAAATTGAACACCAACAGCAAAGAAAAATCTAAGAATGTCTCGAGTTTGTCTGCAGAAGGAAATCGGACAGAAAATCCGGATGTAATGGAAATTCATCCACAGCCTCTGGTTAGTTCAGGCCAGTTCTTGGTCTAGGTCACGTGGCATCTCGATTCAGGTTGCTCCCCCACAAGGAAAAAGGGACCTGCTACGTGTATCGAAGAAAACCAAATAGAAACTACATCCTTCCAAGCTGAGCTGA
Organism: Euwallacea similis; assembly: GCF_039881205.1. Lineage (NCBI taxonomy): Eukaryota > Metazoa > Arthropoda > Insecta > Coleoptera > Curculionidae > Euwallacea > Euwallacea similis. The sequence continues at coordinate 2,240,953 of NC_089618.1, read as the reverse complement.
ACGGTCCCACGAAGTCTGAGAGAATAAACTTAGGGGGGTTGTGAGAATGCACAGATTTGAAGGAGAGAAAATTTTTATTTTGAAAAACATAAATTAGGAAGGATAGAATCACTGAGGGGAAGAGGGCATTACCGAGACACAGTGGGAATCACTGAGAAAAATAGGGAACCACTGACAGAAAGATAGAATCACTGAGGGAAAGAAAGAATCACTAATAATATTGAAAAAAGCAGAATTTAATAGCGACAAAAATCTGAGCATGAGCGAATGATAGAGAATTCATATGACGTGTTTTCAATTTTTTTTGTGATAGCTAGATCGAACAAAACCTGAAGTAAATCACATCTTTCCCTAGCCACATTCAAAATACTTAAAAGTATATTACATTATTGACTGAGGGATAAAGTAACCGACAAATAAATTGCCACAGGAGGAAACTTAACCCAATCTCACATGGTCCAAGTAAAACCGATCATTCTCACCATGTCTGAGAGTAGATCTGAAGAGTTAAGAGCGATAGAGAAATTTGAGAACAAGAAAACGCAGATTTGAAAGAGAAAAAGGCGGCATTTTAGTTTTCTAAGAAGAAGAGGGGGAATAAGACACATTTGAGAAAAAGAAAGTGACTGAGAGCTCATAATATCGAAAAAACCAAAAATTTAATAGCGACAGGAACAGGAGTACGAGACAATGATAATAGGTAGAGGGAAGTTAAGACGTCTCAGAAATACTTTAAGGGCTATATAGCTATTTTTTGAGAATCTTCAAAGCTTCAAGGAGGGCTTTTCTAGAATATGAAAACATTGAGACATTCTATTCCATTCTAGAGATCTTAAATGAGACCAACTTTTAGATTTTTCAGTGTTTTTTTGAGACATCGATTTTTTCTCTGCGAGGCCATTTTCCCAAAGGACCAGTGTTGATTTGAGCATCACCTATGATGGAAGCTAACCAAAACTAATCTAAAATGAAGCCTCGAATACTGATCTTTTGGGTCTTTGGAAACTAGTGTCTGAAAAAACCAAATAAAATGAATATCAAAATTCAAAACTTCATGTAAATTCCAGACTAATTTATGGCACATTTCAGCACTCAGTGCGCATTTTTGTCGTCCAAATTCGCCATTGGGTGGTGGGTTGGACTCATCTACCAAATGGCCGGAATATATATTTAGAATGACACAAGATTGCTTGACAGTTGACACCTATACATAAATCAGATGTCAGCTGACACTTAATACCAACTGGAAATAGCTAAAAATTGTGGCAATGTGACTTCAAGGAGGCCTAAAGTGGCTTAACAGTTGACAATGATATGGTAAAGCTGATGTGCTTCGGAAATTACCCACTAATTTGTCAAACAAAAACCGAAACATTCATGTGAAAAAACCCGATTTAACAAGCCGTTTAATATCTTAACACCTGCAAGTCGTTAAAACGCAATAAATAACTCAGTTATTACCAAACCCCGGTCCTTCGAAATTTGTTTATCCGCACACGTTTCAAATGCGAGATCCTTTAGTCTGGCTAAAACGCTTAATGCATCGAAAACACCTCGCCGCGATGATAATAGCAATAATAATAATAATAATCAGGATAACCAGGCATCGTCCATTTATAAATACCAATTAACATATTCAGCTATCAAGCTTGCATTCATAACTTTGTTAACTATGTTGCGCTGTTGCCTAACCATAACTAGAATTACTGAGAACTAGGACAGCTGCGCTCGATGATGTTGGTGGAAGTATGTATGATACTCAAAGAATTTGTGTTATGACTGCCGCACTGAGGGGGGGGTTCGAAACGTAATTTATTGTGCATCTGGCAACAGCGTATGGACAGCGGCGCATCGAGGCGCCGCTGCCCGTCATTGGCGCCTGACGCTCACCTGCAAGCTCCGCCCCCTCTCGGCGCAGCCGCGTTCTCATTGGCCTCGCAGCCCCTATGGTCTTATAAAACGTTTTACGACCGAGTTTACGTGTCATTCTTGAACCAGACGTCGGTCCGTGTTAACGTGCAGTATTGCCGCCGCAGTTACATTTCGTTCAGTGTACCCCAGTTCAGTGCGACAAAAAAAAGGTAAACATGAAAGCAGTAGTAGCCCCAGTTTGTGCCGAGAACACAGTGGCTGCTGGTAAAGTGACCAAACAGCATAAGCAGAAGGATGTGGAGAACGAAGAGATCCAGATGTATTTGAGCAAGCTCAAAGATCTGGTGCCTTTCATGCCCAAAAATAGGAAACTGTCCAAGTTGGAGGTTATTCAGCATGTGATTGACTACATTTGCGACTTGCAGTGCGCCTTGGAAACGCATCCTGCAGTCAACGCTTTTGATGCCCAGACAGTGCTTGGGCAAAAGAAATCTCAGACGGCTGTTAGCCCCCGGCAGCCCTTGGGGGTGAGGCAAAGTCCCAACACCATTCTGAGCCCTTGCGAGGCTCCAGTAGTACAAAGCTTAACGGTGAGTGTTTTTTTCATTACGTCACTGTGACTTGCGCAAGGGTGTAGCAGGAAGAAAGTTATCAGGCATGTCAAGGAATTTTGAAGACTTCTAGCTACGCCCCTGATTAGCTACGCCCCCGTTTCAAGTGAAAAGTAGACTCACTCACAGCTGTGTTCTGAGATTCGAAATTTAGATCTTAAAAGCGGGATTTTTAATTCTCACGGTTAATTCTAACCTGAATTACTGCAATTCTACTTCAAACTAAAGCTGTTAAATTAACGAACGCATTATCCCACATGTTATTCCACCGATAAAACTTCACATTGAAGATCTTGCTTTCATGGTGATAAATCACACGTCACATTTCCAGTTTTATAATTCAAAAAATTCCCGCTTAGGCTCCTAATATCAAACTCTAGATAACTTTAACTAGGGAACAATCTTCATAGGAAAGTTGAAATAATGATAAATAATTGACAGTCATCTTTCAATGGCTAGACTCTCGAATAAATATGCCAACACCTGGACATACAGGCCCTAATTTGTTGGAACAAATGCTCCAAAACAAGTCTAAGTAAAGCACTATCTTGTCTCCTCAATGAGGCAATCTCAAAATTCAACTTTAGATCATAACTGTAACATTTCTCTCAAAAATAAATTTTATTTTAAGCAATATTGCTCTATTCTGGACTTCAAAAGTCGCAGGGAAAGGGCGCCATATTGATTTTTTTCCTAAGGCGCCATTTTGTTTTCAAAATTTTCATCCCTCGTTCAAAAATTAGTCACATGTGTCGACATCTACCCAATATTTCCAAGTTTATAATGAACTCACGGATGGCAAAAGAGCCTTCTCCCGGGTTCCTGAACTAACCTCAAAGGCGCCATAATTAGTTGCATGAATTCGAATCACCGAAAATGACAACAGGCACGTGACGCAATTTTTTAAAGGACGGTTGAAGCCGCATTTAACCGTCATGAAAAATACAACTGGAAATACTTTGCAGTCAAAAATGTTCTATCCTTCAGTTCAGCTACCAAAACGCAAAAAAGCGAGTAACATCATAATCTCAAATAGCATTTTATGCCAAATTTAACGTCATAATTGCTCGCTTTCTCATTTTTGCATTTTGCCCACAAGGCGTCGCATTCATTTTTCGAGTCCCCAATGCGTATCTAATTTAATCTCCAATTTAATAACATCTAGGACGTTATTTCGCCTTCTAAAACTAGAAAATTTCTCCAAAACTTCACGATGGAGACAAGTGGGGAACTAATTAACCTAATCAAATTAAGATGGCGCCATATTGAAATCACAATTTCGTAACCTCAAAAATTACATTTTTAATTACTAGTCACGCGACATCTCTTGGTGGGGTCGCCATACTGTCATTAACGCATCTCCTAAACCTCTGAGATAAACCTGGGCAAGTGGCACCTCCCTTGAAGGGTAATTTACAACTCTGAAGTTTCAATTTTTCAATTATGTACTTTCCATGATTTGAACTGTTTAAGAGGCCTAATTCACGCTAATCGAAAATGTATTACCTTAAATCCCTAGGAAACGCGACTTTCCCCTTTTCCTTATCGCCCAACAATCAAAGACCTTCTTCAAGGCAACTTTGCCCCAGCTGGCCCAACAACGCGACCAACCGTTAACCGGCACACAAAGAGCGGCCTTAACAAAAAAATAAATATTTAATATTGTCATTTCCTCCTCGGTTTCAAGCCCTGAATGGACCCATAGATCTGGGCCCTTATGACTTCGCCGGGGCCCTTATGGAAACGCACTTTGGCCCCGTTTCCGAACGTCCCGAGAGTTATTATTGATAGGAAAGGAACACAGCTGTGAGTGCACGTGTTCGACGATCGCCAGATGTCTGCATCTCTTTTATTAACGTCTATGAATTCTCATATTGGCTCGTAATGTACAGGGTGTAATGTTTAATTGTTTGTTTCAGACGGCAGAAGCCCTGACACCATCAGACAGGCGGTCGAGTTAAAGCCCTAAAGGGACTTGTTGAGTTTCTCATTCCACCGAAGCCCCGATTCCGAGGGATTTTTGAGGGATCTGACTGACATGTAGATTATTCTTCTTGATGAGTGTTCGACTGACTACAATGGGAGTGTCACTTGGTACCTGTTACGTTGCAATTACGTTGTAAATACAATTGTCAGGCGGGTTTACGTTACAAACAAATTTTGTCCCACTCTGGAATAACACTATGTAGCAGTTTTTGTGACTTTGTTTCTGTGATTTTTTTTAGATTATTATGTAGCAATACTAGTTATTAGCTGATTGAGCCGATGGGCCGTACGCCAATAGGGCCGACAAAGAGGTGATACAGTAAGTGAACATAAGGAACTGTAAAGATCTTTTTGTTTTTATCGAGAGAGTTGATTTGTTGTACATAGAAACAAATACTATAGCTATTAGTAGGCTTAAGGTTCTTTTTTTGTTATAGACGAAGATTTTTTTATGTAAAAGAAATTTTTATGATTTGAAAAAATAAAACTACATTCTTCAAACTCTTGTTTGCTTTTTATCTCTTATAAAAAACGTTTTGAAGCACGCCAATCAGTTTCCTTCTTAACCGTTTTTCCTATCAAAAGTAACCCTATTCAGCAGAATATCGTCCAACTGAACTGCTAGCACGCCAGACCTAAATCTATGTGACTTTTGAACAACAAGGAAAATAATCTGGCACAATACCAATGTTAAATCACCAATTTTCACATAAAGCATCATTTTTAAATGTTCTTGCGAGATTCTTAATACAATGTCCTTATAGAACTTTGTTAAACGCTGTATAACGAAAATGTTTAATCAAAATATAATTCGTAATTACCTTTGTTAAGCCAGTGGTTCTCGACGACGTCCAGCTCCTATTACTTATAATCTGCAAAAAAACGGAATTTTGGATCAACATACAGTAAAAACCAAAGACGAGCGGGGTTCTAACTCTGTTCGTGCAGAATGACTCAATGATATTTTGTTTCCCTAACTTTTTCTCGCAAATAACATTCATATGTCACGCCACTGATGATAAGTTAACGTAGTTAACGTAGTAAGAAAACGAGATTTAAATTTTTTAGTTTAATATATGGAATTTTTTATGCAGTAAAAGCCAAAGACGCATCGATGATTCAGAAGTGAGAACCTTTTTTTAACGAGACACCGCGTATATATTTGGAATGTTATTTTGCATCATTAAACAAGAGGAGGTTTCATTAAGAAAAAGGAAAATGATAAGAGTGTTTACAATTTTGGGATTTTAATATAAAATTTGAATTTTTGGTTTAATGTTGAAATTATACAGTGTGTCAAAAAATATTTCGAACATGAAATAGATTTGGGATTTTGTTTTCTTTTTGGAAAAGCTGAAATCCTTGAAATTTTGCAAATTTTTTTCTCCACGTTTAGCAGATTCCTGGCAAAATTTGAGGTTCTCAGACTATACCAAGGCGAATCGCTATTTAACCGGAGATTACGAGTCAATAGGTGTGTTGTTAAAATAATAAAGATAAAAGCGACGAGCAACTTGAGCATCGTAACCACTCATTACAGGCACAAAAATATAAAGGTTGTTGTTTGCACAAGTGCAGGTGTACCCACTCCTGAGCGAATTTTGTTTAATTAAGATGGCCTTGTTTCCTTCGTACAGTGCGAACACGCGGAACCATCATGGCCGATTCGTACACTCTGTATATAGGGTGTCCCGTTAAAGGATGCGGTATGGCCATGTCTATGCTATAAATTATAGGAGACTGTGGGTACCCATTGCTTGAAAACTCGACATTCCAATTGAAGACCCTGTATATTATTGATTCCGGATTACACTGCTCTAACGGAACAAATCACCAATATATAGTTCTACATATGCATGTACATATATCAATCTTTAATGGCCTTCGAAATGTTCGAGTGTAACTAAGGACTAGAGCAAAATGAGTTTCTCCCACATTCAGACGCCGAAAACGTGGTTTTTGCAAATAGCAGATCCCGTATATTATGTTTTCAGATCATATTACTCCAGAGGTCAAATTACTAACATACTGTTAACTTTACCAGGAACCTAGTTTTCATGGAACAGAAAGATGGTTAAAGTTGACAGCACATTAATAGTTTGACCTTAAAGGAACAAATATCTGTAATGATTATCAACATATTCTAGAGTAAGTAAGAACAAAAATAACATTAGACTCCTACATCCAATCTCTGATACATCCCCAGATTACCCCTACTGTTCCTCTTAGCTACTGAAGTCGCGGATCTGCTATCTATAGGACTTGATTTATATCCAAATCTAGTTTGCAAGAATAGACGATTTCCTGCTTTCCCACGACACAACCTGAGCTCGAAGCAACGCTCGACTGATGAAGAATCTCGGACTGAAGGAGATGTGTGTTTTCACCCTGTATGAACGCCCTACAATGGGACACCCGGTATATGCCCGTTTGAAAAAAAAATGAATATCGTGGGCGCGACTTTCAACTGTTCACACGGCGAGAGCTTTGCAGGTGTGCTGCAGACTCGCCGGCGCCAGCGACCACTGGACGTGATGCATATACTTTTGTTTTTGTTACCGCCGCCGCTGTAGGACGCCAATGGACTCTGCTGGCCTCTCCTCAGAAAAATACTGCCCCATAATAAATAGTTTGGCACAAAAACACCTACAACGGGCAATAAAAACACCTGCGTGTGAACCCGAAATCGGAGGTATTCAGGGCTTGAAAGGCCCGTCTACCTTTTTGTCCGAATCTACAGGGGGTGGCGCCGTATTAACAGATTTACCCAGGGGAGAGGGCTGAATGCACCCACAATCTATCCAATTCAACACTGCAAAGTACCTCACCCCGTATACCATTACTATCGTGCGTTTAATCCTGGCCCTGAAGAAAAGGGCATTACTGTTAGGAACAGGTACTTCACCCATTATGATCCAATAAGGTGATTTACTACGTAGTTTTTTCATGTCATATAATTAAGACATCCTTAATAAAGCGTCTTAGCGGTCGTTCTAGATTTCTCGAGTCGACGTAAACGCGATGAGCAAATTCCCATGGACATGGGTCGTGTGAATGCGGCGGCCTCGGTTTCCGTGAGACCATAGATTTTCGTCGAAAATTGAAAAAAAACATCTCCGATCACGTACAGAGGGATTGACACAGGTGCGATCAATTCACACCTCTGGACTAATATTGGCCCTGATGTCGATCTAGTTGTTGCACGGTTAAAGTTAAACAATCGAGAATAATGCCGGAGAGAAATAACAGAGACCGTGAAGAAAAATCACGTTCTTCGTGACGGTCGTTCGCTCGTTACCAAATATAATTTGAAAGTACGTATATACCAGGCATATAGTCCGTTTCATATAACATGTTACTAAACAATCAAAATTTACTTTTTAAATAAATGGAGCAATTTTTATTTAATACGAAATCTTTCGTGATGGCCTCCGAATTGACCAACCCTAAATCCGGGTGATATTCCAAAATCTATGGTTGCATTATTAAATTCCGGATTATCAAAGGGTGGTGTGAGACTAGAATTTCCGTTTGGTGTTTGCACACATCAAACGTGAATCCACGTGACTTTTATTACAAAAATACTAATATCAGATAAAATAGTTCAATAGCATCAAAATCTGACTTCCCTTCACTCAAATTTTCGAATTTCTTCTCGGTTTTCATTATAGAAGTTTCAAACCAGGTTCAAACGTAGGAGTACATACCCATAAAGATCAGGCTCCAAGAGAAATTGGTCGAGACTGTCCAAGACGTTCAAGGTTAAATTCAAAGCAAATTCTTTCAGAAAATCAGTTTCTCCGCATAGCTTGAAGGAAGCCAACTCGAATTGAAGGAAACGAGGAATTGATACAGAAACGTGCTTTTTCATGACGCTCACTTTAAAATTAAGACATGTTTCTCATTTTGCAAAGATTGAAACTGGAGTTGACTCTGATAGGTATCATTTCAGACTGTTCAAGATTTAAGGAAACTCATCAAGCCCATAAATTGAAACTCATAAAAAGATTCGTAATATTTTAGTGAATAATAATTTTCTCTTCTTGGCCTGCTATTAGAGCGGAATTAGTGTTGTGTGATTTTTAAAATACATAAGTAGTTACAACCTGATAAACAACTGAGAATCATGGCAAATCTGCTGGCCTTACTTTATAGATCTTTATTCAAGCGATTTTCTCCTTGAACCAATCAGCATTAAAAATAGATTTCAAAAAATTACCAGAGAACCCATCAAAGTGGTTCGACCACCTGGTACAGCCTATACCCAAGATATAATGGCTCAGGTGTTCAAAGAGAGCGACTCGGCTGACTAAAATGTTATCTTGGGTAACCATCCCACAAAAACCTTCCTTTGTGGTTGAGAAATCGCGGTATGCTTATAGTTCAACAACTGTGGTTCAACCGCGCTTTTTATCTTATTTGTTGCCAAGCAAAATAACACACCATTACCGGACAGTTTCATCACTTTCGCACAACATCCCTAAGCATCATCGTGACTTATTGATCACCCAGGGGGTGGGTCTGCCCCCGCCTCTTGCGGCCCATGAAGGGCGAGATGAGGAATCACAATAAATGCCATCGCATGTTTTAATTATGGGATTTTATTGGGTTTTATGGGGTTGAAATGTAACAGGGGTGTGCCGCTCGATGGGGGCGCTGGCATTTACTCGCTCCCGGTTATTAAACGGGGTTTTGACATCACGCTAAGCCCCATAAAAGTCATGTTTAGATTACAACCACGTGGTCGCTTTGATAGAGCTGTCGCGAACAAATAATATGATGAGATTTTTAAGGAAGAGTTCTTATATGTCGCGGGATTTTACATTAGATCGAAGGAATGGCAACATGGCGATTGACAATTGTTTGATTTGGATTTTGACAGAAATGTGTTGCAGATTTGAAAGCAATGTTGCTGAATGGATAACAAATTTGAGGCTGTGAGCTGCTTAGTTACAGAAAGCCTAGAGGTGGTTATTTTTAGGAAAAAGAATCACCGCAAATTTGGATTCGCTTAAGAACACTCAAATGCAAAAAATTCAGCATTTATATGCTGACATCAATTTATAAAATATTGGAAAACAATGCGGGGCATTGACTTAATTTGCATTATGAAAATTTCTTACTTTTTATGATATGGATTCAATTCGGAGAACGGCAACACAGCGCTTCGAAATTGTCTTCAAAAATGACAATGACAGAAATGAGTTGCAGAAAATCTGAGATTATTGGCCGTGAAAGTCATGAAAAGAAGGAAGCTTATTGGTTGATGGTAGAAAAAAACGGGTTGATCTTTCTGTTTCTATTTGCGTTAAAAAATTACAAATTTACTGCTGCTGAAAAAACTTCTGATGTTATAAGAACTAATTTCTCAAGTCACTATTTTGCAAACCGTGAAAGTACTTCTCAATAAAAAATAACATTGCGCTTCACCGTTATTTCGAAAGGTGCACGTCAAAATTTGACAGGTGGGATGCGTTGACATTCGGCGAAGCAAGGTTGTCAAAGTGCACATAAAATCCATCTTTAGAAGAAACGTAATGATTTTGAATTCGATTTTTCCTGAAATATTTCTGATGGCAAAGTTGAGAAAATAAAGCATTCTTAAAATGTGCCGAACGTCTACGTTCCAGCCTCCTACTCAGACCCGAACGAAAATAATCAAAGCCAATCTTATAGGTATTATTTCGGGGCTAAACATCTGTTCTGCTATGTTTGTTGCGAGTGTGATTCATTAGTGTATGTGCTTAATACCACAAGACTGACTGATTTGCCAGAATTAACATCAAATTACGTGAAGCCTTCTTTGGTGGCGCCCTTGGAAAGGGAGACGTACAGGACAAGGGGAGAAAGGCAGGATTTTCACTGGCTCGGGGCACTTTAGGTCGCCTGGCAACGCGATTTTCCGGGGCCAAAATGGCCGGCGCGATCAATAAGCCAAGTCCCTGGATAATTTGCTATTTCAAGTAAAACCACATATGAAATGAACGTTCACGTCTTTCAAAGAAGCCTTGGAAAATGTGCCACAGAATCCAAGTGAAACAATCAATTCTGGATCGAGATGAGAGCTGCAAGCAGGCGGCGACAATAAATAAAAGACCATCAGGAAAAGTACTGTCGAAAATATTTTTGGACAGTTGGGAAAAAATGCCCGACCAGGTGCAACAGCTGTTTTGCGCTATTTCGGGGATGTACCAAATGTTTTCGTTAACATAGGCGTCGGCAACTATATTTTAACTTCTGCTTATTTCTTACAACCTCCACCGCTACCAGCTATCAGCCAAAGGATGTCTCAAGTCCCTCAATGCGTCCAGCTGATGGCAGTGGTCAAACTCTCTGCGATTGAAAACCAATTGAGTGCAGATAATTTCCCGGCTGCGCAACTGACTTTCAACAAAACGAAAACTCATTTTTCCGTCAGGATCTTAAGCTGTGGCCAACACATGGTCTGGAACACGTGTCCTACGAATCACCGCAGGCCCGAAATAACGTCGCGACGCCGGCGGCGCTAAAAGAAATACACCTTTGGTTCGGTTGCAGGCGTTAGACGTCGTTAATGCCTCGCTTACAAAAAAATCTTCTGGTATACGAGATGCAACCTTCAATAGTGAGGAGTGATACTCTTCAAAATTAAGGATGAAACGGGGTTAAAATTTGACTATTTTTCTTTAAATGAAAAATGCAAAAAATTCAGAAACTGATCTGGTGTAAAATCGCAGAACAAACTTGGTCAAACATGGCTTAGAAAAACCAAAAATTGGAGGATGTGTAAGGTACAGGAGCAGACAGAAGTACCGCTCATACCATCTTCATATTCCTTATCCACTTTTATCCGGACAAGCATATGAATTTTTCAACTCAAACATTTGCAAATGTATATGGTGGGTCATCTGACAAATTTCTAACCTTCTATGGGCGACTATGGTCACTTTGTTAAAACAAGGGAGGTAAGATGAAGATGGAACGAGTGGTACTTTTGCGTGCGCCTGCAACTTACGTTTACTTACTCAACTTTAAAATTTTAAACTTTAAATTTTTTTTATAGGTATTAAATTTCTCGACAGTTTTCAGTGATTTCATTCGCAATTTCAGCGGAGTGTTAATTTGATAATTTTTAAAAATTTGACGACGTTTCCATGATTTTTCGAGTTTGAAAGTTTTAGAAAGAAAATTTTAATTAAAGCATCAGAACTGAAATGGACGTTCGAGCAATTCGAAAAGTTGTCTATAAATGATTTAAAGAGTTTGAAAAAATATAAATTGCGTTTAAGGAGGAAAATAATAAATTTTCAGAAAATATTTGGGGGATGTATGTTCTGCAATTGGCACCAGTTTGTTTGAAAAAAATCTAAAAATAAAGAGCAATGCAACTATTCCTGCGAACGAATCAAATGGCATTGTACCTTAGTACTGCAATTTCAAAGATCGCTCGAATTAAAACCACAGTGATGGTACCAGACGCAGCATCCTACTATCCCAACCTGGATTCTCCACCATTTCAATAATTTAAGGAATTTACCATAAAGCTGTCAACTTCAAGTATAAAAAACGATATATAGCTCAATTCAATGTTTTTTCCCGATGTAAGTTTTTTTTGCCCCCTGTAGCAGCAACGAACGAAACAAAAGAGAATTTATTGGGAAAAAGTTCCCTTCTCCTTTGGACTCCAATATTGCACGTGTAGGATTACCGGGACGTTAGTGCACGTGGCTTCGTTAACTTAATGAGACCGCTTGTAGCTGCACGTGCAGTGGGCGAAATCCCCAAAGTGCCCCGGGGAGAGCTTGACGTATTGCGGGGTGCATGAATACGGACATCGGGAGAGGAATGTTCATATTAAATTTCTGGGTCGGGACTCGATACATTATGGCGTGATATATGTATGTTGAAAGCGAAAAATGGGTCATAAGAGATTGTTTTTTTTGCTTTACAGTGTGCAAACACATATTTACTTTACTTATCTTTAAGGCAGAAAATAAAAATTAAATACATCAAATACGATTTCAACAGCAAAATATAAAGAATGTATAAGTGGCGACATCTATAGTACGAGGTGCTGCGGCAATGTAGAGAGAGAAAGTTAAAGTATAGAAATCTACTATTTCAACACGTTCACCATATTGAACACAAAATGATTGGAAATTTTAATAACTTACATTGGATATTTGAGTTGACTGAATTTCTTGTGAACTAACTCTTTGTGATAAGCAGAATTAGAAGATTTTAAGACATTTTTAAGATGAGTAGTTCGCTAAGAGCAAACTATTGTAAATGGGTACTGACAAATTTATCTATCTATAAGGATAAGGATAATTTTGATGGAAATCAAGAAAATGGTCAGTGAATTTACCGTACGTCAGAACTTATTGCGATTAATATTTTCTAATTTTTCAGTTAATCACAAATGGAAGTTGTCACGTATCAGCAAGAATCTAAAGGTAAAACTTTTAAGCATACTGGCAGCTTTATCCAAAAGATAATTTCTATTGAATTTGAAATCAGGAAAGCATTAAATGTTCATTCTATGAAAATTGGAGAAAAGGAAGTAAAACGTTAATTCAAACTAACTTTAGATTACTTCACATAATTATTCATTCTTATATTATTTGTACAGGGTGAGCAAATTTTGATGTTTATATAGAAAGTTAAAATACCTATAGCAATTTATTTATCTGTTATAATTACCTAGATTGACCATATTAACATCACAATTTGCTTGCCCTGTACATCACCTTAACTGAATTACTATACACATAAAATCTCTTTTTGCATTTATACACAGGAAAAAAACTCTTATTCAGTTCAATTCACTAAATCATGGCAAAATTAAGTCAAAACTTTGATAAATCATGCTGAAGACTGCTGGTAGTTCTTGATACTCATCATTTTCTTCCCACACATAGCACAGATGGCTTTCTTGTAGGCGCAGGGCTGGCAATAATGTGACCCTACTTGGTGCACTTTTTGGCGACAAATTCTGCAGAATAAGTATATGAAACAAAAACAGTAAACCAATACTAGACTACTAGAAGACATTTAACTACATATTCTCCCTCTCAACTGTTTGGAGTATCCCATCTTTTAGTAGGAATATACAAATCCTGCAGAAGTTTGAGCAAGTAGAGATTGGGGCAAAGTTTTATGCTACTAAACTCTCAATTACATGAAAATTCTCTGAATCAGGATGTAAGGTGCCAATACTGCATGCTTGGATTGTGATAGCAATTGGAACCAAGAAATTATACATTTTCCACAACTCATTTTATAATTATAGATGAAAACGAGGAAAATTTCTACTCCATTTTCGTTCACTATGGTAAAACACCCACCTCAACTATTACTAAGCATTACCATAGAACAGGCCTTACTGGAAACTCACTCGGGTTAACTTGTTTAGTATGTGATCCAACAAATTTTCCAAGAAAGCCCAATGTTGTTAACCAAAGAGCACTTACTCGATAACTTAAGGTACTTACCGGCAGGTCTCAAATTTAGTGCTATAAGGGTTAAATCTATTTTTCGAGGCAGTCAGGGCTTTGTTCTCGTTCACTTTTCTTCCCCCGCTCTCTGTGGTGTTTCTAGCCCCGGTTTTCCATGGATCGGGGGTGATCACTGTTCCAACTTTCTTCTGGCATTTATCACACACCATTTCGATGGTGTTCAATAAGATTTTAAACGATTTGAAGTACGAAAAGTTTAATAGTTCAGTAAATTTTCAATAACTCTGATGTCAAAATTGTAACAAAAAACAATGAAATATCAAAGATGGATGACAGATGATAACTGTCATAACAATAATTTAATTCGGGTGGTTAGGAGTATGGCTATCCTTTTCTACAATATGTGATTGGGTGCAATGGATTCCTTCTTTTTCTAATTGTTGCGAGAATGCCTTATAGATGGTGCCAAGTGCGCCCATTTTGGCAGCAGATTTAAATTAAATCTTGGCGACAAAGCAAAATGTTAAAAAAAACCAAGAGATGTAATATTGCTGCGTTAACCGTTAAACTAAACCTTGTATGAATATTTAAACAGAATAGAGTGGTGTGGCCACCTTAAAGTTGAACAATTTAAAAACACCCCCAGTCATGTTAGATGATTCTCAATTAAAATTTGGAGGTTAAAAATTACTTTATTTAGCAGCATTTGCAGTATCGCAATAACGATTAGGTCAACTTGAAAAAACGGAGGCGTACAATTTCAGTTTAAAGGATGTAGGTAATAACTGTTCGCTTTACGAAACATAAAACTATCCAGGTATCTTTATAATAGCAGTATAATTACAATTACACTAAACTTTCTAGAAGTAAGGTAGGTACAAGCAACTGGCATATAATTATTAATCGTGTAAAAAGAAATAAAATCAACAAAAAGAATATTTTCGTAAGTACAAAAACTTATTATTAAGTACCCAACTAAGAGGGTAATGCGGAGAGGAAACGTCTAAATTCCTTTACCTGTGAATTCGGGCGTTTCTCTGCCCGAAAAACCCTAAATTTTCAACATCTACGAATGATAAAAGTCTTTCTGTTGTACTGACGAGAATGTAGGCGGATTTGCGACTAACTGAAATACTTGGCGATGGCAGCGCCGTCCCGCTGCAGCCACTTCGCGTTCAGACGCACAGTTTCAAGGGACTGCTGTACGGTTCTCTCAGTCCCTAAACAATGCTATAAAAACCCGCAAAAAACGTTTAAAATTGAACTCACCTGGGGCTGAATGCTCCTGGAAAAAGGTCTCGATTTCAGCGGCCCTCTCTTCGCTGGTAAAGTTCTCAGTCAGGAACTTGACCAGCCGGCTTAGCAGAAACAAGCCGCTGAATTGCTCTTTGAGAATCGACCAGTTGGTCTTGAAGAATTCCCAGGCGAGATCGCGGCCACTCGAGTTCAGCGACACCGAAATAATTACGAATACTCTGTCCTGAGAGCGCACTTCGTCCTAAAACCCCCTTACGTGACCCACAAAACCAAACGACACCTACAACAATCACTCACAGACATTGCAAACTCCAGCACGCGCGTCAGCAAATGCTCGTCGGTCGTCGCACCGAAAGACCTGCTAATTCGGTCCTTCTCCTCGTGTAAGTCACTAGATCTGTATAGCCTTAATAGAGTGAAAAACTCTGGGTCTCCGCCCGCCCTCAGGACAGTTTTATAGCAAGCGCTTCTCAAATCAGCCGGAAGGACTCGCGTTCCCGCCAAATGTTCCCTCAGTCTTGTTCTCGCCTCTTTGATCGTTGACTCATCGTTCAAAAGAGCCATGCGCCCTAAAATTAAGCTGCGCAGCAGTGTGTCCAAGTGGGTCTCATTGGGGCGACTGTTCCAACCGAGGCGCCTGTACACTTTGCTTAGCAATTGTTTTTGATACTGGAAGTCAAAGAGAATAATTTAACCTCCAAGGCAATTCCAACAATTTGTGGAAAATTTATTAAATGACAAATGCGCCATGAGAATATTTTAAAGGAAAGAAGTCTAACGAAAAACGACAATTTGACGACAGGACTAGGTTTATAAGCGCAACAAAATAAGACTGAAAAATGAATAGATATAACAAATTTGCGATAACGGTACACTATTAACGTCCTAGATATCTCCATTAAATCGGCAAAGGTGCTTTATATAGAAAAAATTGATACACGTACAACACTTTTTTTTTAAATCGGTTTATCAACATTTTAAAAACTTTTATGTACAAATTTTGCGTTTAAATAGATATCCTAGAAATTGACGCAGCACACTAGCTAAATTCTTATATGAAAAACTACTTGACAATATGGCGAAGGAACGAAAAGCTTTGTATCCAAGGAAAATGTGATAAAAACGAACAATGCATTTCTCAAAACGACGAAAGCGACATAGTCTGGCAACACAAATTCCAGGAGATATGAAACTTTCCTTAAAATCCGTGCAACATTTTTTATAGAACGGCAAAAGTGACCTAACCTGGTGAATGCCTGGTGAATTGTTCCTTTTTTATAGAAACGTTAAAGAAGAAAAGATAATGGCAAAATGGTGGAAATGTCGTAAAACTTACATTATCATATCCCTCCCTATATGGAGTATTACCAAGCAGCTGCGACAAGCGACTTAAAATGTTGTTAACCGAGGACCACACATTATAGTCTGTCTCGTCCTCGAAGGCTCTGAGAAACTTGAGAACCTCGACGGTCCCAGTATGGCCGGCCTTGACCATCGCAAAAAGGTCATCGATCAAGCCCAGTCTGTCCAGCGGAGGCAGAGTCTCGTCCCTAATGGCAGGCACGAACTTCTCCAGTAGTTCGGGTGGATACCGGGTGCGATAAAACCCGATGGTATCCGGGTTCACCTTAATCCAATCAGAGTCGGTCACCTCAGGCACCTGAAAAATTGACTTTATGGGGACGAGACATGATGAAAATGGAAATAACTCACGAAAATTTCTGTATTTTTCTCCTTGAGGACGGTGGATACCACCTCCTTTTGAGGGTTCTTGGAAGTGGATATGGAAATGGGAATCATCCATCGGTAGTCTTTGGGAGGGGGCGAGCCGTCTGCTGTGAATTTACTTTGGGTAAGCATTAGCGTCACCCCTTTACCATCAGCTGGAAGCAAAAAAAAACAGATCAATGTAAATTAATACGCCTTGGAGACCCTATCAAGTAAATCAAGTCGCCAAGAAGGCTACAGTACTCACCCGCCGATTTACTGGTGACTGACACTTCTGGGAAGCCCATTTGCAGTGTCCACGAGGACATAACCTCGGCCACAGGTTTCTTGCTGGCCTCCTCTAAGGCCTCCCACAAGTCCTCAGTGAAAGTATTTTTGTACTGATGCTTCGTCAGATAATTGTGCATTCCCTTTCTGAAATCCTCGTCGCCTATGTAGTGATGCAACATACGGATGACGCTAGCGCCCTTGTTATAGCTGATATCATCGAAGATTTCGTCGATTTCCGAAGGGTTGCCCACGGGGACCTCAATAGGGTGCGAATTGTTCAGGCTAAAGGAACACAATTAACAATAAAAAAATTGATTATAATGAGATGCCCAACCTGTCTAGCTCTAGAGCTCGAATATATGAGTCATTGACAAATTGAGTCCAAATGTCATATTCAGGGAAGAGGTAGTTGACGCAGAGGAACTCTACGAAAGAGGCGTAACCTTTAAAAGATATGAAATAAGTTTTGCCAATTCTCGATTGGAGAGAAAAAACCTTCATTTAGCCACAAATGCGTCCACCATTCCATGGTAACCAGGTTGCCAAACCATTGGTGGGCTAGTTCGTGTCCCACTACCAAGGCAATCCACTGCTTGCTGACAGCTGAGGTATTCTGAGGATCCACCAAAAGAGCAGTTTCCCTACATTTATGTCATTATTAATAATATTTATATAACCGATAGATGTTAAAATAAATCAATAGTTTTTCGTAGTGTCCCTCATAGCTCTTGTCGGTACTAGCCGTGGCGGACTCACAGTTGTTAATTACATATTATCTTTAGGTGTCTCATATTTACTTTTTTAATTAAATTATCTGCACGTGGAACAATCGCAAAAATTCCTGTTTTTACCGTTGCGCAATTATATATAAAACCAAATATCGCTTACCGATAAGTTACAAGGCCCCAGTTCTCCATTGCGCCAGCACTGAAATCCGCGATGGCGATTAAATCAATCTTTGGCAAGGGATAAGCAATGTTGAAGTACTCTTTATAATAGGGCAGCACCTTGCTGGCCACCTCTAACGCGAACAAACCTTGCTCCTTTTTCCCTGCAACACAAAATAAAGATTCCCCCCTCTAAAATCCGTAAACCTCCTACCCTTGGGCGTATACACCCGTACCAGCACCCCATCGCTAGAGGTGTCCTCCACGTAATCGTACTCGCCAATAACAGCAGCCACCAGGTAAGTGGACATAATAGGGGTTCGTTCGAAGTTGTACTTAATCAGCTCCCCCTGGGACTCCTGCTGCTTCACTGGCATATTCGAGAGGGCGACTCGGTCCTTTGGGACCACCAGGCTGATGTCGAAGGTAGCTTTGAGGGCCGGTTCGTCCCAGCAAGGAAAACACCTAATAACCAATTTATTATCCAGCAAAAGAATTGGAACTAATTAGTACCTTCGAGCGTCTGTAGCCTCGAATTGAGTAACAAAAGCATAGGCTACCTCCCCCTTCTCGTTCACGTACTTGCTCCTATAAAGGCCCTTCATTTTGTCGTTGATATCTCCTAAGGTGAGAATCTTTTTGTGTATTAAAAATAATATTTTGTCGCTCATTGAAAAACATATATTTCTCAAAGTGTCACTTCAAATAACCTGTGGTTCTACAAAATAAAATTCTTTGAAGCGTAAAAGTGTGTTTTATTCTGTCATATAGGATAATAAGGCTTTTGACTGACTTCTTACCATTAAAAGTTACATCTAAGGTATAGGAACCTGGTGCAATATGGGTGTCAAATTTGAAGGTGGCAGTCTCTTCAGAGTGAGACAGCTGGATCTCTTTGGGGATGAAGAGTTTGTCGCCCTTCAGCTGGGCGCTTTCAAGGTTTAATTCGAGGGCATTGAGGAGGATCTCATCCGTGGATTCTAATACCTTAAAAGTAAAATTATATTAGACTGAAAGGAGTTTTATTGAATTTTCAGGTATATTTTAGTAACCTAAAATTATCTTTAAGGATAAATCTAGCAAATATCATGTTAAAATTCACAAAATGTCGAATGCTCCCATTAAATTTTCTATCATTACATATCATACAAAATTTCCATCAACTCATGGACATTTCTGAAGTGAAAATTTTCCAGAAGTTAGGAATATACTTTTGGGATTTCCTGGATTATCAAACAAACTCCTGAAACCTGACCTAGAAATTTGTCCAATATGGTAAAAAGATTGGACCCCCTATGTTTATTTTCAACCCATAAGACCTTGAATTGGTTAGAACCATTTCTCACTAGACAAATGGTGAATTTGAGCCACCAAAAATATAGCCACAAAATTTACCTACTTTGCAATTATCTCTCATTCAGAGTCATTAAAAATCTTATTTTAATCATTTTACCATGAAGACTATTTCCCCTCATATAACAATTCCATTGGCAACACAGCACTCAGGGCAATTTGCGGCAACACCGCCCTGTGAATAACGGTACCAAAGAATCTAAGGCGGTAACAGTACTGAAACCCTTATATAACCCACCATAAAAGTAACCAACATACCTACTTGGGTGCTTGAGAGAGAGGTGATAATGATCTATGGATGTTGAATGGGATTTACCACTAACGGTAAATAGTATTCTGTTTAGTACCCAGTGGCGTATTATTAATAATTCATATGGGGCAATTTCCAATAACAACTCTAAAAATTCATTACTAATACTTAAATTTGTGAAATTTTCAAATAATAAAAATTCAGGAAGTTTCCACATTTTAATATATATCTAGTGATTCTCTACATTTTCTAAATATTTTTAATATTTTCTATAAATTAGTACACTCATTTATACAGCTATTTTGGTATCTCATATACCTGTACAATTTTGAGGAAACATGTCACTGAAATCTACACACTTAAAACTTAATTTTAGACTATCAAGTAGTGTTAAAAACACCTTATTGAGATAATTATCACTCTTTTCAAATTCTTATCTAACAGATAATTTAAATAAGTTTTTACTCTTATTAAAACTTCATTAAATCCTAAGAGTTTTGACCTTGAGACAAGGTACAGCTTCTCATTTGCCCTTTGACACCTTAAAACTTAAATTTGGCATGTGGGGAAAATCCAAGGATCACACCACCTTGAGCCACCTTTGATTTAAATTTAAATTCAATTAAATTTGGATTTAGATTAGGGACATACAGAATTTACATCAGAACAACAAAAAGGATAAAATGAATTATTGCATTCCCTTTTAGCCCTAACTAAAACAGAATAGTAAGTTAGTTCTTACAGACTTCCTATATGTTAGGTTGCTTAACTGAAGAGTCTCGATGTAAAAGAGATATGTAAATCAAAGAACCTTATGGCCCTAAATGAGGGCAGAACAGTTGGTAAGTTCTTGTCCGATGTCTGTGTTTTATATTATTAACTGGAGAGACTCATGACAGAGGAGGCACACCAATCAAAGAACCTTGTGGTCGCAAGGAGGGTAGAGGAGGTACTCCAGACTCGTAATAAGTGCCTGGACTGTTTATAATGCTTTGGTATAGGAAAAACAGCCAAATCAAAGGTCCTTTTAGCTTCAACTTTGCTTTGATGCTGCTAAAGAGTACCTAGACCTCACAAGGAAGTTTCCAGCCAGAGAATGACTCAGTAGGAAAGTTGTAGGTTAGGTGTTCCAGCTGTTGCCATTTAACAAATACATATGGGACCTACCTCAAGGTGCACAGAGACGCTTCCCTTGAAAGTAAGCGTCTTGAAGTCGGGTACCAGCTTGAGCGCGTAATGCACCGGTTTCACGGTCCGGGGCAACCTCTGGAAGGGTTTGGTGGCTTCCGGCATCTTTTGATCAACAGTGGAAAAACTCCCGCAAACCGTACCGCTGTGGAAACCGTACCGATAGCCTACTGACACAATGAACGACGGGCGCAGGCGGACAACGGGGCCGGTACCTCTAAGGTCGCGGGGCGGGGGAATAGCACGATGACGACAACAACGCGCAGCTAACGGGACTTGGGTGCGAATTTCGCGAATGCATCGATTTTTTAGCAATGAGCCAGCAAAGCGACGAGAACCAGTCCACCAGAGCACTCGGGAAAGGCCCGATGACATTGAAATGGAAAGTTTTTGATCAGGGTTTGGCAGGGGCCCTGCTAGGGTACCGGTACCGCCGTTAACTGCGAAAAAAACACGTGAAACTTCAACGTGGGCGCTGATTGGTTGAGCATATGACTTTCCAACCTTCAGTTTCTTTGTTGTTGCGCTATCTGTTAATGTTTATGCAAACCTTATAAGGGACTCCTAAAGAAAACTAAGCTCGAGTGGAGTGTTACGACTACGACCCGCTAGATGCCGCTAAGAAGAATTAGAAATTTTATATTTTAGAGAATTACAAAAATAATTTTCAAAATAGGGCAAACATTTTTTATTCAGTAAAACGCATTTTTTAATAAATTTTAACAACTTTTTTTGTTAATTTTTATTTTAATCATTTGTTTTCATATTTTTATCTTTCGCAGAATATAATTTTAATTTTCGCAACTTGTTAAGAGAAGAAAAGGGAAGACAAATTTTAATATATTTAATCTCAGCTAAGGACAAATTTATCACCTAAAATAGCCTCATTATTAACCCACTTTTGGGACCTTTTCCTTGCAATGTTTAGATACTCCAAAATGGCTCTCAGCCAAGCCAAAAATAAACGCGCCACACGGAAATGCATCAGAGAGCGGAATTTAGAATCTCGAAAGATTTTGCAATAAGATATTATAAACAAAGATTTAAGTGCTATTTGCGGCACTTATAATGAGGTAGAAAGATTCAGAGTAATAGCAGTGCTTTGATGCTAATAAAGATAAGTTTGAATGAGTGAATATTATGGACAACACTGAGATGTATCTATATTATCATTTGCTGTCTAACAATCCTCTCATTTCGAAATTCAGGACAGAAGGGCGCCGGATATCGAGATCCGTGCAACAAGTCACTTACTAGACATTTTTGGAACTCATGAAGGTTGCTTGTCTAAATTCATACAAGGCCAATTTCGCTAATTGCAAACTCAATTAAAATGATTTGTTCTGAGTCTTTCCATGTTTCTAAACTCATAGACGATGAGGTACGAAGCTCCTAAATTCGAGTTGGAAAGTGATAGGCTGTTTCTCCATGTTTTCCTGAACTGGCAGAAAGTCACTTGCAATGGATCTAAATTCGAGATGGGCGAGTTGTATAGAGCTTCTCATCTTTCGAAACTCGATTGTGAGTTCTGATGTTCTAGAACTTATGAGAAATAGGATATACTGAGCGTTCCATTTAACTTAACTCAGGGTTTTACTGAGTTACCAAATTTAGTAAACTCATGAGGGACACATGAGGGATGTTCTCATCCTGTTCAATTGTCTAAATGCACAGACGATCCGTTACAAGGCTTTAGCCCAAACTTGTTTAAGCTAGAGAAACACGAGCGTGTGTGTGAAGGTTGAGAAATGTCTTTTATTATTTAAAAATAAGAAATGCGCGAGTTTATTACTATTTAACATTTGATTGGGGCGAGGCAATAACCTCGAACGATTAATGAGAAGCACTTGTGAGTCGCATTCATTAACCACTAGTAATGAGCTCAAAGATTGAACAAATTAACAACTTCTCTAAGGTTCACATTCTAGAAATTCTCTAACACAATTATTTGTGCAAAAAAAATTCTTCCATGACCACCTCAACCTCAATATCCAAAATACACGTTTTATCTCTTCACCAGATTGCCGAGAAGCCATTGATTATCGTGAGTCGCGGCGGAGACAAAGTGTAATGTAATTAGTTCAATAATTCTTGCTCTATATTATGAATATGGCCAGCAAGACAAGAGAGTGCTCCAAGACAAAGTTTACCACTTAAAACACCTAAGGAGGTGGTTGTAGAGCTGTGGAGCATACCGAAACTGAGTTTGAGGAGTAAAACCCACTTTTGAGGCATCGGAAAATTGCCTCAAATATACCCAGGTAAACTTTGTTTAACTCACTTAAAGTGCAAATCGCTTAATAAATAAATTCCTGCCTGCGGAGGTGAAGCTTACACATCAACCTCGGGGGAGTTATAATTGTATATAATCGATTAATGCTTGCGAATGCGAGTTCTCGAGGGCGGATTTGCTTTGAGGTTCTTCTTGACGTGAACTACTTATTGCGGCCCGGGAACTGTCGAAAACTCTTTTGGATACTCAAAATTCGTCTAATAAAATCAAGATCATCAATTATGTTGTCCATAAACTCGATTAGAAATCTGATTTAGTAAGAAGCGCATTCAGTATTCGGTGCACAAAAGCCAATAGAGTCTAAGGTATTACATCTTCCCCCTGTCAATTTTTTTATATTATGTATAGATTGAAAATTCTGCCTCACACTACGCCCCTCATATGTGAATTAGGCGGCGGGAAATAGTGGTAGTCTTATTGCAGTTCTTCAAGTTATGAACTTACATAAAAGGCATTGGCGTGGCAAATTTACCAGAAGTCTCAGTTAATTCTCGAGTATTAAAACGTAAACGTCCATGGCTTTTTTATGCATTGGAAATGTTCCTTCAATAAGTTCCTAATTTTTCAATTAACTCAATCGTGAAGTAACAGTTATCACTAATCAGAAAGAGATCAAATCTTCAAAATATTGAAATTTGCGGAAAATTCTCCAGAATTACTAAAGAACTGTTTTACAAACACATCTACTACAATCGACTCAATACCCCAAAACTCCAATAGAATTTGAGACAATTAGTATACATTTTCCACTAAGCCTACACCAATCATTTGTTTCGCGAGTGACGCCTACGTCACAACCGACGTCGATGCGAAATTAAGGCGCACGACGTTCCGCGCCTGTCCGTCGAAGACGCGAAATACGGCGGAAAGCGACGGTCAGCAGTCAGCAGTAGCGCTGAAACTCAGCGCTATGAGATCATACCCATAACGGGTCCGGAAAAAACAATAAGTAGCCTGCAGGGGTAGAATAAGTTGCATTTGTTTGGCATAGATCGCGGGTGCCGTGCGCGACCCTTTATGGCTGCTCCTCGACCTGCTTTTGTTTAGGGGTGAGTAGAATTAGATTGTCGTTTGTTTCATATTTCATACCCTTAAGGTCTCCGTGAGAGGATTAGAGTCTAATCCAATTTTAGGTCTATGACTTATTTTTGAAAAATTAAATATTATTACTTCAAAGAGGTGTAGGAGGGAGGACAACAGCACTACTGCGGAGAAACTTAAGTTTATCAAATTTTATTTTAGAGGTAAAACCAGAAGTGGACTTTCTTATGTGTAAACAAGGGCCTGCCCTTTTGCAAGCCGCATTGTACAAGGTATTGATTTACTCGTGACCCACTTTGGCCCTCACTTTAATCAAGATGTTTTGGGATTTTCTAGGTCAACTTGAGGGTGGTTGTTTCGGCTTTGTTTCAATTACTTTCGGAAGCTCGGTGACGACCTATTCAAAAGTTGGCTTGTTTAATGAAACGCCATAATACCTTCTGCACTGGTTGATTGGTTCCTCTTGTAGCTCTATTAATCAAGAAGTTTTCTTTGTCTGTTGTGTGATACACTCCCGATGACCACTGTTGCTTATCGCTGACGCCTTCTAGCCTTTGACTTCCACTCCGATCATCTTCCCTCGAGTTTTCGCTGCATTTACAATAAAAATTGAAATACAGTTTCTGAGAATTCCTTTAGGTACTGGAGAGATGCAACCTGTTTGGGTTGTTTCCAGTTCTGCTTGAACGTCTTGAGGTTGTTCCGGTCTAATCTTTTTTGCACGATGTGGACAATCAGTGGTCCTCATGAACTGGTGGAAAACACGAGATTGTCAATGATAGCGGTTTTTCTGAAGCCGCTATCATTGAAAACCGCTTTCGAAATGAAGACGCTTTTGTGTTAACTAACGCCTTTCGGCCATCTCCTGTTAAATCAAGTTGTTGACCGGTTGCAGCACCTTGCTGAGATTGGTGGTGAGATGGACGAGTCTAGGATCGGTTATTTGGTGGCGATAACAGTTTTGATACCTTTTCCTGTCGTTGTAGCATAGTTCTCCTTGTGTGGTTAAAAGATGTTGATGATCGCGAATGTTGTAAGGAACTTGAAATTGTTTTAAGGTAAGTGATGTAAGTTGAGGATTTCTAAAAATGTGTTGAAATTCTGGGTCTGTTGTTTGAGCTTTTGCTATTTCATCGTAATCTATGAAATTCGGAAAGGAAATGGTTTGAATTCTAGATAGATTATCTGCTACAATGTTGTTTTTGCAACTTATGTGAAGTATGTTGGTTGAGAATTGTGAAATGAAATCTAAATGTCTCATTTGTCTAGGAGATGCTTTATCAGATTTTTGAATGAATGCATTAATGAGTGGTTTGTGGTCTGTGTAAATTGTGAAAGGTCTTCCTTCAAGAAAATGACGAAAATATTTGATTGCTGAATACAGTGCAAGTAATTCGCGATCGTAAGTACTGTAATTACATTGAGTTTTTGAAAATTTCTTGGAGAAGAAGCTTAAGGGTTTCCATGAGGAATTTACCATTTGTTCTACAACTGCTCCCATAGCAAAATCTGATGCATCTACTGTTAAAGAAAGTGGGGCTGATGAACTGGGGTGATTTAATGTAGCAGCGTTTGCTAAGTCGTGTTTACATTCATTGAAAGCATTCACAGTTTCGTCAGTCCACTTGATTGGTGTTTTGTCATTTTTCTTACAATTTTTGTGTAAGTCATGAAGAACACTTTGGTGATGTGCAGCGTGAGGTAAACATTTACGATAAAAATTGAGCATTCCTAGAAAACGTCTGAGATCTGAAATTGATTTAGGAAGAGGATAGTTTGAAATGGTGGATACCTTTTCGGGAAGAGGAGAAGAACCTTTTTCAGAAACTTGGTATCCGAGAAATTGAACTTGATGTTCGCCAAAAACACATTTGTTTAGGTTTATTGTCAACCCATATTGGTGGAGACGTTCGAAAATTGTTTTGAGATGCTCTTTGTGCTGAGCTTCGTTTGTTGATGCAATTAGGATATCATCTATATAAGAAAAACAAAAGTCCAAATCTCCAAGTACTTCATTGATGAAGCGTTGGAATGATTGTGCTGCGTTTTTCAATCCAAATTGCATCCTTGTAAATTCGAACAATCCAAAAGGTGTGATTATGGCTGTTTTTGGAATGAATTCCTCTTCAACTGGGATTTGATGATAAGCTCTGATGAGGTCAATCGTGGAAAAAATTGTTTTTCCTTCGAGAAAATAAGAAAAGTCATGTAAATTGGGGACTGGGTATTTGTCTACCACAGTAATTGAATTGAGTCTGCGATAGTCTCCAACCGGTCGCCAATCGGAAGAGTTTTTCTTGGGAACCATATGTAGAGGGCTGGCCCAAGGACTATTTGAAGGACGACAAATACCTAAGTTAATGAGGTGTTGAATTTCTTGTTTTGCCAATTTAAGCTTTTCTGCTGAAAGGCGTCTAGGTTTGGAAGAAATAGGAAAACCTTCTGTGAGAATAGTGTGAGAGGTGCTATGTTTTAGTGATGAGGGAGTAGATGAGAATTTTGTAATTTCTGGAAATTGAACCAAAATGTCAAAATATTTGCATGAAGAAGGAATTGCATGAACTGATGATGTAGAAAGACAAGAAATTTTACCATTGTTTGTCAGATTAATTGTGCTGTCGATAATTCGTTTACTGCCCAAATCTAGTATTATGTTAAAATAGTGAAGAAAATCAATTCCAATAATCGCATGATTTGTTTGTGCCACAATAAAATTCCATGTAAACGTTCTTCGGAGACCTAAACTAACTGTAAGAGTCTTGGTCCCGAAGGTGGAAATACATGTGTTGTTGGCCGCAAATAAGGTGTATTGAGATTGATTTTGTTGTATTTGAAAAGATTTGGGTAACAACGAAACATCAGAACCAGTATCTATAAGGAAATGAATACCAGTTAAAGGGTCTTTGATAACTAACCTGTGACTAATTATATTAATGTTTTTTTGTCTATCTTCGTTGGTGTTCGTGGAGATCTTCACTTGGCAGTCCTTTGTACCCGCGCCGTCTGCTGCCCACGACGACGCGATCGTTAGTTTTCCTTCTTGTAATCACAAGGAGACACACACTTGCGAGCTTTTTCTTGGTAATTTTGATGGTACCAGCACCATGAAGAATTTTGACGATCTCTGCTGGGTGAATTGCGTCGAAATTTAGAAGATCTTAATTTTGAATGGGATCTGATTTGCCTCTCTAATTTATCCAAACGTTTAGTGATGTGTTTGAATTCTTCTGAAGATGTATTTTTGTTGATTTCTGTGGGACTGCTTGTGCATATCTCTGATTTGATTTGGGAAACTTGGGAAAACTCTATATCAGCAATTTTATCTGCTATATTCGCCACTTCTGATAATGGTAAGGAACATGTCGTTAAAATGGTCTGCATATTGTGAGGTAATCTCTGCATCCAAAGGGTTTTCAACATCTCTTCTTGAAGTGAAGAGCCTCCCAAACTGTTCATTTCGGATAGAAGTATTCTTATACTTAAAAAAAATACTTAAGATAAAAGTTTCTTATACTTTTTTTCTTGTGATTCCACGAGGGCATCCAATACCTTTTGACGAAGGGTTTGGAACTTGTTGTTCATGGGAGGTTTAATAATTAGATCTCTAACACAAATCAAACTTTCTGTGTCCATAATTCCGATAGTAGTGTGGAATTTCAAGTCGTCTGAAGTCACTCCATTGATAAAAAATTGTGATTCCAATTGAGAAAACCACAATTCTGGATCTGTTCTACTAAATGGTGGAGCTTTAATGAAGATTCTAG